>NC_052056.1:41738682-42077432 GCF_903992535.2 Arvicola amphibius
TTTACTCTGCTAATCTAGAGTCCTATGTGTGAATTTTTAAAACTTTCATCCCAGAAATATCCATGAGAGACTCCTTCCTATCCTCACGGGGGATGCCCTTATGCTTCTGTGTCTGCGCAAGAATATCAGCTTCATTCTGAGGAGGTCAGTGTCTATCCATACTCTCAGCTATGAAACAGAGCTCTCTCCTGGAGTACATTTTATCTATAGTATTTTATAGGTAAAATAAAGTTGAAATAAAGATTTAAAAGTGTTATATAAAAAGGTAAATGATTCCCAAACATAGTGTTTACTTAATTAATTTTAAAAAGCTAGAAACTACTGAGAATTAATTAGCTATTAGTAAGGTAATAGTAGAGATATAACTTTTATCTTTAGGTCAATAAGCCTTGGCAACCATCTACTAGATGTTAGTTATTTGGCAATGGTTATATAATGATACATAATTTTTAGAAGAAGACATACTAATAACAGCAACATGATTGTAGATAGTGTTGATTGTACAATTGATGTCACGATATATGACAGAAAGTAGGCATTGGAAGTCAGTAGGGCTGTTCAAATAAGGGTTCTTGGGAAAGATAATAAAGCAGCAGGACCAACACTCAACAGAGCTTAGAGGAACAAATCTTAAGAGCAGGATACCAGAAAAGAGACTGTAGATATTCCAAAAGGAGACTAGTGTTTTTAGAAACAGACTGACAAGAAAACTTGACAAAGATCACATAATTCTGAAGATCCCTCAATAGGAGTTGGCATTAGTAATCTGCAAACATGTGGGCGTGGGACCAAGCTCAGTCAGTCTTTCACCTTAGCTGGCTGCATACATGAGCATTGGGATATACACAGACTTCTTAATTATTATCCATCTTGGTGTGGGCCACATGGACCTGCCACAGTTATGTACTTATGATCATCTGAGCCATCACTTCTTAGAATCAGCCTAGATGTCCACCAAGGAAATAAATGTATAATGAAAATATGGTACATTCTATCCTTAGTCATATTTGCCTTTATACAAACTTTTGGATTGTTTTTCCTATGTCTGTGAAGACTGGCATTGGAATGTCGATTGCAATCGGAGGGAATCCATCGAGTGCTTTTGTTAGGGTGATCATTTTCACAGCATTAATTCCCCTAATACATGAGCACATTTTTCCATCTTTCAGTATAAACTGGTGTTGTACCCTGCATGATGCAATACCGCCGTGCTAAGCCAGTGCCTTCTGGTGAAATAGTGGCCTAACAATTATGGGGTAACTGTTATCTGACTGGATTTGAGATATGCTTAGCAAAACAAATTTCATTCTTAGTTTTATGACCATGTTTGAAGACTTGCAGCTCAGGGGATTCCAGGCCCCAGGGTAGAATCTGCAATTGTCATTTTACGGAATGACCTTGCAATAACATTGTTTTCTAGGTATTTTTGTTTATACACACAGACAAGGGCTGTGAATAACCTTGGTGAGAGGAGCTCCCTTTTGCAGTGAGCAGCAGTGAATAGAGAGATCCATCACTTTCCAAAGTGTTCAGAACAACTGAGTGAGTGTTTATATGGGACAATTAACTCAGCCCCCACCCACCCTCCACTCCAGTCTCAGGGAGGTCACAGAAGAGGCAATAGAAAGCCTCCTTCTGCACATGACATGGCCAACTCAAACACAAATTCACAACATCTGTGGTTTTCTGCAAAAGACCTACACAAAATTGAGCCAGCCTAAATCCTTCATAGATTGGGCAGATTGCCTCTAAGCTCCACTTCCTACTGATGAGCCATTGGCAATGGATACTTGCTCAGGATAGAGACATTATCCTATTTTTGAGGATGTCACTGCTTGTAGTTATCCCAAGTACAATTTGGGAATCTCATACTCATGCACATAGGACAAAACAAAAAGGTTTTACTGAATCATCAAAAACAAAGCAAACAAACAAAATAAAAAATGCTGTTGGGAGGGAAGAATGTTGGGGTACCTACATGGGAGTAGTATGAGGGAGAAAATAAGGGGTAGATGTGATCATATTTTATTGTATGCATGTATGAAATTCTTAGTGGAAAATATTCAAAAGAATGAAAATGTGCTATATATAAACACAATGGAATTTTAGTTAGGTGCCAAGAAAAATGATATGTATTGGAAAATGGATGAAACTGGACAACATTATTTTACTGACCTAGGCCCTTTGCATATATGTTACTTGGTCCTCCTGTGGGACTCCTAGCAGTGGGAACAGGGGCTGCCTATGACTCTTTTACATGCTTTTGTGACCCTACTCCTCATACTGGGTTACCTTGTCCAACCTTAATACATGGGAACGTGCTTAGTCTTACCGCAACTTGATATGCCATGTTTTGTTCATATTCATGGGTGTTTTGCTCTTTCCTAGACAGAAAAGGAGGAGGAGGAGACTGGGGTTTGGAATGAGGGTAGAGTGGGAAGGAAGAGTAGAGGAGGGGGGAGGAAACTGCTGTAGGAATGTTAGATAAATAACTAAATAAATTTCTTTTTAGGAAATGTAATAGCTAGGTTCAGAGACAGATGCCTCAGGTTGTCTCTAGCAGCTGATTTCAATCTCTAACTGTTAGATATGTATATCCAGGTGGGAGAAAATATAAAGTCCATCTGAGCAGAAAGGGGCTCACATGATTAGCAAGAACATAACTATACAGTAGAGGAGTGGAGAAGATAATCGAGCAGAAGGGGAAGACTGAAGTAAGCTTGAACAGATACAGCAGGGAGGGGTCATGGACATTAGGAGTCATCAGGAATGGGAAAATCAACCAAAATGAGATATTTTTGAAAATCCAAATGGAAGATTATTACTTTGGAATAAGTATTTGGAATAGTTAAAAAAATACTTTTTAAAAAAAAAAATTGAATGACTGGGTTATCGAGCTAGCTCTGTGGAAAAGACACTTGCTGTCCAGCCTGATGACCTTTCTGGTCCTGAGAAGCTACATGACAGAAGGAGAGATTCAATTCTCATTAGTGCAATAGTCCTCTGATGTTCACACAGGTCATGAATGTGTTCACAAACACACACATAAATCAATATTTAAAAGACTATAAAAATAAGTAATAAGCTGTAAACGTAACATTACGACAAGATGAACGGGTAGAGCGAAACACCCACTTTTGTTTGTATTTTACAAAACGTTCTCAGTACAGGATATTATTTTTAAGCTCAGTCAGACAGTTTTGATTTCTTCTCAGCAATTATCAATTATGACTTAACTTAATCAAAACCTTGGATTCCTTCCCGGTCCTAAATTACAATTTACTCTTCCCTTTTCCTGAAAGCCATGAGACCCTGACTCTACCACTTATAGTTGGGACATCTAAGCAAGTTCAGGTTTTTCTTGGAAAATCCCCACCAGCTGCTCTGTGTGATCCTGGGTTAATTGCTTTAATTAACTTTTTTTTTCCTCTTTACAATAGCCTTCTCAATCAGGGCTTGTGAGGAGACCGCACATTCACATTAAATTGTGGTTCTTTTTCTCATCTTTATTAACCTTTTAAAAATACCCACTCAGTCTTTTCACACAGCTCTTCTCCAAGTCCACGCAGGAAACTGTGGAAAACAAGAGGGACCCCTCCCCATCCATGCCCCTTGGCTTCTCTGCATTTTACCTGAAAAGCATGATGCTGAACCTCTAATCAAGACAGGTTATTCTGACTTTCTAAATTACCAGCGGTGATATCTCACTCTCTGATTCTCCCATGGCTCATTTTGCCTTCCTTTCTAATGAATGCTTAATTAACGTTGATACACGTTCTTTCTGATGAAACTTGCAGGTTTCCAATTTTGCAGCCTGCAGAAACCCTTCCTTTAAGGAAGTTCAACATTTTGGTTAGAAAATTTTAGAAGTTATAAGTATTATTTGTAGCATAATGTGAGGAGATTTTAAATTTTATCTTATAGAAGTGTTATGGTTTCAGACAATATCTATTCTGTCATTTCTTGTGTTGTGTGACATTAATTTTTCAGTCATAGAAGTGATTAAATTCTCCCAACAAGATGTGATTTTTCATAAACAAGTTTTCCTTGCTATTGACCAATAATAACATTCTTCTCTATAAGATACAATCATTGATATTTTGAATTACTTTAAATGTTTCTAGAATGTTTTGGAAATGTTTTAGTAACTGTACATGAATATGCAGCATATTAAGCAAGGCATATTTATTACACAGAGATAAATGGAAAAAAAATAAAGAGAATGTAGTACTTCTGGCTGGCTGGTCTCTCAAAGTTTAAGAAGTGCTGCTCAGAGTGGGTAGCTCTCATCTGCTCAACTCTCCTTCCTGCTGCTTCTCAGAGTCCCCAAAAGCATTCTACCTGAGTTTTTGAAACATAGAAAACATTTTGTTACTATATGCTCTGGAAAAGATAAAGATGTAGGGACATGGGCTGAACTCTTCCAGACAGTTACTGCTTTTCTCAAAACATAGTCTCACCATATTTTAGTTATTCTGAGAATATCTAACAGCAAGAACAGTAAAAGCTGGGATAGTCAGGCTATCTGGGAACTTATCTTGCAAACTGCTGTTGTTTTGCTTGTTGTACATATGCATGTTTGAAAAAGTGCAATATTATGAACTTATTTTGGGTTATTCTAAAAGATAAGATTTACTCAACTTTTGAAAAACCAGAAACAGTCATTATAAAATGTTTAGAAATAAGGGAATGGGGAAAAATAAATCAATACTTAAATCAACCAAAAAAAATAACCTAAACCCTTGCATTCTTTAAGTATGAGAGAAAGAAGAAAGTAGTGAGAGGAAAGAGGGGTTAAAGCAGACAGACTTGTAGCAAGTTGCTCTAAAGGTAAATTATTATACTGGTGTTAATGGTATGCAGTGCTTTGACTCCATCGAAGTGTGTACTTTTTAGTACCCATTGACCAATTCCTTAATATCATAAACTTACACAGCAGAAACTTTTCATAATGAGTCTACTTTTTTTTGACTTACCCTTCTCCCTTATCTGTCCCCCAGTGATCTTAAAGAAAAATCTTTAATTTACTTTAGAGCATTTAGACTTTGTGTTTATTCCCTAGAACAGAGGAACTGAAGCTATAGAGAGGGACAGGTAAAATAAAATAGGTGGTGTGTGCATCCAATCGTAGGGAATAAGCTCAGTGTCATAGAGGATGGAGAGTGACTCCATGCTATAACAAAAGACAGGTTGGAAAGAGAAACCTTGACTCTCTAGTCTTCAAATGTTTTAGAATAATAGATTGAGGTTTGAGAAAATGAGAAATTCTTTGTAGAAATGCTAAAAACTCAAATTGTATTGAAAGAATTAACTAAGTAAATAATTTAAATTAAAATGTATTACTTAAATGTTAAAACTTAAAAAAAATACATTAGTTTTATTAACTGTGACAAAGCACCATGACCAAAGCAATGCAGAGAAGAATGTGTTTGATTGGGCTTATGGTTTCAGAGGGTCAGGATACTTGATGGCGAAGCAAAGACAAAGTGGTATGTACAACTGAAAGCTCACATCTTGATCCACAACAGAAAACAGACAGAGCTAACTCAAAATGGTGACAGCCCTGTGATAGTTCAAAGCTTGCCACCAGCGATATAAGTCCTCCAGCAAGGACACACTTCCTAATCCTTCAGAAACAGTCACACCAAGTGGGAACCAAGTTTTTAAACATACGAGCCTATGTAGACCATCCTCCTTCAAGTCACCATACTGGTCTTGTATTTCCTCCCAAAATTGCTTGCTATTTTGCAGAATTGATAAAAAAAAAAATCAGGTAATCATTGGCACATGCAAATAGGAGAATAAACAAAATAAGAGTCAAAAACACTAAAGATACAACAGGGTCCTAAAACTTTATGACATTACAATTAGCATTTATTAACATTTATTGTTGTTTACTATATTTCAGGTTGTAGATTCTGGAATGCAAAATGAATTTCAAATCATCATGAGATCGCACTTACCAGATAATTTTCTTTCTGATTTTTACAAGGAAAGTAATAATTACTCTTATGAAATTAGTTTTTCTGCCCTTAAAGAAAGCAGTGAAAATATTTAAGAACATGTCAAATCATTTTACCCAGAGGACTTACAGGGACATGCTATGTTATCTTGAGCATGGAGTATGTAAGAGAGAGTTCCACTCACATTCCCTCTGTATGTCAGAATGTTTACTATGACTCTCATTCAGACTTCCCAAGGTGAAGTCATAGACCATAGTAAAATAATAATACCTGGTAGGAATCTTCATTTTAAAATTTATCAGAGACTAAATGAAACTGGACAATGGGGTTTCAGTGTAGGTTATTGTACTATGAATTGAAGCATTATGTAGTGCAATAATCAATGTATGATACACAATAGGCTTCTGATGTGCAGATTTTTTTCTCATTGAGTCTGAAATGGCTACAGCACAATGTATATGCTTAGCTCTCACTTTCCCTAGTCTTTTCACAGTTCTGGCTCTGCTCGCTGACTTCCCTGTCTTTAGTGTATCAAGGATAATTACTGATTTGGGGTCAGGTTCCTAATTATTTATTATGGAGAAACAAGTCTTGGCTTCACCAGTTACCCAGATTTCAGATATTTCAAGGAAGAGTTGATACCAGCTATGAATGAGGAAGGGTTCCATAGTTCTCTCTGTTGATGATAGATCTATGATGAAATCTTTTTTTTTTTTTTTTTTTTGTAGAATCTCTAGTTGTTTCAGAGGATTCTGTGAAACTATGTGCAATTGCTGCCCTAAATAATTCACTAAGAATTGTTTTATTTAGGTCAGTCTGGGAGATTTTCTCCTATGTTTGGTGATGGGGGGTATAAAAATTCATACTACTTGCTGATTGAAGAGTTAATTCCCACTTGAGGAGAAACTAAATGGGACTCTTTAAATGTGATCTCTCCTGGACAGTGCCGACTAGAATAACCAAATACAAAACAGAAATTCTTGAATGTCTCCGCTAGGACCTTGTCTTCACACCCCAATCTTTTTGCTGCACATGTATCACGGCTCAGAAACATCATCTCTAAATTCTATTTCATAATCAGTGGCTCTCACATGAGCTGATTGGTTTAGACTTGGGTATCTTGTTTTTCAGTTCAAAGTGTTTGCATTGTTATCATCTTGCTTACTGTCAAAGCAGAAATGGAAGTCTGAAGCTCATCACAGTTGGGGCCATATTGGTACAGACACACCTCTGATAATTGTTAGATTTCCAGTATGCAGAGAATTCCTTTTACATTTAATAAACCCTTCTCTGGTTTAGTCAAATAGGTGGTCTTTTTTTTTAATTCAGCATCTAGGTGATGTAATATTTTTCTGTAAATGTTCTTCAGTAAATAAATTAAACTGTACTCACTATTGAACATTTATATTAATAATCACAATTGAAATCCCAGAAACACTCCCAAGGAATATAACCACCCATTTCAACAAACATGTGTTGGTTAAGAAATATCACACAAGTCTCTCTGTGGTGTATCAATTATTTAAAATTTCCTTTCAGTAGGTCACTGGAAGCTGAGGTTGAGATTTGCTTCTCAATCTCTGGGTCTTCATGAATCTTATTTCCTTTTGTCTTCTTGCTCCTATTCAATGTAACTATAGAATATCAGTCATTCCTGGCTTTTCCACTACCAGGGATTCGCTTTACATGCAGTATTTTCTCTGTTTTAATGACCTTAATTAAATAGGATCTAAGTAGCTTAGGAATGGCTACAGGATCACCCTTATGGAAACATAATAAGTCAAGTTATATGGGTTCAAATCTTAAAATAATGAAATTTCTTGCCCTTGGAGGATTAAGTAACCCCACACATCAGTGTGCTCAATGACGAGATGAAAATCTTTTAAGAAGAAGTACATAAATTACGTTATAACTCATCTATAGTTGTAGCCTAGTGTTACCCAGCAACTCTGGTTATCCCTTCTGTTATGACACATGACAGATAGCATGCATATGGTGAACACATTCCCACAGGCATACCCAGATTTTGACAAAGTATCACAACATTCAGAGGAAAATAAGGCCCTGTAATAATTCATAGTTGACACCATTATTGAAGTGGATTCAGTATGAGTTACTCCCTGTGGACCTTTCAGAAGGCCTGGATGTTAGGCATTAATAATTAATTTCATGCTTACTGCACCTCTACCTCCTTTTACTATCAGTGCAAAGAAATGAAATCCCATTGAGTGATGACGACATAATTAAAGTCATAACTTTGAACGACTCTTACTTTTACTTATATTTTAAATCCACAAGATTTAATATTTTGTGAATAAGTAGAAGTTACTTTCAGCAATATACCTCACAAACAATTACAATCAATAATCACTGAGTTAGAACATTATGAAATAACAATAAGAATGTGGGTATGTGATTTAATACTGGCAACATTGCAAATGGTTGGTTCTCAGCATTAGCACCCAAGAAAACAGAAAATCATAAATGAGATATCATGAGGATAAAAAGAGATACTGTTAATTTGTGCACACTTAAGATTGTTATGTTTGCTAATAATGAGTGTACACAATTTGTGTAGTGCTTCATTGTGCCATACACAAAGGCATGCTTAAGTACTTTAATTTGATATCTATATCTATTGGTTAAGGAACAATTTTAGACATGAATCTGTTTGGTTTAAAAAAGGAATAGACTAAGGGTACTAAAGAGAAATTTCTCATTCCAACTTGAATATGTTCCAGTATTGCCTGTCTCAAGAACATGTGCTCTTTTGAACTAATATTCTCCAGGACTATTTATTAGAAGTTGTTGTAATCTGTTTTTAAATATTTATCTTTATTTAAAGTTATGTGAGTGTGTAGATATGCTTATGTGCACACTGAAGCAGATGCCCACAGGAGCTAAAGATGTTGGGTCCATTGAAACTGGATTTACCTATGGTTATGAACCACACTACATTGATCTTGGAAATGAAACTAGGATATTCTGCAAGAGCACTATATATTCTCAACTGCTTGCAATTTCTCCAATTCCAGAAGTCTTTAATATCATTGCATAATAAATATTATTGAAAATTAATTAATTTAGAATTAGGAGGAAGAGTTCATAAGATCAGAAATAGTTCATAGAAGAATCAGAGAAATGGGAATAAAAATATATTGTATATGTGAGGAAAGTTAATCATTAAGATTCAGAAATTACTCATGGAGCCAGTTTTGACATTTACAAATGGTCTAGATGAGAGCATTCACACTGAAATATCTACTAAGTGCAGACTCTGATAAATTATTGACCTGACTTACATTACTGACAGTTTCATCATTCTAGAGGTATAAGACATTTTGGGGGATTGCAATTTTGTGCTTAATTCTAATCCACAGGGAAAGCTTTCTGGAGATGTGATGGGCAAATGAGATTTTCTTTTCAATTCATTAAATCTAGTGGATGAAATTTCAAATTGAGTTCAAAGATAATAAGACAGGTAGAGTAAACACCTGTTGAATACAAATAATTCTAATTTACAGAGTACCCAGAAAAGAACTCAAAATTTCTAACCTGAGAGCATGAACTTAGTCTATGGTATTGACTATGTTACAGAAGCAAATTATCAGTTACAGATGGCAATGTGACAAGAGGAACATAAATAATACAATAATGTTAAAAAAGAAGACCTGGAATGCTTTTGACAGGCTAAACCCCTGCCTGTGCCCAAAGCAACATGATAAAGATGAATATCCTGAATATGGGTCTTTAAATAGTTACATGAAATATATTGATGTCGACAATGTGGTTGATAGAATTATATAACTGTTTGATATTGAGAAAAATTGGGGACTCACAATTGAAGTCATCAAGTAATTATAACATTTAATTTTGAGCTATGGTTTCTGAAAGATTTAGCATAAGAAAATGATTGATTTAGTATCTAACGACACACATGGAAGCAACTAAAAGACGGTGAAGCATTAGCAACGTAAAGCCATGGAAACATGGAAAACATGAGTCTATAGCATCAAAGTACGTATTAATACAGCTGGTCAAAGCTTACAGGAGAAGAGTATATATTTTATATAAAATAAACTTTGTCGAACTTGAGCATGGTGGGGCTTGTCTGTAATCTCCTCAGCTGGGGCGGCAGAGGCAGAGTTCCAGGAGTACAAGACCGGTCTCAACTACGTAGTGAGTTGGAATTCAGCTTGGGCTACATGGACTGTTGCAAACGGACAAAAGTTAATACAAAGAATATATAAATAAAGTTTAAATGTTTATTGATCTATAAATAAAAATGTGAAGGAGATATCTCTGGAGGACAGTGACTACTCTGCTTTATAATTTCTTTATCTTCTAATTTTTCAGAATAGTCCATGTGTTGTTTGTAATCTACCTGTGTTTATGTAATTGAAGTGACTGACATTTCCAGATAACTCTTTCTGGGCTACTTGCAGCAAAGCATTTACCGTAGTTCAACAAAACTGTTCATGAAAATCATTTTAATTTGGGATGGATAAGCAAAAATGGGGTTTTAGCATTGGTGAGAGAGGGATGTCACAATTCTCAACCAAAGATGTCATTTGATAGTCTATCAAATGATCACTATATGAGTAAACTTATCACAATATGAATCATGCAAAAGAATGGAATTGCATATAAGAAAAACTTGAAATAATACAAGATGTTGACTCCTCGGTATTGACAACTTCAAAGTCTAAAGTGGACTACTTATATTTAACTATAAGTATTAACAAGTGAAAGGGATTTTGATAACTTGTATAAAGCTTATCAAAAAAGAGTTGAAAAATCAACCAATAATTCAGAAGTTATCCAGAAGGAGTAGCATTTAGCAAACTGTGTGATTGATTATTGTAGAAACCGAGGCATTAGCCATGGCAAACCTGTCATTTTGTATCCTATCAGAGGCAAATGATAAAGCATAGCTGCTCTACACACAATGCTCAAGGTAGAGAAAGATGTAGTCAATCTGTTACATTCGATGTCAATGAATGACACTAATGGTGACGCCAGAATCTCCTTTCCTTCATCCTTGTGACATCATTCTGAAAGACTGGTTTCACGATGGCTTGACTGCTACAACCTTTAGAACTCCGATCCACTCTTTTTTTCTCCATTCCAAGAATGTCCTTTTTTGCTACCAGTAATATAACTATCTCAAACTGGTCAGCCTTATCCAAATACTAAATCATTTGGTGAGGCAAGAGGCATATGCAATGCTTTCTTTACTTAAATCAGTCAGAAAGCACTCCTCTCCTCAACTGAGGATGTGTATGACTTAAGCAAGTTTCCTGTGCTTATAGTGTATGAGAGTGGTTTCTCTAATGTAATTTAGACTTATCTGCCATTGGGATAAAATGATTGCTTGACAGCAGGTAAAAGCGTAATAGATAACCACTAAGCCTTGGATGACAAAAGCAACTGATGATTCTTAGATTCCTTCTAATGCCAAAATTCTTTGAGCCTGAAATTCAAATCTGTGCTTGTCACTGAGATGTGCAGAGAAAGACAGACAAAGGGGACATGCAAAAGGCAATATTGATGAGACCACAGAAGATATTGTGAGCTGATAACCATATACAGTAAAACGTGGGTGTGGGATAGCAAAGGTATTAGAAGAAACAGAAATTTAAAACATGGCTACATAGGTATCCTTTCATGTCTGAGGAATTTTGAGGAAAAACAAATGAGACTCCTTTTCCTGGGTTTCTCCTGCAAGCTTTTCTCTGCCTTTTCCTCATCAAATGTGGCCTCTCTGCAGCTTCATGGAAGAGTTCAGCCCTCTTTTTTGTTCCACTTATTTGTACCCAAGGATCACACACACACACACACACACACACACACACACACACACACACCTACACACCTGTCATCTCTCCAAAACCAAATCAACACACTCTTTTAATGACTCCCTCATATTCCAAAGCACCCCTCAACTGTGAGCATCGTTACATCATTTAGGTTTGGCAAATACCTTTTAAATTACATAAAAGCCCTGGAAGGGTTAAGCCTCATTCACACTGAGAATAAATTGCTTTAACGAGATAATCAAATCACTAGCTCCTGGGGCTGATGGCTCAGCAAAATTTCTTTTGCAAATTTTGCGCTTTGCTTTATAGAGTGGAAAGGGATAGAAAGGGCAAGATTTAGGAGCTGATTGGGATTTGAGGTATACTTTGGGCAACAAATAGATCACTTAGAGGAATATACGCAAAGACAATGGCAGGAATAAAAATCTTAAGTACTGGATCTACAAGGGGGATGGATGGTGATAGAGAAAATTCTTTACAGAATGCTGTCGGCTGCTGTATAGACCAACAGATATTAATGAACATCTCTACTGCCCCCAAGTCCTTGCAGCTCTCCTAAGGCCTTGTCATCAATCCATGCTATTTTCCACTTAAGATGCCAGAAAGGATGAAGGGATAGGAAAATTGGCACAGAAAAGAGGACTAGTTATTATTCCAGGCCCTAGCATCTCTCCCCTTTCATTTCTCATACTATTTGAAGCTTCAAGCCCTAGGATTTGCTTTTTTTTTTTTTTGGATAACTACATTGCCTCTCCCAGGAACTCCAAGGGCAATGCCTTTGTACAAAACTTTAGTTCATCCGCACTCCATGTGGTTCTGGTTGATGAACCTTAAAAGGGAGGAAATGGAGCTGGGAAAGGTCTGAAGAAGGGCAGATAAAATGATCAGAGGAATAAAATAGGCGCTGTGCAAGAGCAGATTAAAACGATTTCTTTTCTACATGCTGACCTCTACAAAAACACGAAGAGCACAGATAAGGTAAACACAGCCCAGTGGCTAGCCCTTACATGCCATATCCACAGGACAGCCACAGAAGCCGGAGCATGGGGGGGAGACGAATAGACGTTGGTGGCTGTTCCATAGCAGGGAGTACGTTTACACAATTTGATAAACTCATCCTAAATAAATTTAACCAGACTTTGATAAAGGTTGTACTGGGGTGTGGGGTGGGGGGGGCGAGTATTGGAGACTATCCTGCTTTATCAAAATGAGTCAGATTATATTTAGATATGTTTATTAATTTTTGATGTGGATAGTTAAAATAGTGGGCTTCAATTGATCTTTGGATTCAGCAGGGAATACTTTTAACATAGAATGCTGTAGCTCCGAGCTCCCCCCGCCTCCAAAGTAGAGTACCAGAAAAATAGCTGCAAATTTGTATTTCACGGAGTTTCACCACCTGACTCCAATATTTGTAGAATTTGAAATCCTGCACAACATTAGGAATCCCAGGGGAAACCTGTTTGGTGGGACTAAAGCATAGCCTATGGGATCAGGCGAATGGACAAGGATTCTAATTCTTCCCACACTGTGTCTGTGGCTAAGACTCTCCCTCTCTGAGGTGAAATGTCTATTATAGGGTTGTGCACAAAGATTTCAATGCATAGAGGAGCTGAGTAAGGTTAACTTATATTTATCCCCATCAGCCTCCAACAGGGTCCCCTGCACTGTCAAGTCCAGAATCTGAGGCTACTGAGGTTAGGAATGCAAACACACCACAGCAGGGGCTCCTAACAAACTCATTGCTTGTCTCAGCACTGAAGACGATTTTCCTAAAGGGTGTGAATGCAAGCACGTTATCTTCTTCCTGTCTTGCTCATGTGTCCTTCCGGGTACCCGTAAATGAGGGAAAAAAGAAACACGTTTCAGAAATATTAGATTTTTCTCACTGGATTCATGGTGTTTTTAGTTCATTGGCTGATCTTTGGGAATGGGGCGCTGACTCCTGTGGAGGCTTCTACCTTTTAAGATGAGCATATTGATATTTCTGTGAAGTTGAGGCTAAAGGGAAAAACAAATCAGTAGGGATGTCAAATTGCGTGTAGACACTATTGGGCAAGAGTGTTCACTGAAGCAGCTGCTGAGGCAATGGAAGATTCCCTACCAGCTTGAATCTTCGATTTCAGGGGTGGGGAATGGAAAGCGAAGAAATAAAGAGAACGAGGATACAGAAAATAAGCCCTTCCCTTTAGACAACATAGATTCATTTACTCTACATTGGTGGTAATTTGACAACCCTCTGAAGGCGTCATGGCTAGAGGGTTACAATATTGTAACCTCAAAGTAATCAAGCCTTTCCACAATTTGGTTTATATTTACTCTAGGCTGAATATTTGTGTGCCCTATACCCACTTTTATTTATCAATGACCCCATAAGGGTGATAGGATTAGGAAGGTACTGATGAGCTACAACCCTCATGGATTGGTTCCCCTAGAAAACAGGTCTCCTCATTCCTGTTTTTGTGAAGTAAGAAAGTGAGTTGAGAACTCTCTGTGAGGCACAATTGGAACCTCATCATTTCAAACCTACTAGCTCCTTAATAGCAGGTTTTCTTGCTTCCAGAATTGTGGGAAATAAATGCTTGCTCCATAAACCACCCAGATTGTGCCTTGTTCTCTGAATAGCAATTTTCTATGAGTTTAGTGCAGTAATCATTTATTAATTTGTTACCTATCTTAAAGACATTGGAAAGTAGTCAGAACTGATTTGGGGCATACTATCTAAAATTCTGGCGAGAGAGGCTGTGTCCAAGCTCCCAGTAGCAGCAACTAAAGAGGATGGGGGAAGGCCTAATATAGATTAGATTTGTTTTTATCACCTTTGAGAATGGAGTGGCAGCATAGGACTGTCCAAAGAGTAAATACAAGTATTCCACCCAAATATCAACTTTTTGTTCCTCTCTGTGCTATAGTGTCTTAACAACCATCGTTATAGCAAAAAAAAAAAAAAAAAAAAAAAAAAAAATAACCATCATAAACAGGATAATACTTTCATGAAAAAAGACAAACAATCCTTCATCTGCATCTGCATAAGAAAGAGAAAGGAAGCAGAAATGGATGTATAAGCACAGGCTCTCTTCCCCTTCCCATTTACACACATGCAACCTCCCTACATTGCCCCTGGGGGAACCTGCACTAGGGTTTAGGACAGAAAACAGATTCAGGTTTGAGGCTGAGAATTCGAGCCAGAAAAGACAGCTTTCTAGTTTTTATAATTAGACTCTATATATGGTGAATGAGAAGTTACAGAACTAGAGATAACTATTAGACATTTCATTTCAGACAGATAAAGCATAACTGGGAGCATTAAAGTTGGAATGTATAATGTGTCCCATGGACTCATGTGTTGGAACGTTTGTCGGCAAGTGGTGGAACTCTTTTGGGAGGTTCTGAAAACATTAGCAGGTAGGGTCTAGGTGAAGAAAGTGGGTATATTTGGTCACAGCTTTGAAAGTTATACCTGGTCTCAGTACTGACTTTACCATCTTCTCTGGCCAACATGAAGTACAGAACCTTGTCTTCCACAAGCTATTGCCATGATGATGTTCTGCTCAGCATATGTAGCCAAGTCTTCATGGAAAAGACTATAGAAACCTGTATATATATATATATATATATATATATATATATATATATATATATCAAATAATTCATCTCTTAAAGACACTCATATCAGTCATTCTATCACGGGGCGAGTAAGCTGCAAAGTGGACATTAACCAGAAGTAGTATTTAATTGTATTCTGAGTTCACAAAGTCGTTATAGAAGAAGTTTTCATGAATGGGAATAAAAGATACCCTCATTAGTGTAGTGGGTAGCATTTCAATGTCAAAATAATAAGTAAACCGACATAAGATGTTCCTCAAGGATGTGATGTTTCAGTGCTGAGAGACAACAGCTGTAGAAACAGAAGACAGGGTCTCAGCTGCACATCTGGCCAAAGACAGTGGGGGTTTGAGAGCAGAAAGCTGTGAACAAAACCCTGGGGAAAGCTTTTCTGCTGTGATGACATTTGAGAAGGACCTTGAACCAGAAGTGGCTTTCTTCAAAGTATCAGTAAGTGCTGAAAGAGAGAACAGTTTTTGATGAACAGCAGTGAATAGAAGCCTAGCTAGAAAAATATTCAGTGTGTGTTTGAAAAGCAGTCGCTGGCATATGGAGCATGGGGTCACTGGTGAGAGAAAAGGCCTGAAGGAAAGAGGGTGGGGCTTGCAGTAACTTTGTACCTAATTAGGACAAATAAGTTGTTTGCCTTATCAATGTCCTCTGCTTTGGGGAGTGGAGTCCATGCACACTTTTAACTGGTTTCCTTTAATGCCTAGTTATACAGAAGAGTTGTTCTGATGTTCTTCATCTAAGAAACAGAATGTTGAACATAATTAAATTTCACCATATTATATTCACTCTTTGCATGTTTTCTCTCATAAGTAATTATATTATCTCATGTATAAATTCAAATAGATAAGTCTACTTTGCATACACACATATAAGTAGTATGTGGCTGTGTCTAACATATAGATGGATAACATACTCTGATATAAATGTGTATGTACTATTTTTCTAATATTTTCTGAGTTAGCTTTTTAATATTATTTAATTTTGGTGCCAAATTATCATATCTTAAATTCTTCTAAGGTTCGAGATAGACAGGCAGGAAAAAAAGTGCATGACTAATAGCATAGATTATGAAACCAGAATTCTGGGCCTCTTTAACTGTCTATGTGACTTTGAACAAATGATTAACTATTTCTTTCACCATTAAAATTGAGATACAATAGGTTTTCCACTTATTTTGTATACGGTGATCTTAAAGTGTAGTCAAACATCCGGAGGGTATCTCACATCTTACACAACCTACATGAGAACTTCAATTGATGATCCTAATTCTTACAATGCTATAATAAATTTAGGCATGAATATGCCATATTTTATTTAGTAATGTCATTACTGATAAGCACAGAGGCACTTTCTTCATTCTGTGTTATTTCAACCAACCTTGGAATAAATATCTGATCAATTTTGGAACGCATTTTTGGGAACACATGTTACATTGAGGTGGTAAGTGCTTCTATTGTAATAATTTTTTGAAATCATTTTGATGCTAATAATTTCATGTAATTTCGTTCTGATTTATTCACTTGAGATATCATTTTTCCAGCTGTGAAAACTTAAGAGAAGCTATATCCCAAAGATTTACTGGTGCTATGTCCCTTTTAGTTGTCAAGGGTCACTCATGCTCTTGCTCTGATATTCTTTTGAATTGTTGATAATTAATCAGGAGCACCAGTGGTGAAAGGTCACATAGCTATCCCTCCAGCCATTCCATCTATAGCTTTAGCTGACTTCGTTTCCCCTCCCTCTCTTCTGGCCCTGTCATTGCTAAGCTTTCCTCTTACTAACCTTGAAGTCACAGGGAACAGACTGTCCAGTGATTTCATCATATCTCCCATCTACAGAGATGCTATCAAACTCCAAAAAACAAATTAAAAAGAACACATCACCCCCAACACAGAAGCAGGTCATAGTATATTTTTCTTGCACTGGGACTGTCTGACACACCTATCACAGACAAAGCTTCCCACACTTTCAATGTAGGTCTTATCATTTTAACGTTAAGATTATTATTTTAATTATTTTATATATAACATCATAATTTAAATCATGACATTAATCACCTAAACATTCTCTTTTGCTGATGAACTCTCTCTTGTCTGAGATTTTTAGAAAATGAGGTATATAGTTCATTAAACAGTATTTTAAGTTTCTCAGTGGTGATCTTGGATAATGAATAGAAAATAAATTTTATGACAGCTTTTCAACACACTTGTGAATTGTGCAGGCCCATTCCCTGGTAAATCTAAAATACATCCTTTTCACAGCTTCCTTGCATTTAGCACAATAGCCAGCATAATAGGCATACATAGGCAATGGCACAATGCTTGTGAATCCTGCTTCAGCAGCTGGAATTTTTCTTCCATCTTTTAATCTTTTCAGCTGCTTCAGTTTATATCTGTTGCCCTGTTTTATGTACACCCTTCCGCATAGAGCTTCTGCTCTCAATACTATTTGGGACATTCAAATAATAAGGCAGAGTGTTTTAGAAACGAGGGGAAAACCTACCTAGAAAATGACGTAGAGTAGAAACGGGCTAGAGCACAGATTGTCCTGGGTCAGAGTATCCTCCTGAACTGACCAATGAACTGATTGCCAGCAAAAGTCATTCAAGTAAGTGCAAGGTGCTGAGATTTCACAAAGGTGAAAAGCAAAGGAAACAAAAAGCACATTAGAGCTTCCAGCTTGGGTTTGAATGGAATCAAGGTTCTCAACGTAAGGATTAGACAAGTGTGTAGTCTGTGAAGAATACTGAAACAGTAGGGATCTAAACTGACACTAGTCAATCAATGTTGGTTGCTTTATGAAAATGGAACTATGTTAATATACACACTTTACAATCAGGCTTGGGACTATGGAGCAGTCAAACTCAGTGTAGCATAAAGGCTTGTGACGATGAGGCATTTTTATTTGTTTAATTCTACAGGAAAGAAGAGTCCTTTTCACTCAGGGTAATCAAATCCCTGACTCTTTGTCTCTAGGGACTTGGGGACAGAATATCATCTGTGAACCCTCCTCACCTTAGCCATTAAATGGCAGTTCCTTTTGAAACGCCTTGCTTGTGACAAGCACTGTCTTTATGGTTAATTCTGAAGCCATGAATTGTTGGAGAGGACGCTAGTTCATTTTCCTGCTGCCCTGACCCGAAATAATCACACAGAAACAATATTATTTAAACCACTGGTTGGCCAATCACTTAAGTGTATTGCTAGCTAACTTTTACATCTTAAACCAATCCATTTCTATTAATCTGTGTATTGCCGCATGGCTTAGTTTACCCTCAAGGTTCCAGTGGGCTCCAGTGGATCTGTCTCCTGTGGGTGGTTACATGGCTTCTCCCTGACTTCACTTACTCTCTCTTTAAAGCTCTTTCAGCATGGCTTTACTCTGTTAAGCTATTGGACAAAAGCAGCTTCTTTATTAACCAATGGCAATAAAACATGTTCACAGCATAATCACTTCCCACATCAATGAATAGTCCTCACACAAATATTTTAGTCTTGTGGGATATGTAGCTATTAGTTCTCTATCCACTTATTTAGTCTTTGGGTTTCCTAAGGAGAAAATCATAAATGACAGAGCACTGATTGTTTAAATTTGAGGTCCCTACAGGTATAATCCTATGATTCCAGAGATATTCTTTCACTAGCTACTCACAGTGTGTAGAGATTGGCCTGACTTATGATTGACATTTACCCCCGGTGGTCTCTCTGCTTCTTCTTGTATCAGTTTGTTTCAACATTACCTTCCTTCAGTTTATCCATTCACCCCCAATTTCAAGAAGAACTTTAATGCCCCAACTTTCTCCTGTCACTGGTAGGAACAAGTTTTCCTTTTCTGGGATATTGTGATAGTGCTCTAGATAATATTTATGAATTTCTTAAAATTAAAATATCATCAATAACATCCTTAAGTACTTTTGCTTTATGAAACTACTGACAAAATAAATTATAATTCATCTTCCACATTAATGAAGATGTCTAAAGCTACTTTGATCCAAATGAAAATAAAAGGTATGTTTTATTTGAAAACCAAAAAAGATACATTCTCAGGATCCCATAGGCAAATTTGAAGAATTACATCAGAACATCCATAGTATATATCTTGACTTGAGAAGAAGGCTTTATATCACCATCCGAGGTAATTTTATTTTGCCTGTTATATATGTATATAATATATTTTAGTCTTTTTCACCCCATTACCCAATCTCATAAGTCCTCCCTTTTCCCTGAAACCCTCCCACCCAGAGAGTCCCCTTTTCATGTTGTTTGACCTGTATGACACAGAAAAGACAAAAATATGGGTGCAGAGGTAAATTACAAAAGTTAGGAAGGTGTAAAATGGTCCTGAAAATTATTTAAAGTATGCTCTGTGATTTCTTCCATTTTTGTATTAATTTTGAAAAGAACACATAAATGTATGTATAATTCATAGATTATCGCAACTATGTTAGAAACGGTGGAATTTAAAATGTCTTGAAAGAGACACAGTCAGACCGTCCCCAAGTCCTGCAGAGCCTCTGCTACAGTTTTCCTTCATCTTCATAAAAGGCTGGCAACAAGGGGGTAGGTGACAGCTTCCATTTTGAATGTGATCCTTTTCCATCACTGTTTTCAAATATAACTTCTCAGGTCATGTTAGGAAACATAGTAAACATGTCCCCATGATTTTTCAGTAGGAAAGAATAGAGTCCACTATTGGTTTCTTTATATTTCTCTGATCAAAATAGCCCAAAAGGCAAATGTAATCTTTTCAAGAAGGTTCACCACATTTGTGTTCCTAGTTATTCATGTAATAGAACTGAATACTTATGTCTATACCAATGGCATTTATATAAATGTTTATAGCAGTTTTTATTCACAACTTCTAACAATTGGCGTTAAGATGCCTTCCGATAAATAAATAAGTAAACAAACTTTAGCACAACAATACGATGAGAGGTTATTCAACAATAAAAAGAAATGAGCCATAAAGTCATGAAACTTTAGATGCATATTGCTAGGCAAGAACAATCATTCTGACTAAACTATATTTGAAATATTGCATGGTTCATTTATATAACATTTAATATCAGAGTGAGTTGAACAAAAGAAATGTCAAACAGATTTGTGGTCATCAAGGGTTAGCCATCTTGAGGAGAGTACGTTCATCACACAAAGGTAAAACACAGGGCATCTGTCTAAGCTGGTCACACTGTTCTTTGTGATAGTATAATGGTGGGTACATTACAATGTAGTATTTAAAAGTTAGAATTTTTCACAAATAATTTGACTTTAATATGTACACAGTAAAAATCATCAAGGAGTCTGGAATTCTGGGCAGTGACACAGAATATGAACAGTTTACGTATATTAAAATGTGCAGAGATGCTAATTTAAGTGGATGGAGAAAAGGAAACCATCATAGAAATAGAGTAAACTGAAATTTAAACAATGAGAGCTTAGAGCAAAAGTTAGTCATTTCACAGTGTCGGAATCATATATGCAAAATGTATCATTGGCAGATCCAATATGGATTCATGACCTAAATACAAATGCAGATATTTATAGATGTCTATGATCATTAATTAATATGCATATATACACTGACATATACATGATTCTGTGTGATCTAATGGATATATAGCGAAGCTACTCCAATCATTGAAAATACAAACCAAGTTGTTTTCTAGTGATATTCTATTCTGAAAGAAATAAGGACCATCTAAAGAAATGACTGACTTGAAGCTGGTATGGGAAATGAGCCTGGAACATCCCATAATACAACAAATGAAAATATACCAGAAGCAAAAAGCAAAATAAAAAAACAAACAAAAACACAAAAGAACAAAAACAAAAGAAAAAACCAAAAGGAACAATAAAACAAAAAATAATGAAGAGTCCCACTGATTTTAAAATAATTTAACTAAAAAATTCCCAATGCTCAAAGCTGGAAAATTTTGAGCAATAAAATAAGTAGAACAACATTGGATTAGAGTCGAAAGAATAAAATATCTGTGACCTCACACTGTAGCAACATTACTAAAATAAATCAATGAAAGAAATACTAAAACCAGATCACAAATCTTCATGCAAAACAATTACATATTATTTGCATGTACACTCCTCTGACAAGAAACTAAAATATAAGTTTCTGTCTCAAGTTTTGATTGCATATAACTACATGCTTTCAAATGATGCAGTGTGGGTGTCAGAGAAGGCAGGAACTTTGTTATGCAAAAAGCTAGCAAACACTCTTTCATCCATGAGAACCAAGTCATCATCAACAGGAGGCAGCCATATTGATAATATCTTCTCTTGATGTGATGTGATATAATGTGATGGACTTGGCAGCGTAACTCTCTGGTCTTTCAACCCCAAAGTCAAAGGTCCTTCCAAATTATCTAACACATTGGAGAAACTCAAGTTCAAGGTCATTTTCAGTATACCTGTTAAGTTAATGAAAAGAAACAGGAGCTTGAGGAGTTTGAGGAGACAAGTTTGGTTTGTGGTATTCTTTGTAGGATCCTCAAGCAGAGAAGGAGTAGGATGGAAACAGTAGGGCTCTAAATTGACACCAGTTAGGCAGCATTGGTTCCTTCTTTATGAAAATGGAACCATGTTAATACACACGCTTTACAATCAGAATCTGGTTCCTGGCATATATAGAATCTCATACATTTGCACTTTTTTGTAAATACAAATCCATTCCAAAATTTAGAGAGTGGATTGTTTTAACATTTTTGTCTTCAGCTGGCTCAAATTAGAAATATGTGGTTTTCTTGTCCCAAATAAATTTCAAAATAGGATTGGACATCTCTTCATTAATATCATTTTCTTAGTGAGAAAAAAAGAACGGGGAGGGGACTCTATTGCACTTCCCAAAGGCACAGAAGGAATAGAATCTCAGATCTCTTTTCAAGTTAGAGAAAGGCTTCCAGAATCCTGAGCTACAGTGGCCAGGAATTTCTCTCAGTTCTTAGAGAAGACAGCTGCCCCTCATTTGCTAATGCCACTACCTTCCTCCTCTTTGTTATTCTTGCCTTTAATCAGTTCTGTTTATTTCAACTGGAATGCTAAATTGAAAGAGTTTGAGTATCCTCTCCATTTCCACAAGACAGGTATTATTACATGGGGTTCTTTTAAGGGGACCTTTTCTACAGTCACATAAGCTTTGACCCACAGAGGCCAAATTCTTAATGAGAGAGAGTTAAGTCTGCCTGGTTGATTCAGTTCTGTCCTCACTCTAGAGACTCCAACAAGATAATCAATTAGGGCCAATTGCAGTGGAGGTAGTTGGCTGCCTTTCAAAATAGAAAAAACATCTCAAAATCTGTGAAAGAACAGGCCTTCCTCTCAGTTCGCTTACAGACCGCAGAGACGGTCTGTGGCAATGCAGAGAATTACCCAGATTATACATGAAGCCCCTAATAGCCCAATTACCAGTACTTGTTTGCAGTCCCATTGTGTGTTTTCTTCATTTCTCAAAGAATATGTAGTAATAGGCATGGAGGTGGCAAGGGAGGCGAGAAAGGAAAATGAAAACCTTTCTCTCAAGATGAAATTATTTTCATCAGTGACTAGAGACTATTCACAGCACCCATCAGAGGCTGGTGTGTTTTAATAGCTGCACCATTGTGCAGAAATGATTTTTCACAGACTAGTATCTCTTATTACATGCTTGTTGCAGTTAGAAGTTTGCTACCTTGACTTGAAGCAAAATCAGTTGTTATCTGTTTGTTTAGTAGAGCCATCATTAAGAAGATACTATCACAGCACTGGGCAGGAGTCTCCAGAAAAGCTAGAAACAAATGTGCAGAGGTGTTACTTCCTTTAACAATTTGAACAAGATTTCTTTGTTTTTAGAGGAATGATGACCCAATTGAGAATGAACTAAATAGCCAGGAAACCCTTCTTAAACAGTTAACAGTCAATTGTTAAACGTGTCCTGGCAGGGTGGAGGTGGATGCAAGAAATGGAAACCAAAATGCATGTTCCCTCTGAGCACATTTTTCCTTGTCAAATCCAAGAGAGATTATATGAATGCCTACTGAATGCTCAATTTTCCTAAAGCACTAAGTCATGCTTATTTTCCTACTTCTTTTTAAAAGTAAAGTTATTTTGACTGGTATTTGGTGTCTGATCTTTCTTAACTATAGCTTTTTGATGATGAATCAAGAGTTGTCATGCATGGAGATAGGTTCACTATTCAACTCAACCCTGAGGGTTATCAATCAATTTCAGCAGTGTTAATGGTAGCATGCCGGGCACCCTTCCATTTATTTCTTCTTCCAACCTCCTGTTTACGTTTAAATTTTACCAATCTTAAAAATATCTAAATGTTTCTCTTTCTTTCCAGTCAGTTTCCTTTAAATTACAATGATAACATATATGCAGACCATCGTAGCTATATTTCTGGCGTTCTGGAAATTGTGCAATTATGTGGATAAACCATTTGCTCATCTTTTTAGGAGCATCTGTGTTTCTCCATGAATGCTCATTTCTGTAGTTTTTAATTTTCATTTTGAAACACTTTGCATACTGGACCATTCTACACTGGGCCATGGCAGCTGTCTCACCTCTGATAGGATTATATTTTAAACCACCAAACTTTGTCAACAAATGTTATGGAAGGAAAGAAGTGCCTCCTCCCATACTGCCCTCCGCCACCCCTATGTGCGTGCGTGTGTGTGTGTGTGTGTGTGTGTGTGTGTGTGTGTGCCTGTGTGCCTGTGTGCATGTGCGTGCATGTGTTAATGGGATGTTCCTGTTAGTTGGGATTGGATTGATTGATTCCTATTTGTTTGATTCAATTTTATTAGTAGTGCTTTTACAGATTATAAGCTTTATTCCAGTTCTGGATCTGGTTAACCTGTAATTGCTCTTTATAGTATGAATAGCAATGTTAGGGGGAACTGGAATTATTAGTATTCAAATGAATTTGTTGTTCATAGAGAAGGTGACCACACTGCCAGACTGTCAACCTTCATGTTACAGAGCCACAAACAACAGCCTTTCATAAATTTTAGTAAGTTTAATATTGACCACACAAAGATGTCAAGTCCAATCCTTGAAACCGGAGTTCTACTAGAGATAGGAAAAGAAGTCTGAGTGCTGAAATGAGACGATAGCCTTGGATTCATTCGGAGGATTATGGTATCAGCACGAATTGGAGTAGCCCCTTATAAGATGAAGGTCAGAGGTAGTTCAGACCAAGAAGGCAGTAGAATACAGTGGCAGAGAAGGGACCGATCTTCCTTGAAAGCTCAGAATACTGAGGGAAACTGTGCAAGCCTTTCCTTCCAGAACATCTGTTGACAAAGTTGGGTAGCTTGAATGTATCCTATCAGAGGTAAGACAGCTGCCATTGCCCAGTATACAATGGTCTCCTATGCAAAGGATCCCAAAGCAGAGATTCTTCTGAGAGAATCCAGATACTGTGAGGGAAGAAACTCCTGTTCTCAGCCAGCAGATTTGGCGTAATTATTTAGAGCCGCCTCAGGAAACTAAAACAAACAATTGCAAGAGCCTCCGGATATCACGTTTCATACTATTCCTCACAGAATTATTAAATGAGCAGAATTCTTCAGGATATTTCTCAGCACCGCTCTCAAGCATCAACACCCTCTGTTTCTCTCCAGCTGCACTGTTTAGTGCTATAGCCACTAGCCACATGTGGCTACTGAATAATTGAAACGCAACAAAGATTCGTGCATTTAATTTTTAATTTTCCTCAACTTTAATTGACTTAAATTTTTTAAGCTTATATTTGATTCAGCTCTTGGAAAACTTTTTAATGTAGACTTGGAACAATTCATACACCAGTATATGGATTTACTTTTTCATCTGTGAATTTTATGAAATACTAATGTGCTTTAAATATTGGCTCCAAACTGTGATGCACTTTAAATGTAAACCATATGTCATATTTCAAAGACTCATTACGAAAATATTTTACTAAAAATTTTAAATTTATGCTGAAATGGTGATGTTTTTAGATATACTTTGTTAGGCAAAATTCATGAATAAGTTAATGACACTTTTGTCAAAAATTTTTATATTATTCATTCTTTGAGAATTTCATACATGTATGCAATGTATCTTGCTCATATACATGCCTCACTTCCACCAATTCCCACCAAGAGACCCACCACATCTCTCTCCCAACATCATGTTTTTCTGTATATACATTGTATTTATTTCGTAATCATCTGACTCCAATTAGTGCTGCCCACACGTGCAGAGCATCCAGTCATCAACTGGGGAATGGGAAACCTACCAGTAGCAACTACTAAACAAAACTCGTATTTCTTCCCCCCAACATCACCAACTCCACAGTTCCTCAGTAAGGCATGGGGCTCTAGGTGCCCTTTCTCAATGCATGTCAGAATTTTTTATTTTTACTAGATTGATCTTGTACAGATCTTTGCTATACACTACTCTCAAAGACTGAAAAATATGTCAGACCCCCTGGAGCTAGAGTTATAAGTGGTTGTGAGCCATTCAGTTTGATTACTAGGAACTGAACTTGAGTCCTCTGAAAGAGCTGGGAGCACGCTTAATTGGCAAGACATCTCTCCAGTTTCTAATTTTCTAAATTTTATCTGTGGAGCAATATTTAAAGTATAATTTGTAGAAAATGAGAACCTGACTCAATTGTGGCATATTTTCAAAACAAATCACAGTACCATTTAGTGTTTTCAGTTTTCATGATCAGAAACTTCAGAATTATGTTAATACTCATCATGAAATGTTTCCTTTTCTTCCTAAATGATATTCATACAGCATTCATTCTTTTCTAACTAGATTGTTGTTTCTCAAAGGCCTGGACACAGGTTATGCCTGGTCCTAGTGACTCAAGCTGAAAAATTACAAGTTGTCTAATGGTTAGCAGTGATAGTAGGAGACTTGTAGCACATCCATTCTTGGAACATCCTCTTTCATCTCCATATTCCTAATCTAGGTAACTAGGCTTACGGAGGGACTGTGTTCTTCATGGAGTTGTGAAGATGCCATGTAATAGTATATCCATGGCAATTGTGAAGTTCTTGTTAAGAGGTGATTAATTTGATCCCATGCTCGTTCAGTACCAGTCCAGCTGGCTTTGGTGAGCTCCCATTAGCTCGGGCACACTGTCTCAGTAGGTGGACAAACCTCTTGCTGTCCTGAGTTCCTTGCTCATATTCTCCCTACTCTGCTCTTCAACTGGACCTTGGGAGCTCGGTCCAGTGCTCCGATGTGGGTCTCTGTCTCTATCTCCATCCATTGCTGGATGAAGGTTCTATGGTGATATTCAAGATAGTCTTCAGTCTGATTATGGGACTTTTTGGGATTCTAGTCTATTTGGATGAATACTTTTCTAAGCCTAGATGGAGGGGAGAGGGCCTTCGACTTCCCACAGGGCAGGGTATCCTGCCCTCTCTTAGGACTGATGGAGAAGGGGAGGAAGGTGAGTGTGGGAGCAGGAGGGAAATGGGAGGAGGGGAAGAAGTGGAAATTTTAAATGGTATTATTTATAAAGCAATAAAAATAAGTTAAAAATAAATAAAAGAAAAACTTTTAAAAAGAGGCAATTAGATCCCTGTGGTAACTATAGTCTATGAAATCTTTAAAAACTATAACAGAAAGGAGAAACAGATGAAGAGAATAACATGAAACAAAGAAAGAAGTGATGGATAAGCCCATGGGCTTGGAAAGAATAAGATGCAGAAGCTCTTATTAGCAAAGATATTCTAATTTGCCTTAGTGTTTGACAGTGTCAGACAACCACTTGTAGCTTAAAACACCGAACAAAAACTTTCTACATATTGTAGAAGCTTCCCTTCGCAGAGAGTTTAGGATGGTAACACTAATTTGATTCTCCTTACTTTTCAAGGTGTTGCATCCAGACACAATGCTTTATAGACTGTAAACATACCTTATGACTGAATAGCATCATCATAATTATGGTCATATTATATGTGTGACATCTCAACTCTTGAGCAAAGATTTCATTCATAAAAATCGGGTACTTTTGAATAAAAGTGGATAGCTACATCTGGTAGGAAATTCTAGGATGCTCCTTCCAGTTATTTAAATTTCTTAGCATGAAAAGTCCTCTATTTTTAGAGGCAATATGATGTCAGGGAGTGGGTAAAGGCAGGAAGAATTAATTCTTGAGTTAGAGAATATATATTCTGTGATAAACATTCAGCAACTTTTACATCTTCTTCTGCTTTGGATTCTAATTCGTGCCTTCCATACATTTCTGTACTTGTATCATTACTGTCCTTATCTATTAGTTTTAGCTTCCTTTTTGTTTCTTGAGCAAGTACATTTCAGTTTATTTTCCATTATAGCTGGCTTCCTATCCAGTCATTATGACAGATGACCTCTGAAAATAGCCCTAAATGGACCTGTAAGCATGATATGTGAATGCAAGTCGCTCTTTCAGATGTTTCCTTTGTATACAAAGTTTTCTTCAAAGTAATAGCGGAAGCTTTTTGCCCTTTTCAGACCCTCCAATCCTCAGGAGGTTATTTTCAGTGAAGTGGTGAGAAAGAAGAGTTCAAATAGGATTGATTTAATAGAGCTATGATGTGAAAAATCTTGCAACATGCTGTCTGCCAGAAATGGCCAATCATAGAAGCATTAAAATCAGAGTGGAAAAGAAAGTAGAGACAGCCCAAAGAGCCCCTCCCCAGATTTAGAGAATGATAGATCCTTGCCATTCTTTAGTTGTGAACAAAGTATTAAAGAACAAAAAATGGTCAAAGAAATATTTGAAAGTAATATTTGAGCTACAAACAACTTCACTCGTAAATTTAGTCAAAAAAAAATATTTCCACTGTCCTCTCCTTAACAATGACCCAAGAAATATAATGAAGTCTCATATTTCATTTTTAGTCTTTCAACTTTGCCTTGCCTGCAGTCCATTCTTGTAATATTTTTAATATTTAGTGATGTTACATGTTTATTTCTTTTGTGTTCCATACTATTTACAAAGATGATTGTTCACCTACATCTTCTCTAAAAGAGCCTATTAGGTTTGACAGCTCTAGCCTGAGAGCATGATCTTTCCTAGCAATCACGATTTATGATCTAAAGGAAATAAATATATTGATTGTAGTTCTCTGAACGTGAGTAGATGATAAATAGATGAAATGTTAACAGTGAGCTTTGACACAACGATTGAGTACATAGTATTTAATTTGGAGTGATTTTCTCCTACGATTTTTAAGAGTGATTCAAATGTAGAAACTATATATATATATATATATATATATATATATATATTGCATATTTATATAATGTTATAAAACACTTCACAAACAAAAATTCCATTTGAAACTGCATACGTATTATAATGTAACATACAGATATTTATTGTAATTATTTTATTATATTATGTATATACAGCATATTTTACATGTTCAATAAAATTGAAATTATTTTATTATTGTATCATATACAATTATAATGTATATATTTATATAAATATCAAGCTATATGTATCATGATAAATACCTATAATAGTATTCTAAGGATAAAAATGTCAAAATATCTCAGGTAGTTGTGCATGCCTTTAATCCTAGCATTGGCAAATAGATCTCTGAATTTGAGGCCAGCCTGATCTACAGAGCAAGTTCCAGAATGGGTTTCAAAGCTAGACAGAGAAACTTTGTCTTGATTTACAAACAACACCAAACAAAATAACAAAATACGACAGTATCACCCTAGGTTATATTCTAGACTTCAAATGAGTATGTATGAGTGTGTGTGTGTGTGTGTGTGTGTGTGTGTGTGTGTGTATGCATGCATGCGTGTGTATGTATGTATGTATGTATGTTGTAGGAAGCCACTTGTTCATTTCCTAGCCACCCAGACTCCTGAAATAATTACACAGAATCTATATTATTTAAGTCACTGCTTGGTAAGTCACTTAAGTGTATTGGTAGGTAGCTCTTACATCTAGTATTCACCCATTTTTAGTATTTTATATTTTACCTCAAGGCTCGTGGTCTACCGGCAATCTTCTGGCTTATCTATCTCTGGCAGCGGCTCCATGGCTTTTCCTTGACTCTGCCTCCATTCTCCCAGCATGAGTTTAGTTTGCTCTGCCTAGCTCTACCCTGCCCAATGTACAGGCCAAGGCAGTTTCTTTACTCATTAATGGTAATCACAGCATACAGAGGGGAATCCCACGTCATATGTATGAATGTATATGTGTGTGTATGAAGGTGTGTTTTTGTGTCTATGTGTGTGTATATATACGTGTGTGTTTGTGGAAATGTGTGTATGCATTTGTGTGTGTAAATATATGTGTATGTAGTTATGTGTTTATATGATGTATTTGAGTGTGAGTGTATTACTATCCATTTGTTTAATATTTTATCTTATGCCTGTAAGAATAGCCAAGATCAAAAACACTGATGACAGCTTATGCTGGAGAGGATGTGGGTTAAAGGGAATACTCCTGCATTGCTGGTGGGATTGCAAACTGGTTCAGCCCCTTTGGATATCAGTATAGTGATTTCTCAGAAATCTAGGAAACAACCTACCTCAAAACACAGTAATACCACTTTTGGGTATGTACCAAAAGGATGCTCAATTATACCACAAGAACATGTGCTCAACTATGTTCATAGCAACATTATTTGTTATGTCCAGAACCTGGGAACAGCCTAAATGCCCCTCTACCAAAGAATGTATAAGGAACATTTACACAATGGAATACTATATAGCAGACAAAAATAATGGCATCTTGAAATTTGCAGACAAATGGATGTATCTAGAAAGCATCATATTGAGCGATGCAACCAGACTCAGAAAGACAAATATCTTATGTACTTATTCATAAGTGGTGTTTAGACATAAAGCAAAAAAAAAAAATCAGCCTTCAATTCCCAATCTCAGAGAACCTAGACATCAATAAGGATCTTAGAGACATACATAGGTCTAATCTGCATGGGAAGTAGAAAAGGCAAGAACTAAGTAAATTAGAGCATGGGGACCATGGGAGAGGGTAGAAGAGGAGCAAAGAAAAATGTATAGCTCAATAAAATAAATTTTAAAAGTTTTTAAAAATAAACCACTTTTACTGGAATACATTAGGAAGTTAATGAATTAGTGTAAATGTGTGTACTATTATTTTAAGACTATTTTTCTCTTTCTTCTCTTTTTTTAGAACAGTTGCATACATATATACAATGCATGATGATCAGTCAGAGTATTACTTGGGCACCAATGTTTAGGCACATTACACCCCTCTAGTAGACTTTCATAGGTAGAATTCTGTCAGGTGACTATAACAGAGCTTGAGGGCATTTTCATTTGGTGAGCAGTGACAGGTTAGACAGGTGAGAACACTTGTAATATTTTGGACATAAAAGAAATGCTGTAGTTAAGTGCTCCAGTATTAATGAAGCTGGAATGTATAAGTATAGCCAGTTATTCAAATATTAAAATTGAGCTTCTAGGAGTACAGTGCTTAGAACATGCCCTTGATAATGACTTTGATTGGTAGGATGTCATGGGGGAAAATGTTGACTGAAGGAAAAAATCAAGCTGTATGATTTATCACAAGTGACTTTGAGTTCAGTATTATTAACAGCAACAGCTGCGGTGGATAGTAGCTTTGCGGTCAGGAAGTAACAGAGAGGGAGGTAAGGCATGGCTGATTTATCAAGTTGAGGTTCCTCTTACAGGAGTGGTGGCTTTGGTTAGGGGGATGAATGGTGAGAGACTGGAAGCCACAGGGGGAAGCAAGGAGGACACCAGCCTTGTGTTTTGGCCTTATGCTAACGGGATATATAAGAGAAATCATAACCATTACTTGAGGTTACAGAAGAAATGTTGTGCTTCAAGAATAGGTTTCACCTAAAATAAATAGGTGAAGGAAGTGTTCTGAGAAGGAGAAGTCAAAGTCACGAAATCGTGGTGTTTGAATATGAACAAGAGAGAAGAGAAAAACTAAGGGAAAGAGTTTTGTTAGTACAGAGTTGAAGAACTGAGTTTCTGGTGGGGACTGAACTCAGAAATGATAGAAATCTTTGGTGGGATGGTCATGATGAATGAGAGATGGGTAATGAACAAGACTGTGGACCTTTGTGGCTTATATTGCTGCAGTAGGATGTATTCGGTCCTGAAGCCTCTAAAGAAGGGATGGAACGGAGCCAATGAACCTTACTCCAAGTGTTTGATATATGGACTTCCTTGGAGGGTTGTACTAAAAGGCACCGACATATCTTGCAATAGCTGATGTTTCTATTATACATCACCAAGCTCATTTAGTTCAGTAAAAGACTAGTGGACTTAAGTTTTGATCATCTTTCTTTTCACACTGAATTCCAGAGTTGCTTATAATTGTATTTGACAGTAGAAATTGGCTCAAGGAAACAAAACTTCTCAGGAGATGGAGAGCCAACTTTATTAAGCAGAGAGCTCTGAGTTTTGCTTTTCTCGTCAGTTGAGAGAGTGACTCTCTTGTTGAGGGGTACCGTGAGAAACTCTGGATAACCCTATTCCAGTAAAGAGAATTAATGCACATCAAAATCAATTCCAGGCTGAACAGAGGTCTAAGGGACAGGTCATTTGTGTCTTAATGTTGCTGATCCATGTGAAGGTGAAATCTGCCCTTCTTCTCACTTCTCCATTCTGAACAGCAGAGGAGAGCAGCTTCTGTTAGCTAACATTTCATTGAATGGACAAAGCTTACACAGTGAGACAGGCCATGTGATTCTTCTCTAGACTAATTACTTTCCACCACATATTTCAGTGACACTAGGCTTGGCACCTGACAACCATCTTTTCCCTCTTAAGTTTTTCTTTCTTTAACCAAGGTCATCAGAATGATTAACCTTCCTTTATAGTGCAATTCTTGAAGACTTTTGTTAGCTTAGATATTAGAATTTTCCCTCACATAATCTCCCATATTTAGCAATGCTCAAACGCAGAATTTTCCTATTAGGAGAACTTAGTTCTCCGTTTTGGGGCAAAATTTCCATGCTATTTTTGAGCATAGATGAAAAAAAAGGTGATTTCCTAAATCAATAGCTGTCAGATGAGCTTCTCCTCCAGAAGTTTTCTGCTAAGTTATTCTAATAATTATCACTAAGCTTAATTAATGTCACTATTTAGCAAGAGACAATTTAAGTGTTCTCTTCTTATTCTTCCTTCTGAACTTTTTCCAGAAAGACTCCAGATAGGTTCTGGACAGCTTATATTGTTATCTGCAGAGATAACACTGAAATTCCCCTAAGTTATTAAAAATGTTGTTATTATTCATTTAGTCTTTAACCCGTATGTCTATTAAGAAAGAGCCAAATATTGTTCAGACTTATATTCCTGGTATCTAAGACAACCTGGCTCAAATATATACCTAATAATTATTATAGGCTAGGTTGTAATTCAGTTGGTAAATTTATTGGGCAACATGCAAAAATCCCTTGATTTGATCTCTAATGGTATACATAATACACTAGATATGGTGGTACATGATGGTAATCTACTATCTCAAAAAAATCTACTAAACAGATAAATTGAATTTTCTTAATAAAGAGAAGATTGATGTGATAGCATTCATTCAAGCTGTATTCATTCACTTTTAGTGTGTTAATTTATATTCTGACCTCTAGTGTATTCATGTATATTCTGAATGGGAGTAGCTCTTTTTCAAATTGAGGAAGGGTGAGACCTGGGAAATGTAACTGTTGATGAATTACTTTGGATGTCCCAGAAAGCACTCTGGAATTATATCCCTGCTTCCCTCTTCCATTGTTATCATAACCTAGTCTTAGTTATATTTTTTCATGAAGTATCCAACATATCCTCCTGAGTAGATTAATTGTAAAGAAAAGACATATTGACTTGGGAAATAAGCACCTTTCCTACTATCCATAAATCTCCACTTCACAGTCAGGAAGTAGTACTGATTTTCAGAAAATCAAACTATACACTACTGTGGCAAGAGAAGAATCAAATGTGTTCTACAGAAAAACAGCTGTTTTACAGAAGGGACAACCCAAGGAATGACAGGTTGTGAGTCATGTGGAAATTCATTCATTGAAACAAGCAAGTTTGCAATTAAATTCAAATAATTAGACTAAAATCAGAATCAAATGCAGATAGCCCTGTGGAAATAAGATCAATAGGTAAAATGCAGATAAACATTTCATATTTTATTTCTTATTTATTTTAAAAATGTTTGAGACAGAGGTTCAATTGTGTTGTCAAGGTTGTCTATAATTCTTTGACTTAACAGGTCTTTTTGTCTCAGCATCTTTGTTTACAGTGAGTTTCAGAATCTATAGACACACAACTTCTTGTCTAGTTCAGAATTAAAAAGAAAGAAGTGAATGAATGAATAATAGATGCATCATTCTCTATGATTTAGCAGCATAAGATATTTGCCACACCCTCAAACTTATTAATGAATCTTCTAAGTTTTAAATTCCATTTACATGAAACAAATGGTATAACTTTCCATTTCAGTACTGATTAGATTTGGACAATTTAAAAACACTATTGCATACTGCAAATTGATGAAGTCCAGAGGACAGACATTTCTTTTTTATTATTATTAAAAATTTCCACCTCCTCCCCTCCTCCCATTTCCCTCCCCCACCCCCTCCCACTTCCCCCCTCTTGTCCAAAGAGTAGTCAGGGTTCCCTGCCCTGTGGGAAGTCCAAGGTCCTCCCCCTCCATCCAGGTCTAGGAAGGTGAGCATCCAAACAGACTAGGCTCCCACAGGCCAGTACATGCAGTAGAATCAAAACCCAGTGCCATTGCCCTTGGCTTCTCAGTCAGCCCTCATTGTCAGCCACATTCAGAGAGTCCAGTTTGATCACATGCTCCATCAGTTCCAATCCAGCTGGCCTTGGTGAGCTCCCATTAGATCAGCGGCACCGTCTCAGTGGGTGCACCCCTCGCGGTCCTGACTTCTTTGCTCATGTACTCCCTCCTTCTGCTCCTCATTTGGACCTTGGGAGCTCAGTCCAGTGCTCCAATGTGGGTCCCTGTCTCTATCTCCATCCATTGCCAGATGAAGGTTCTATGGTGATATGAAAGATATTCATCAGTGTGGCTATAGGATAGGGCCAGTTCAGGCACCCTCTCCTCAGCTAGCCAAGGAATAAGCTGGGGACATCTCCTTGGACACCTGGGAACCCCTCTAGAGTCAAGTCTATTGCCAACCCTAAAATGGCTCCCTTAATTAAGATATAAACTTCCCTGCTCCCATATTCACCCTTCCTTTATCACAACCATCTCATTCCCCCAAGCTCTCCCCCTCCTTCCCTTCTCACTTTTCTCTCCCCATCTCCCCTTACCCCCATCCCACCCCACCCCCAAGTTCCCAATTTTTGCACAGCAATCTTGTCTACTTCCAATATCCAGGAGGATAACTATATGTTTTCTTTGGGTTCACCTTCTTAATTAACCTTTCTGATGACGAATTATAGGCTCAATGTTTTTTATTTATGGCTAGAAACCAATTATGAGCGAATACATCCCATACTCATCTTTTTGGGTCTGGGTTACCTCACTCAGGATAGTGTTTTCTATTTCCATCCATTTGCATGCAAAATTCAAGATGTCATTGTTTTTTACCGCTGAGTAGTATTCTAATATGTATATAATCTACACTTTCTAATATGTATACATTCTACACTTTCTTAATCCATTCTTCCATTGAAGGGCATCTAGGTTGTTTCCAGGTTTTGGCTATTACAAATAGTGCTGCTATGAACATAGTTGAACAAATGCTTTTGCAGTATGATAGGGCATCTCTTGGGTATATTCCCATGAGTGGTATTGCTGGATCCTGGGGTAGGTTGATCCCAAATTTCCTGAAAAACTGCCACAATGATTTCTAAAGTGGTTGCACAAGTTTGCATTTCCACCAGCAATAGATGAGTGTTCCTCTTACTCCACATCATTTCAGGCAAAAGCTATCATTGGTGTTTTTGATTTTAGCCACTCTGACAGGTGTAAGATGATATCTCAAAGTTGTTTTGATTTGTATTTCCCTGATTGCTAAGAAGGTTGAGCATGGCCTTAAGTGTCTTTTGGCCATTTGAACTTCTTCTGTTGAGAATTCTCTGTTCAGTTCAATGCCCTGTTTTGTAATTGGGTTAAATGGCATTTTAAAGTCTAGTTTCTTGAGTTCTTTATATATTTTGGAGATCAGACCTTTGTCTGTTGCGGGGTTGGTGAAGGTCTTCTCCCAAACAGTAGGTTGCCTTTTTGTCTTAATGACAGTGTCCTTTGCTTTACAGAAGCTTCTCAATTTTAAGAGGTCCCATTTATTCAATGTTGCCCTTATTGTTTGTGCTACTGGGGTTATGTGTAGGAAGTGGTCTCCTGTGCTCATGTGTTTTAGACTACTTCCCACTTTCTCTTCTATCAGGTTCAGTATGTTCAGATTAATATTGAGATCTTTAATCCATCTGGACTTGAGTTTTGTGCATGGTGACAGATATGGATCTATTTTCATTCTTTCACAGGTTGACATCCAGTTCTGCCAGCACCATTTGTTGAAGATGCCCTCTTTCTTCCATTGTGTACTTTTAGCTCCTTTATCAAAAATCAGGTGTTCATAGGTTTGTGGGTTAATATCCGGGTCTTCTATTCATTTCCATTGGTCAACTTCTCTGTTTTTATGCCAATACCAAGCTGTTTTCATTACTATAGCTCTGTAATAGAGTTTGAAGTCAGGGATGGCAATGTCTCCAGATGTTCCTTTATTGTATAAGATTGTTTTGACTATCCTGGGTTTTTTGTTTTTTCATATAAAGTTGATTATTGAGAACAGACATTTCTAATCTATTGAAAGTTTTTTGCTTTTCCTTTTTTTGTATTCATTCATTTATTTATTTATTTATTTATTTATTTATTTATTTATTTAATATCCAGGCTGAATTTTTGTCTCCTTCCTCCTCCTCTCCACCAAGTCTCTCCCCACTTCCCTATTCTTCCTTCCTTTTATGCACTGCTCCTTCTTTTCTATTCAGAAAAAGGCAGACCTCCCTCCATGGATATTGACATATATCTGACAGTTGTGTAGCTTAGTTTTCTTGTGAGACTCCAAACAGGAGGAGATGTCTTTGACTCTTTTGCTATCATTTGGGACCCTATTCTTCATATTGGTTGTCCAGTCTTATTATTCCAAGGATGTCTGACCTACTTAGAGCTAACATAGTTACTGGATCTAGTATCATTGAACTAAATATTGTATTCTAATATAGTGAGAACATATACACAAGCATATTTCAAGGCAGTATGTAATGAGACAAGGGATGAAAAATCGAAAGAATCTCCAGCCTAAAGGTTCATAATAGACCACTTGGGCATACTACATAAACTGATGTCTCAAGCATTCATATTAGTTAACCAGTGGGAACAGAGGGAAATATACTGGGTAAAGAGAATATTAGGAGGAGAGTTGGCTTTTGCATTTGCTGTGATTTTTCTAATGTAGCTCAAAGCAACTCAAAAGTAATGGATGGTTAATCTAGTCTTAGATTATAAAGGTTCTTTTTGCTATATTAATGAAGCTTGAATATATCTCAAGGCAAAATTTAAGCATGGAGGATTTAATGTCCTAGCTTCATTCCCCAGACTCTATAGACTAGATATTTTAAGAAAACAAGACAATGAAGAATGGTAGTCCAGTACTGTAGCTGCATCAGGATATAGGCACACTAAGTCAAAATATTGGAAAGAGAAAAAATAGTAGACTTTTGACACTAACGATGTATTTACTCTTACTTATAAGATATCTTATAGGATGTTTTGTGCTCTTCCACAAGCTCGTGTGTTTGAATACTTGGTCCCCAGCTGCTCGATCTAATTTGGGAGGTTCTGAAATCATTTTAATATGTGGCCTTGCTAGCAGGCCTAGGCTATAAGTGCAAGTCAAGAAGGTTATAATTTAACCTGATTCTGTCCTGAATGCTTTGCTTTCTTCCATCACAGCATAACCGGCCATTGCATGTGCCTTCTCTCATCATTGATAGTTGCCATTACCACCAGGCCTCCTTGCCTTCTCTATGATGTCATCATCGATCTCTACATTGTACCATACCTGAAATTTATGTTAGAAAATCTGCCTCCTATTAGGTTGTTTATCTTGGGTATTCTGTAATAGTGACAAGAAAACTAACTATAAATACAGAAACCACATTAACTTATTATACTACTCTACAGGAAGTTGATACCAAGAAGTCAAGTTGTTGTGAAACGGGGTACCTGCTTCATGAGCCTTTGGAGCTTGTTTTTGGAAGGAATACATTAGCGCTTGAACTGTAATGGTGCTGTAAGAACTTACTAGATGGTTATTGTGGGACCACACAAGTGGCCAGAAAATTGACAGATATGGAAATAAGAACTGTACTCATGAATTTTCAGTGAGAAACAAGGACTCAACTGGGAATTTGAATTTGTCCTCTATTTTGACAAAGACTCTGTCTATATGTGGCCCATGTTCTGAAAATTGGACAATGCGTTCAACCATAATATCCTAAATTCTTCAGTGGAAGAAAAATCAAGATAGAATAGCAGTTAGGTTGTGGCATGGCTACTGTTCATGCTCACAACCACACTGAGGAAAGAATCTGGAGCAGAAAGAGGAGAGCAATATGCAGTTTGGTGAAGAAAGGTTTGGGAATAAATTCAACGTCAGGAACAAGATGATTGTAGACTAAACAATAGCCATGTTAATCATGTTGTGAAACATGAGAGTGTACACTGGAGCAACAGTAATGATGACTGGAAGGTAGGACTTCCCCCTTCAGATTGTGGAGTGCAAAAATGCAGATTAAATTCAAAGATGAGTACCCAACAAGAAAGTTCCTGAGAAGATAACTCCTACAGAGCATTGTGCTCCAGCAGGGCCACTGAGGGAAGTAATTTCCCAGATCCATCATTGAAGGTACACAGAGACCACAGAAGTGAAGACTGAAGTAATTCAATCTCTATCTTGAGATAGTAGCTGTTGCGTGACCAAACTTTTCCTGGGGAGATGCAACACACATGCCAACTCCTTCAAGACAGTGGGTCTCATGACAGGCAAAATTATTATAGCACCAAAGTCCAACTTAGTGAGTCAGTGACTGTTTTGGGTGTTAGCAACAAGACTAGGGATGATGCTTAAAGAAGCAGAAATGACTACCTTGCCAATGCCCATCACAGCAAGGGTGACAGTTTACAAAAGATGAAAAATTTGGACTAGATTGCTCAGCCTGCAGGCAGCTCAATGGATTGGGGGATATCCATTCCAAGTGATTCTGGTCTAAACTTCTTCCACGCAGCTTGGTGATTTCTGCTTCTTCTAGGCAGGCAGGCCTGGTATCAAAGTCTATTTTGGATCTTATATCCTGAGAACTTTTTATTCGATTCTTTCAGCTTTTTATTGCCTACTCTGGCATGGAGAGGGTCTATTGAGCTTAATCAGTTTGAAGGACTTCCAGAAACTGTTTAAAGTTGTTTACCTTCCTGTTTATCAGACTTCCTTGCAGGACAGAATGATTCCATTACAGAGGAGGCTGTTACACAACAGTTGCAGCTCTTGGTGTAATCCATGTGGATTACGCTGATTTTGTAGGCATGCAGGACACAAGACTGGGAGCCGTGGAGCCCTGCTGCAAGGTTCCAGAAAGAAGTCTTCTCTGAAGCCAGGCCCTGTGTGGCAACATATAAATCTTTACCGACAGTTCTTACATAGACTATACGAATCTCTGAAGGTCAAGTCTAAATAGTATTGGGCATTCCCAGATGTTTTAGATGCCAGCATTTGACATCCTCCTCCCAAAGTTGTTGACATGAGTAGACCTGGCCCAAGAGAGAAGACAAACATGCTACATGTAGCAGAAGAAGAGGTTTGGGGCCACTCAAGCTTGTGAGAAAGAAACCAGATGATAACAGCAGAAGCTAGACATATAGTGACAGTGTTTAAAGTTTGCCTTGTGGCATTTTGATATGTCTTTAGTACATTCTTGCTGTACTGTGTCTCTATTCCTACCGTTTGTGATATTAATGTGAACCGCAGGCCATTATATGCTAAGAGTATGTTTTTCTTAAGTTTTATAGGAACTCATCATCATTAGATTATAAGTTTGAAAGTCTTTATGCTTCTGAACATTGTTAGAAATGTTAAGACTATGGGGCTTTTTGAATTTGAACAGAATGTATTTTATAAAAATACAACAATAAGCCTATGGGATCCAGTGTTGGAATGATGAATTAAATTTAACATGTACTCTGTGCATTTATATGTTCCGATACTTGCTTCACAGTTGGCAGTCTTGTTTTGGGATGTTGTGAAAATTTTGGACATGGAGCTGAACTGGCACATGCAAGGCTATAGGGGTGTGATTTGAAATTATAGTTTAGTTCTGGATCCAGCTCGGGTTGTCTGCTTCCTCATGTTGCCACGACATAACCAGACATCATTGTCCCATTGCCATATGCCCACCCTGCTATAGTTATGAACTTACTGCCACAAGCCTATCTTCCTGACAATGATGACCTCCATCCCCTGAACTGTGAGCTAGAATGAATCCTTATGTTAGTTGTCTGTGACAGGTTTTCTATCAGAGCAATAAGAGAAGTAATGCATTTAGAAAATGTGTTAAAAGTGTATTTAGATGAATTGGGTGACAAGTATAAACTATCAAACATGAGAAATTAAGGTGCATGAGGGACATGATTTTTCTGTGACAGCCTGCCTTAATGACTGCTTATTTGTTCTCATTCATGGTCTGCAGATTTTCAGAATTCCCTACAAAATGCTAGCTAGTGTGCTTACCACCCATTCCTTACTGGATAGCCCTGGATGCCAATGTAGCCTTTCTGAGTGCCTCCAGATTATTGAAAGGTCTAATTGGTGTCACATTTCCCTGATTGTGGGTGGAGAAAATGTTTCTGTCTCTTGACTACTTATTGCTTGGTTATCTTTAAATGTCTTGAGGGAAAATGTGGCAGCACAGAAAGATCCGCATCTCTGTAGTTTCTCCACTCTCAAACTTCTCACGCCCGAACGGCTTACTAATTTTGAACTTCAGTTTCCATTTTCCACTCTCAAAAGCCTGTCAAAAGTTCTGAGCTTCTGTGTTCCGCTTGTGCTTTCAAAACCGAACAGCTTACAAGTCGGCAGACGCTTTCAGGGGGGAAAGGCAGTGGAGAAAGTTGGATTCACCTCAATGTGTTTTCCTCTTCAGTTTCTTGGATCATTAAATTCTGGCTGCCTTCATTGTCAACGATCCATTCTTACACTTTTTTTTTTTTTGTATTTTATCCAGGTTTTGTAGTTCCCAGTGAAGGGTGAGTCTCTTACCAGCTGCTTTATCATAGCTTGAAGCAGGAGGCTCCATTCAATGGGGTGGATTAGCAGGAGGTCAGATTAGTTCCTGGCAGAGGAGACCAAGAGACTCTCAAGGCAGTAGAGGCAGCTGTCCCATTAACAAAGGTTCAATGTTGGAATAAATAGTGCAATCATTAAGTTTATTTTTTCCTAAAATTCAGACTTTTTTTGCTTTATATTTTTCCTTTTAGGGGAAAGTCAATGAAAAATTGGATTAATTTGAAAGTACTTGCTTTATATACATCTTTCAAAAATCCATAGTGAGGGTACAAAATAGGACTGCTCTTTGTCTGGTCAGAGTGATTGCTCTATTTTCCTAACCAACCCTGGAAGGCTAAAGTTTCCTTGAATTACTTGGAGTGGAACATTGAGAAATAGTGTTTTTATCGAATATACTTTTCTAATAATGTGGGATTGGCTCTACACTAAAACCTTTCCAATTCTGCCATTTATTAGTTGCTTTTTTCTCTTCTCTTTTATGCCTCTGGTCTAATTCTCTGTCAGTAGTCATAAATGGAAGGTCCATTTTATTTTATTTTTGCCCATTTCTATCCACAGCTAAAATACAGCATTGCACTGTTCCTTAAGTCACTTCCAGATGCCATAATAGAACCCTTCCATCTCTTCATTTCCTAATACGGTCTTTCTTTTGTACTTTAAAAAAAGGCTTTTCCTGGCCAATCGTAAATCTGTAATGCTGTTGCTCCCTCTTTAAGACCACTCAGTTCTGCCATTACATGATGATCTTGTTTGCTATTATGAAAGAGACTGAGAAATATTTTTCCTACTTCCCTTCGTTGAAGAGTTTTAAGGAGTAAGTCAAGTCCAGCCTGTTTTCTTGGTGCTTTGTATGTGGAAAAGTAACTAAAATCTGTATGCATACTTGATTAAATACACTAATGGCTTTATTTAAACAAAGCTATTTACAAAATAATTTTATTTATTCATCCTTTCAACACAGAAAATGAAGCTAGTCATAATGGTTTATAGTCTAGTGGAATGAAGAGAGGCAAAGTTGTTACTGTTTGAGTTAAGGCAAAGCTATCCGCCAATACTCGAGGACACAGATGGAGGCTACAAAGGGAAGACAGACTAGTTTCTTTTTTGTTGACCTAGAAAGAAAACATCAAGAAGAAAGGTGGGGAGTCAAGGAAAAGAGCGCTCTTAGGAAATGCAGAAGAGCAGAACTGATTCAAATTAAGGCTTTCCCCTGTTGCTGGAGAAAAGGGGTCTCATCCTGCTTCTAAGAGGATAGGTCCTTGCTGGAAAATGATGCACAGAGGACAAAGCAGAAAGATCAAGGACAAAGAAGCCACTCGCCTAAGGAGGAGGATGTTCTATGGTTCCTTTGAGGCATTTGGGAATCAAACTGACCAGCCTATAGGATCAGTCCTCTTATGAGATATCCATTCCACTAGGCCACCATCTAATTAAAAAGGATTTCTGTAGAGAATATGTGGATGTGCAAGGGAGATATTGATTTAAAAAAAGGCTCAGTATAATTCTTTGTTGTCTGCAGAGACCTTACTCTCTTGTGATAAGAACTGAAAGTCCACTGTAAATCATTTTTCTCCCTCCACTTGGTACTGAAGCCAAAAGGTAGAATATAAACCCCAATATCCATCTCATTAGAGGAAAATCAATCTGTTACAGGCCTCTATGATGAAAATGTTGGAAAATTGAAAGGATAGCCGTCTATATTTTATTCTACTGTAGTCAAAGGTAAAATTTGACCTGCTTATTGAGATTCAGAGGATGTCATGTTATTTTTAAATCTACATGTTTGTGCTCATTCAGCTCACTAGTAACAAGGGAAATTTTGCTTTGAGAGACAGAACCATAATTTCTAGCCAATATCGAGACATTTTTCATTTCTTTAGATTTTTGTGTATGGTCAATCTCTGCTAAGAGGATTGAAAGTGTCACAAGCTTATCTTGAACATATTTTTGTAATATACATCGAAAATTTCCCATATAATGCATCTCAGACTTTAAAAAAAAAGCATATCCATGCTGGGCAATAGTGGCACACACTTTTAATTTAAGCACTCGGGAGGCAGATAAAAGAAGAACTCTGTGAGTTTGAGGCCAGCCCGGGTTAAAGAGCAAGTTCCAGAACAGCCAAGGCTACAAAGAGAAACCCTGTCTTAAATAAATAAATAAAGCAAGCAAGCAAGCAATAATATCCAGCTAACATGAATTCTGTTATTAGTGTTCATCTACATCTCTCAAACGCTGACTGAAATTTCAAGTACAATTTTCTGACAATTTTCTACTTTATTCAAGACAAGTGAGTTCAATAGACATCCATCCCTTTTAATATTATCCCTCATGATATAAATAAGCCTTCAAGTATCGGGTTCCAGAAATATATTTTCACATGTTATACCAAATTTGCCCTTCTCTTTTCACATCCAATTTTCACACAAATTTTAGTCTACCTCAGTAGCAGAAATGATGCTTTTTGATTTGGTGGGACACTTTTACAGATCCAGAGAGTGTATCACTCGTTCTTATTTAGGGATTTGTTTTTCACTTCTTCCTAAGGGCAAGTATTCTTGGAGGTGGCACTATGTTGCATTTATCACTGTGATCCACTGTGACGGACGCAGGCGAAGCTCACTTCTCAGTACCATTCCTTTCCTTTTCTTTCACCTCAGAACTTTCATTAGGAGAGATTTAGGGAAAACCGAGTAACGTGTACTGGTGAAAAATAATCACAAAATTTACATTTATGTGTCTAGAGACATTATCATTAGTTTCATCATTAATTTTATCATTAATTTTACCTCTCATTCAAATTAATCTGATAGATGAAAACACAAACCATGCATATTTATGGAGTACTATTTAATGTTTGGTTTCATTTACATGTAAACACTGCACACCTTTTAAATCAGAATAAACACATCTGTCTCCACAAACACCATTTCTTTTGACCATTTGTGGTTTGTAGTATTATTTATTTTGGTGTTCAATTATTAGTTGAACGCAGGGGTTTGAGTGTAGTAGGCACAAGTTCTAGCACTTACTCTATTGTACCACGAATTACTTCATTTTAGCTTCATTCTTTTTTGATGCAGATGAACGATGACTGTGAGCAGAAACAGAACCTTGGTCATCCAGTCGTCATAGCTCCCCACTCACCAATCTCCCCAGGGAGACCATGCATGCCTTTCCCAGGATGTGTGAGAAATGAAGCGGTGAATGTAAGAGACTGTGCAGTTCAATGATAGAGAGTGCAGAAGGAAAAGATATCCTCTTATAATGATATATGTATTTTTAAAGTAGCTTTGAAATAGAATAGCATAGAACTTGATCGCTTTTCTTTGAATACAACAAAACACAATACACTGGGACAACACTAAGTGGGCTCAGCAGGTTGTGTGTATGTGTATGTGTGTGTCCATTAAACAATTATTAAATAAGGACTTATCAATACAAAAGAGCCTTGGTAAGCACTAGCGAAGTTTGAAGGGAAAAGAGTAAGTGGAAATGATATAAGTTGTGCATAGCATTGTCAAAATAAATAAATTAGATAAATGCAAAATTTATGATGCAATGCCCACATTCCTTGTGAGTACTCATGACTCTATAAAGGGGATAAGACCGGTCATACAATAATGTCAGATATAAAAAGTTAAAACTCGGAAGCTTTTTTAATCACAAGGAAATAATAGAGGAAATGCAACACAAATGATCTACAAGAAGCATTTTTAGTCTGGTCTGAAGGGACTGAGTAGAAGCCTGTATGCAGAATGTGTTCAAGCTAATTATAATCCAGGAAAATATGAGCTATATGATCAAAAGAAACACTCTCCCGAAGAAAAGGAGTAAGCAGGGTTCTCCATGCTGAGAGGTTAGATCTCATTCCCATGGCTGTGCCTCTCTACAACTTATTTCATTGTGTCTTCTTCCCAATTATTTAATAATAATTCCTACACTTCACCCTCTGTATTTGTATATTTCTTTGCTAGTTTACATGTTTGTCTGTCTTCTATTTCATCCTTTTTTAGAAATAGTGTATCTCCTTCACAGGCGCTGCATTTAACCCCCACTGTAGCTGTTCTGTCACGTGACCAGTACAGTGAAAGCATCAGATACCGCTAGCAGACTCATCCTTAGAATCTTGTTTATTTCAAAATCAAGCAGAAAGCAGCATCTTAAGAGGACACGTGTGCTTGGGCATTATCCTAGGCCCTGTTCAAGGATGCAGTCCTTTGGAGTGCTGGCCTTCTTGCTTCCTTGTGAAGTCTCTTCTACTTTGAGACCTGCTTCAAAGACATCAAGGATGAGCTCCTTGTATCTGAGGTCTAAACTCTTAAAGCAGAAGTGTGATATTCATCGGGGGCTTGCTTGGAGCCTCTAAAAAGCATTCTGTTTCAGAATAGCGGTTTTGCGTCATCTCACAGACGCCAGGCGTTCTCCGAGAACATGATGGTGAGGGACTGTGAAGCAGAGGGATACGGCAATGCGTCTCCAATCATGTTACTTAAGAAAGTAAATCATGCTTATAGATATAAACTCAGCCTTTCCAAATACACGCGTCGGCAGACACTGGTGATTAATACACGACACTGAAGCCTGACACTACAGAGCCTGATTAATGAGGGTGACATCACGATGGTGAAATATGCTGCTTGTGTGGAAGCCTTTGACAAACTGAAATGTGACATGCGGATTGTCATGGTATTTGCCTAGGTGAAGAAAAACGTCTCGAAAAGACTTAAAATGACCATGTCCATTAGGTTAACCAATGATTTGTAAGGCAGTGCGTGAGGGCAGTACCTCTCTGGCTTAGAGCACCTATGCAGTCCTTTCCTTTCCCTTAGCAGGCCTAGAACATAAGCTTAGCTCGTAGATTTGCAGTACCAAAGCCTATTTCATATGCTAGGAAGGTGAGTGTTGCATCTCTTCTCGTGTTATTTTTCTATATTCTCATGTCTCATGAAGGAAAAGGGGAGCAAGTAAAAAAAGTTGACTTCTACCTGAAAAGATAGATAAAGACAAGATGCCACTGCCCGTTATTAATGAGGCTTGAGATGAAGACCCTTAATACTGCATATCTTATTCGATATAGTTTTAGCTGTTCCTTATTTCCTGGGAACATATAGTTCAAGGTCATGAGTTTCTCCTGACCCACATATGTACTGTTAGCATATCTGCAATGTCTCTGTGTGAGCATACACTTCCCCGCGACATTTTATCTCATTTTGAAATAATGAAATGCGATTTTTGTATTAAATCTTATAAGAGAAATTGACCTAGTTTGCAGGACAGTCTAAAAGTCGAGTTCTGGTAAATACTGGAGAGGAGCTCTGGTAACAGCCACCAAGGAGTATCTGAAAAACAGACGTCTCCAACTGACCCAACACAAGACAAAGTCTGTCCACAAATCATGGAATCTCCTGTGAATTGAGTAAAACATATTCAGTATCGGGGGAATATGTAGAAGTTTGAAGAACTGTCAAAGCAAAAAGGGCAGAAACTAGTTGAAAAAGCGCATTAAATAACATGATCCATACAACAGTGAAGATTACTACTTGAAAGTTGTCATGAATTGTCTACATCATCAGTATAGCTCTCAATTGCTAAAAAAGTAACTGAAATGGTCCCCAATCATTTATCAGGTATGTGGAAACCTGGGAGTAGATTTAAACATCTCCAAGATTCAGAGTTAAGAATAGGTAGAGCTCCATTTTATCTCATTATTTGTCTTATTTACTGAGTGTTTTTATTCCATCATTCTTTGCAGAGTGTACATAAAAACGAAGTGGTATGGTTTGAGTCATCTAAACTATTGACTGATAGGTAAATCCTGTTTCCAAAGATGGAGTTACAACCAGGGATATCATCTCTAGACCTTGTTTAGGTGAGCTAGTCTGTATTTCATCTGTGACCATTGCTCACAGAGAATACTGGGCCTTGACCTTTCTCTCACCATATTGCCCCTTTCCTTCACTTCCTGCTCAATCTTCTACCAGCTTCCCGTACTTGGTTGTGCTCCTCCTTCAAACTACAGGACACACATTAGTTTAAGGGAAGCATAATTGGCTTCTAGCTGCAGGTGTAGTAATTGGCATTCACTCCAGCCTTTAGACAGTTCTGGTGTTTGCAAAATTAGAAGCAGAGTAGCCTGACCTCTGATTCCAGAGAACAACAAAAGACTTGGCAAAAAGACCTTTTCTATGCAAAGAACCTGCCTCGTATGAATGGGACCAGAAGCAAGGTTAAGCAGGACACGTGCTGCTTAAAATGCATCTTGGATTTTGTTACAGAGGGCACAGTCTCTTTGCAGACCCTCTCTTCTAAACTTCTTGAATATTAGTGGACCCCAAGAGTACTGACAAACACACACACACAAAAACGCTAAGAGCAAAAAGAGCCTTAAAGGTAGCTAAATCTACCTTTATTGAAATTTTTTTTTAAGTTGAAACTGATAGAAAAACTGAAGCATAAAGAAATAGTCATCAGGGCCCTAATGATAACCATATATTTTAGCTCGCAGGAAAATTTGTAAGTTAAGTCACATAATTTTTAGAATAAAAGTCTGTAAAATGCCTAGAGCAGTTTTCATAAACTTCTGTCTTCCTTCTCTTTGAGTGAAGTCAGTGTCAATTATTGCTTGTGGCATCCCAGTAAGACAATTGGCCTTCTGTATCCATGGTGCCACATCCATGTGTTCAACCAATATTGAAACAAAATTATTCTAAAACCATTTGAAAAATACTGGATATTTGGAGATTATCTTTTTTCATTATTCCCTGAAAACTGCATTGTAACCACTATTTACATAGACTTCCCATTTTTTAATAAATATTACAAATAATTTTGAGATTATTTCAAGCAAATGGAAAAGGTATGTTGGCATGCAGGTTATATTCAAATTTTGCACCATTTCTTATTTGATCATTGATTATTCATTTGGGGGGTGTTTTCAGACAGCAGGGAACTATTCTTTCAAGAATACTAAGGGATGACTCTATTGATGAAGAATTCTCAGTTTCTTCTCTGGTGCCTTGTCTGCCTGCACACTACCCACTGCCCTGAAGATAATGAGCTAAACCTCTGTAAGCCATACTAACTAAATGTATTCCTTTATAAAAGTTGCTGAGGTCATGGTGTCTATTCACAGCAATAGAACACTGACTAAGATACTACTTAAGAGACCCATCTCTAGTGTTTCTTATTTATAGGGGAAATATAAGCATTGTTCAGTGGCCACATCTCTAAAGATCCAACCCTTCTGATTCAGTATCAATCAAGAACAACAACAAACATCTAAGTGGATCCCTTTGACTTTTCTACTTACTTCTACATTCTCTTGTTTTCATTTTTATATGAAAAATAAGAGTTCAATAGAAAAGGTCATTTTGGACATTGGAGAAAGATTGGTAAGCAAGGAAATTCACCCTCTTGTAAACATGCAGGAGAAAGTCTATGAGCTTTTAACTGTGGCAAAATAAAAATTTAACGGCAAGTTTGCTATATGTTAAGTCAAATAAAAAAGGTGAAACACTTGAATGAATGGCTCTGCTGTTTGGAGAGTTGATGTCAGAACCAAGGTCCACGGCAAAGAATCTTCCCCATCCTGTCATTGTTGTGTGGGAAGCTAATATCAAAGTATTAACATATGGTCTTCACTTAACTTACTAAATACATGCAGAGCTAAATAATTTCTCATGAGCCTTTCTACTGACCACCTGGTACAAGAATCCATCATCTGCTCCTTTCTTTGTTGCAATGCCTTCTGATTATTATCTATTTCTGCTGTTTATAGCCGAGTCTTGGGATGAACAGATTCATCAGAAAAGGTCCAGAGGATAAATATTTCACACTATGGAAACCACAATCTTAGTCATGATGAAATCAGCCATTGTATTGTTAAAAACAACCAGAAATAGTGTTTTGTCTTGTAAGATACAAAGGTACCTGGAATTTAGTTTCATATGATTCCCTTATCATAAACTTACCCTATCATATATTTCTTTATTATAACCTCTTGGATTTTTCCCAATCACATTAAAATGTAGAAAATACTCTCAGCATACAGGTTGATTAGTAAGTTCGTATATGTGACTACTCACACATAAAAACCAGAACATGTATGTGGACTCTAGGTTATCTATTTTCCTGAGATTCTACCATCACCTGATATTTTGTTTCTATGCTCCAGTCACTATCTCCCTGATCTTGTTCAGTCACAACGACCCAATAAACTCTGACATTTTTGCTTGCTTTTCTTAAAACAACTGTCTTCACATAGCTCAATGATTGTTCCTTACATCCAAAAGTTTACTCAAAATTTCTAATAATACTAACTTAAAATTGTAACTCATCTTCTTGCATAAGCAAACATTCCTAATTATTCTTTCTCCTTTGCAGTAGTGTCTTGCTAATGCACTCCAAATTTACCTAGATTATTATCTATTTTCCTTCAGTATGCTGTGGCATTATGGGGCTAAGCATGCATTTGCTTATTTGCATTTGGTCTTCTTTATATAGATCAGAATATGGAACACATTGCAGACATTTAAGAGATGGCTTAATGCATTCTCATTGATGTGAAGTTTTGAGGAAGTTTACAGATATAGATTTTAATGAAACTGTTTAAAGTGTATGAAAATAATGAAGTTTATTAATCTTCTGCCTGGATTGACAACTGCTCTTAGAATTGAAAGGGTAAGAGGCAGAGAGTTTGAATTAAGCATACTTGAGAGGCTGAGCACGTTGAAAAGGAAAAGGTAGAAGACACAAGCCTCACAATTTGCACCTGACTACGTTTCTAGGACATAAACTACACATGGCACTTAGGTAATATCCATTCATTCAGATGAAAGCAGGTTTAATAGCATCCATTGGCTTGAGTACCACCTGCACTGCCATGATTTCACCTGCAAAGCACACAGAAAGCTGTTGTATTGTCAATGGATGCATATTGGAGTCAGCTAGTCCCTTATCTATCGTTTTGCAGGGCACTGACACGGTTCAGGGGGTCACCATTGACCTTGTGGTGACAGGTGCTCGTGCTGCCGTCAGTAAGGGCCTGGCAAACATACAGCAGTTTTTCTCAGTTGATTTCACAAATGAAATAAGCCTGATGTGGTCTGTGCAGCCTCACCACATGCTCCCATAGTCACCTTATTTATCATTGGACATAGAGAGAGAGTAGGCTTTGCTCTGCCATATGGGTCTGCTGTCAAAGCCTGTGAAGGCTACATTCTAAAGAGATTTTCTGAGCTCACATGGGGTTTGAGAGGCCTGTTACCACTAGTTTAATTCTTGAACCAAACAGTAAATTAATAGTAGTGTATATTACTTTCTGTGAAATTTGTTAGCACTCGTGGGAAGAACATTAGGAGCAATAGAAAATGACAAAATACATTGACTTAAGTTCCAACTCTTCCACATTCCTGCTCTATGACTTTAAGAATAATGGATACTATTCACCAGGACATTGCCCTGTGCCAAATACATCAACACTGAGTTGTTCCCATCTATCAGCTCTGTGAATTGGACTATGCTATCCTTAACTTTGTTAGAAGGAATCTTCTTGAAGTGGTACCTAGTGAAGATGGCATAGTTAGTAAATATTAGAGTAAAGATGTCAGCTCCACTGTGTATGACAACAGGACCCTTGCTCTAACTGCTCTCCTGTATGACATCTAAGACATTTTTGCCTTCATACATTGTGTTCTCTATTTCATCATATTTGTTGATAGAATTTGAATAATAATTTACTTAATACATTAAATTACTTTTGTTTTTAAATATTAGGGGCAATTTATGTCTACATTTATATAGATATGTGAATATTTCCTTTTTGTAGAGAATGTGAAGCTTATCCCATGCTACTGACCATAGAGGATGCAAAATTTCATTCACTTTCTCAAGAAACTGAAAATTTCAGAACAATTTAGATATAATAAGACTGTGCAAAAATAGCATTGCTCTCTGTATTTAAAATTAATCTTTATTACCATGATTATAAACAGAAGATTTAGTTTGGGAAAAATCCTAGGGTTTTTTTGGACTTGTCTTTATTAAGCAATTGATGTAGTAAGAAATTAATTTCCCACTTCCTCTCACATCCCAAGAAAGGATGGACATCTGCCACTTTTCAATGGGTGATTCAGTCTTGATTACTCCTCAAACTATATTGTGGATCCTCAAGTGACAAGTGCAGGTTATATTTAGACACATAGATTCTGCAAAACCCAACTTTACCAAACTCTCTCAAACACATGCACGTGAGCGCTTTCTCTCTCTCTCTCTCTCTCTCTCTCTCTCTCTCTCTCTCTGTCATTTTGAAAATTTTTACTTCTAATGGTATAAAATTCTTTTTTCCAGTAAAAACGTACTTTTTAAAAATGTATTTATTTCTGGTGTGTTTGTGTGTGTGTGTGTGTGTGTGTGTGTGTGTCATAGTGAATGTACAAGAAAACTTCCAGTGGTCAAGTCAATCTTTCCATTATATGGCTATAAAGACTGGAACTGCGGTCAGGAAATACCTTTTCCCTGTGAGCTACCTTGCTATTCTTTCATCTACTATTTATAGTATCCAAATACAGTCATTTTAATTGTAACTCTCTTCTTGTCTTGTTCGTTATAATTTGTGCTTCTGTTACATTGGTATCAGGGAAATAAATAATTTTATAAACTGATGATACAAGTTTCATTCTCATCTTCATGTTTTATCTTCCATCTGAAGCTACTGTTGTCCTATCATTAGGACAGTGGATGGACTTTTAAGCTATTGTGAGTTAATATTGCCCAGTCATTTACCAAGTGTAAACTACTGGATTCACAAATAGTCAGAAATATTACATAGAAAAAATCATTCCTGAATAGCTTCATTGCAATTACCCCATTGCTCCAAGTATTCTTAGCCATGACACTAAATTTTGCGGCAGATCAGAATGCACCTGCTAACTTGTTTTGAGTAGTGCACTCTGCAGCTTTTACCAGTTGAGCCTGCTTTATACGTCTTTCCTCTACAGTGGCTGACTAATTGAACATTTCCTTTTCAAAGAACAGTGAGCTAATTCAACTAATAGGGGTGGCATTTAAGCATGTGAAAAGTCATGGAGTCACTCTGTCACTGATGGTGCCTGACCCTTCTGTCTCCTCAGTAAGGAGTGCCAGTGATGTGCTCTTAAGAAAATCATACCAGCATGGAAAAGAATAAAGCCTGTATTATTTATGAAATGAATAATGATCTTTGAAGCTCACAATGTACCGTTTTTACTAAAGTCTTTGCATAGAACACCTCATTTTAATTTTACAACAACCACATTAGAAAAAAAATATACCTAGAATTATCATATATAGGTCAAGAAGTAGAATCCTTGAGATTAAATTCGAAACAACTAGTAAGAAATAAGCCCCGGGTTGCTATGGAAAATAAATGTCTCAAGCAGGAAATTCTTTCGTTACTTGAAGTGAAAAGATTTTTGCTCAAGTTGTCCCCTTTGACCAACATGCTTGTCTCCTTCTTGCTGCTCCATTCCACCTGCCTATTTCTCAGCTACTGATGGAACTTAACAGTTTACTCCACTACTCTAGCACATCTGTGTCTCTCCTCCATGACCCCACTACATTCCTCCCAGCAACTGCGTTCTCATGGGACTTCACCTTTATCTCCTATAGAACACTTACGCTCTGTATCTGGAAGTATTACTAAAACATTCATGAGCAGCAGGCTCACGCACCCAGAGAAAGGCAGCAACACACTTCAACTGCTTTCTCTATCCCCTTCGCCGCTCTTGATATTTAGCAAATGCTCTGTAAAACTTTAATTGAGTAAGAAAAATCATGCCGAAATGCGTTTTTTAAATGACAGACAAAGGCATAATGGATGGAATTGCCCGCTCCTTCCTTCATCCAGGATGTGGGGACTAAAGAGGGTATATGTCAAGTGATCTTAAAGACTACTGGTGATTATCGAGAGCTATTTTAATGGAAAATGCTCTTTTCCTCACGATGTGTGCGGTTGAACTTTCTTCCCCTTGCTCTGCCTTTATTGATGAAATTGTATTGCTCTTACACGGCAGTCGGTTTTGCCTCTTTTGCTGCCAGTTGACAGCTGCAATTCCAACGCTGACCTCTCTAATCCTATGCTGCTGCTTCACATTAGGGCCTCTTGAGATCAAGGTGTCTGGGGATTAGATTGGGGGGCTCTACTCAAGAAACTCTCACGTTAGTTGTATCATTTGCCTCTCTGTATCACCGTGGACAGAACACTTAGTCCAGGTTTACATGTAAAGGTTTTCTCTTAAAAACCGCGTCTTGTGATAAATTCTCATCCAGACAGTGGAAAGCAATTTTCCTAAGTGCTTTACTTAATTGGTTTTTATCCACACGTGGTCCTCCAAGGCTATACTTACATATCCCATCATGCAATATTGCCTCCATAATTCTCTGCCTCTCAGGACGGTACATGTCTCTGGTAATTTGTTTGTGGTTGCTGAGTTCATTCACTGATGCCTGCTGTTTATTCCCAATGCTCTATCCCTTTTAGGAAGGCAGACAATGATACATGGCTAGTTATGAATATCGGTTGGCATTTTAAAAAAAATAGTAGTAGGGTTGTAAAGGCACAGTTATCTAAAATCAACACGGTGTTTGAAATTGTGCCCAGTAGGATGTGTTTCACTGAAATGAAAAATAGTATTTTATAACTGATGGAGAAGAGCGGGGCTCTTATGTTAGCAGGATTTGGGAGGAGGGGAGATCTAGCTAGGAGACTGCATCTTTTTCATTATTTGCCATTGTGTTAAGTTTGAATAATTATGTGTGGAAGACAAGAAGAGCCTGGGGGAAAAGATACCTGCGTATTGTTTTACACACACACACACACACACACACACACACACGACTTCACAGAAGGTAGACAGGTATATGTATATACAGAGAGACAGAGGTATTGATTCATTTTGCCTTTACAATTAGTAGATGTATGAATTTTAAAAAATCAGTAAAATATTATTTGTTACTTTAAACAGATTGTGCATCATATAGAAAAGCGTATAAGTAGGCACACCCTGCTATACCTCGCATTGTTTTCCAAAGTTTGCTAGGAAAGAGATTTAAAATATTCCTCAAATATGCCTCCCAACAAATATTCAGGGGAGGGCTTGATTCAATTTTATGCTGCTATTTTTTAGTCTTCTACAAAGGCAAGGGGAATCCCATCAAGATTTATGGCAATAGTAAATATTTATACTATCCTACTCTCTGATATCTTTGAGTGACCTTTAAATGTCACTTTTTGTGAAAATGTTAAATACTTATGCTCAGCTCAGTAGTTTTCCTTCTTTGGGTCAATTAGCAATATTATAGACTGCGTTTGATTCCAACTCCATTCTACAACCTTGAGAAAATCAGCTGGTACCCTTCTTCCTGATTCGTTTGGTCCTTTCCCTTGGGATAACCTTGGCAGAGTCCGTTAATGCCCTCATTTCTAAGAGATGATATTGGAAAAAGCTCATTGGCATCTGTCAAATATTTGCCCTCAGGTGCTGATTGATGACTCTATTCTTTGACTAATGGAGTTATTTACTCTTGATATGTATTTAGTCCTCTTTTCACCCTGATGGATGGGAGTGTGTATTTCTTTGAAACTAAAGAAATCTCCTGAGTTTCACTGATTGAGACAGTAGACATTGTCCTGTCTAGTGCATGGCTCAAAGGAAAGATAAACTTCAAGAGGTGACCAAAGGAGTGATTACTGAAATTGAAATTGTAAAATGTCATTTTCAACTGAAAAAATATTAATATATAAGAACATTTTCTGTAATTGAACTGCCTCTTAATTAAATAATATTTTCTTTTAATGATATAGCTAAAGCAACTTGTACAGAGATTTAAAAGGAGATATTCAAGTGTAGCATGCTGTCTGGTATTAATTTTTCAGTCACAAATTACAAAAATGATTCTATCCTTGTAGAGTTCTCCTCAGATAAAGCAGACATCTTTTTTCTTTCAGAGAAAGCAGACCATCTCTTTGTTTTAAGTTTATATTGTCTTATATTGTCACTGTGCAGATAACAATAAAGTATATAGTAAGGGAAAGAAACCAACCTTCTCTATCCTACAAGGAAAAGATCCTCTAACAAGGACACAGGAAAGTGTAGTTTATTTTAGAAACACATGAGTACCATGAGAGTGACATTTTGCAGGTTCTGAATGTTTATTCTAGCAACAGATGAGTGTTTGAAGAAAAGATTGACTTTGACCTGGACTGGAAGATTGTAATTTGAGAGACTATTGCAAAGAAAAGAAACATGTTTAGGATTAGGTTTTAGAATATATCTGTTAAGAAAAAGAGGCTTGACACTTACTTGATAAAGGCTGGAAAATTAATAATCTAAAATTAATACAACTTTATAATAATAATATGTCACGGAATAATATCAGAATAATACTTAACAGAGAAAGTTGATGAGAAAGCCTTCTTGATTTTTTTCCCTAAACCATATGATAGCAGTTTCAAAAGCATATAAGTAACCTAAGAAGCATTTCTTGACCAATATGGGTTTATTCTTATAATTTCATAGTGGTATAATAAAGCTCGGATTCCTGTTCAAAAAAGGAAATTGTACCCAAGAATTTAATGTAGGTTTAAAAGTGAGAGATCTTATAAGAAGGGAAAATAGGTGATAGGTAAGTACAATAATCTAGCCTGGAAGATCAGCAGCCTGGAATTCGGTGACCACCATGTCAGTGAAGTGTTAGAGATAGACCATGGGCTCCTAAGATCCTGGCAGCTCACTGGCTGGAGGACGGCAGAAACAAGAAAAGGAACCCCAAGGCTCCTAGCGTAATGATGTGTGCTGAACAGACCCGAAACCTAGGAAAGAGCTTTGGTCGGTGTGGACTTCTGCCACACCCAGCCTTGAGGCACTCAGGGCAGGGAGAGCTGGCTGTTGCCTGCTCTGCAAGGTCAAAATGCAGACCTGCCAGTCTTTGTTTCTGTGAGGAGCGTGATAACGCTTATCTCTAAGCTCCAGTCAACACTCTGTGTGAAGTCAGATATGCCAGGATGACTTTTCAAAGTGCTTTTTCCCCCCACTCTGAATAATTTTTTTTAATTTAAAGATTTTTAAATATATTTTACATATGTTCTTTGACGAAAAAAGCTTCATGGCAATGTGTATTCATTTTAAGAATGTTACAAGAAAAGTGAGACATCACCCACTGAAAGCTTCTGAAATGAGGCCTAGGAAGGTATGAACCTTGAATCCCTCAGGGACAGAGATAGGCTCAGGACTCCTGACTTCAAATCTTAGTCACACATAAACAAGCAGTGGACTTCAACATTCACAACTGCAGGTTTATCAGCCAGAGCTTCTGGGATATTGGAAATTAGCATCAAATAATAAAACTTTTTATACAGAAAAAGTATGTCAACTTAAACTTAAATTGACTTTCCCTCTAATTGAGAAGATTTTATCAATATGTTTTCAAAAGCAACAAGTTCTAGACACACATTAAAATCTCCATTAGGAAAAAACAGTTAGTGGAATGGATGACACATTTGTTTGAATGATTCTAAATAAGATGTTGCAATTACATTACAGCTTGAAATTGTTTTGCATCATAGGCTTGAGATATGAGGGAACAGAGAGCACGAATACCAAGGATAAAATACTGAGGACTGGGTGTGGGCTCAGTGGGAAAGGTGCTTGTTTCCTACTCCGGTAACCAGATCTCCACCTCTGGAACCCAAACGTCAGCAGCAAAGACCTGACTTCCTCAGGTTGTTCTGTAACCTCCACACAGGCATGTATACACACACACACACACACACACACACACACACACACAGACTTCTCATCCCCTGGATGAGCACTTCCCCAGTAGTAAGATACATTGTACGCTGATGTTTTCTGTGATCCTGTCAAAGTGAAAAAGCAAATTATAAAGAATTAAACTCCTTCATTAGATCCTAATATGACAGTCCAGGAAAACGAGGCCCACAAAGATGTGGCAAGCACAAGTTCTCATAGCTGTGAAGGACAGAGCCTCCCTTGCACAACCCTTTCCCTGACCATCACCCACCAGAGTGCTCTGATGTTCCAAAGGGAGCACACTCAAAGTCAACCACCATGAGAATCTGGGTCATAAAAGAGCATGACCTCGAGGTGTGAAGAGAGAAAACAGGCACGACTTTGTAACCAGAGGCCTGGCACGGGAGCCTTGGTGCAGCCTGGCTGTGCTGGAGCTGTGCATCTCAAACAGAGCTCTTCTAAACAGAGAAGATGGATGCTGCTTCTGTGCTACCGAGAAGCGAGCATTTCCCGAGCCATCGTTTACAGTTCAAAGAAGCAGCATCACCCTGGACAGGAATGGGAAAAACGAGGTATTAGTCATGGCTCTTCCATCAATGATTTGGGTGGTTGTGGACATGTCTTTCCATTTCTTTGAGTCTTGATCATCTCAGTTAGGACATGGGTAGAAGAAAATTTCAAATTTCACCTTTGAGAACAAGCTCATACCCTACTCGTTCAATCAAGTTTTTAAAGTCTCAGTGAGTGGGACCACAAACAGAAATCAGCCTGTAGACATTGCAGTCTCATTACTTGCTTTCTACGAAGGCCGGCAACAACACGCCTATGTGTTAAAGAAAGTCCACCAACATGTGATATGGTTTGCTTCAAAATGTAGTTTCCATTGGACCTAGGAGGATTCATGGAAACAGCAAGTGGGTGACTTTATTCCCTTTCCTTATGGGGTTGAGGAACTGAGACAACAGTACTGAAATGTTTTAGGACTTTATTGAAAATGCACTATTTTGGGTTCTTTTTTTCTTTTTTCTTTTTTTTTTTTTTTTTTTTTTTTGGTTTTTCGAGACAGGGTTTCTCTGCAGCTTTTTTAGAGCCTGTCCTGGAACTAGCTCTTGTAGACCAGGCTGGCCTCGAACTCACAGAGATCCCCCTGCCTCTGCCTCCCAAGTGCTGGGATTAAAGGCGTGTGTCACCACCGCCTGGCTCTATTTTGGGTTCTTGGTCACGCTTTTATATGAATTGGGTTGTAACATCCACAAGGACAAGTACATGCAATGCCACCACTCTCCTCCCAGTCTGACACTTATTTATTTTTTCTTCCCTCTTTTTTCCCATATGCTAAAGGAATTATTTTTCTATCCTCACCAGAGAAATAGTTACAAACGTTAGAGAAGGAGTCTGTGGGTAAGGGCCAAGTGGCAATCTCCCAGCCCTGGGGAACTGCCTGGGGAACATTGTCAGAAATCAACTATGCAAAGGGTGGGCCAAAATTGCTATATGGGTTATGGATGTTCATGGAAAGTAACACAGAGAGGAAATGAGACCTTCCCGTTCTCTAGGATCAGCGCTTTCCTAAACGGAACCCAAGATGTGAATAAAATGACTCATGAATTTTAAAGCGGTGTGAGATTTTGATGAGCAGTATGTGGGTGTAGAGGCCTTCTAGTCTTGAGCTATTCCAATTCAGGAAAGAATGTTACATGCGTATCTAGTCAGCTAGGAGCAGAGAGCCGGAATTGAAAACAGCATGAGAGGAAAGGTGTGAGAAAGCTAATTTTACTAATGATCTCAGCGTCATCTTAGATGGCACAGATGTGTGGAGATTCACTTCTGTCACAATGTCAAGGGGCAGCTTTGAGAAACAGATTACAAACAATGGACTTGTTCCTATAGGTTAGAAAAATGGCACTGTTGTGTTAGCAGAGATGTCAGAGAAGCAGCAAGTCTTGAATTGAAAGAGGAGCAGAGCCCTCTGAATCCTAAAGGACACAGATGTCAAGACAATGAAGTAAAACAACCAAAATAACAACAAAGAAGATGACCAGTTTGTCTGTGGGGAGTAAAAATAGAATCAAGATATATGTGGTTGCATCCTATCGCGAGCCCAATTTTAAAACCTTATCCATCAATCCATTCCTATGCTAGTTCAAATCCTCTTGGAATCAGAGGCCACAGAAGAAGTGGAGGAAAAAAAAACTTTTGGAAAAAGCAGCTGTAGTGGATGAAGGGAGATAAAGGAGGTATAGAGTTATGGAAGTATTGCACGGAAATCCTTCAGACTGTAATGCTGAAAAGAGAGAAGCAAGTAAAATTTTGTAGAAAGAGCCTCAGACTGCCACCTTATTTAGAGAAAAATCTTGGCTAGACTTATAGAAAAGCCAAAGTTATTTGGAAGAGTAATCTGACGGTACTGGAATGCGATTGCTAGCCCTGCTGTACCAAGAGATGGACTGAGGGCCCCCTGGGGGAGGGTAGTCTTAGCAAAGTGAAGTCGAAGGGACAGACCACAGGCTGTCAATCAGTTCTCTCTACAGAAACATGTTCATAAAAATGGGCATAAGGACAAGCTTCTAAGACTCCTCACACTTCGCATTTAAGTTTGGGATATTAAGTCAATTACTATATATTTTACATTTTATACTTTTTATAGACAGGGCTCCTATTCTTCATACCATCATATTCTTCTTCTTCTTCTTCTTTTTTTTTTTTAAAAAAAAGATCACTACTGCTTAGTGGAATTGAGTTTTAGGACAGCCTTAGTTGTGGAAGGATTGAGATTGGTCCCACAGCTAGAACCCACCATAGTGTTGAGGGCACTCTGTAGGTTAAGAAGGAAACTACTTCTGAGAACCCAAACTATATGCATTTGCTTCATCTCTACAAATAGACGTAAGAAGAATAACCCATTAATTTCTGGCCACAAATGTTTACAAACCTTGTTTATAATTTAAAAAGTACTTCTACTCTAACCATTTTGTGTCACATTATTTTATTTTATTGCTTAAGTGCAAGAAATGCTGGGATCAGTCGATGACACCCTGCTGTTCTCTAATTTCAATTATTGTATATGTAAATATCTCTGAAATTCCTACAGCTGGGGATACTACAATACGTTTCAAAGCCTTATATTCAATTGCCAGCTAATAATTCCACATGACTAGTTCACAAAGAGTTCAAAATCAGTTGACGGAAATCAGGTTACTTTGTACCAGAGACCCGTTTCCCATTCCTAAGGATCTCTGTTCTACCCTCTTTGTTCCATTTCTTCTGATTCCACTCAGGCTCTGTTCCTTTGAATCCATCAGTGGAATATTCAGACGGACTCTACTTTTCTCTACTCTGTCTTGTATATAACATCAGTGGAATCAGTTTTAAAACAAAATAAAATGTGTCACCCTCTTGCTTAAAAGCAGCCTTTCATTCAGGAATGATCTTGCTCTTTAAGGTAACACAGGCTCTGGGTCCCCCATTTTCTTGATAGAGCTCCACACATCATGAGGCTTACCCTTGAGAAAAGCATGACATCTTCCACCAGAGTGCCCTAGGGTGTCAACCTGTACAAATCTACCCCCCTTCCAGCCTGTGTGTGCCACTGTATCTCTCGCAGAATGTATTTAAAAATTAAATGACTGATAACTTGACACCGTCTTTGCAGACCACAACATTTATAACTTCTTAGAGATACTGATTGCCTTGGAATAAGATGTTGGTGGACCAAGTATGCAGACATATCTGTTACGACTGATACTGTGTATAGAAAGCACTGATACCTCACTGTTAGGCTCTGTGCTAAGTGGCTTCATGGATAACGTGTGTGCAAAGTTTTGAGGTTACTTGTGCATCTTCTATTTTAAGCAGTTTTTCCTTGTGTACTTTGGGATTACCCATTTAACATCTGACACTCTGGGGGGTTGTTGTTGTCATTGTTATTGTTATGTTATTTTTATTTTTTTCTGCTCTGGAATCCTGACCATTCTTGCATATGGCTGCTGTATAGCTGCTTCCCTCACTGCAAGGCCACAATCTCCAGAAAATCTGACCCATCTCTTCCATACCCTGAACCAAAATGCACTAGCTGCCTACCTATTGTTCCCTGCTCTATTTTAGCAAGCCAATATCAGTTTGTCAAACATGGCTTCACAGCTATTTGTTGCTTGTGATCCTTGCTTCTTTTATTTCTTTACCACAAACGAGCAGTGAGTTATTGGAGGATTAAGACAAGGAGTATCATCTATTTTCTGGCATGGCGGGGGATACTTGGCATGTGGTAGTTCTCAGTTAAGGTTTGTTGAGTGAATACTAAATAAAAATCAATTGAAAAAGAATATGGTTTGCTTATAGTGAGCAATGAGGGAATCGATTGAAACAGAACAATAATTTCCTTTAGAGTAGGTTCCATAAGCACCATAATGTATCTAAATGGCAGGGGTGAGTAATGGTGGCAGCAAATTATCACACCTTGCTTTTTTCCCTAAGAAGTGAGTTACCAATAGGAAGTGAACAGGGTAGCAACACACTTCTGTACAGGCAGAATGTCACTGCCACTTGGTGCCTTCTTCCTTTCCATTTACAGAAGGAGACTGTACATCTATGAGACAAATATGAAAGAAAAATAAGAGAGCGTGACATAAACTAGTGGTTTTTGTAGCTCAAGGTTACTCGCTAAGCTCTGAAATGAAACACAAAAAGAGAAATTCTATAGTTACAGAAGAAAATATGGAGCTATATGGTACTGTTAATTCATTGTCAGTATTTGTTAAGAGAAAATACACTGAATTTGCAAATCAAAGTCAATTTGGAGATGATTTAGAACAAACTCATATAATTTTTCTTGATCTCAAAGAAGCAACACCCTGGAGAACAAATTGCCCTTGAGCAGTGACTGCATTTGATTATGATATAAGATATTCTTAATCAAAACAGATGCTTTTCTACATATTAAGTGGGCCTTATTAATATTTTAAGACTTTGAGGAATTATCAACTCTAACCCCAGGAAAAGGAACGAGACTTAGTGTGGGAAAACACCCTTTGACTGAATGGCCTAGTTACACAGATGCCAAGAGATTAGAGCAAGGGTGTGAACTCTATGTGAAGGGGAGGAAGTCACCATTCACCTTTGGACTCAGTGAGAAGCCCATGAGACCTCTGGGGCATGGGGACATGCAGAATGGCACAAATCTTCTTGACCTGGAACCGAGCTTGCCTCTTTCTCCTGCCTCAGTCTGCTCCTTTTCTTCATGAAAGAATTGTCCCCTGGGAAATTCATGTCATAGAGACCTCTGTGAATAAGAAGTTAATAGGACATAAAGACATAAGAGTAGAAAGAATACAGGATGCTTTATATTTCATTGCAGTTAGATGAAGTCACTCTGTCCTACTCTGTCTCTTTATTACCTCGTGATCCTTTATTTTCCAAATCCCTATGATTTCCCCCATATTATTTATGAAAAGCTATAATCTGATAGAGGACCTGCAAGGCTATGTTAAAAAAGAGGCCATGGGCTGTAGGGATAGGTGTACATCTCTCTCCTAGGGTTGGGCATCCTCAAGCCTGTTAGAGGGAAAGGTTTCCTTCCATGTGTTCACAGCTGTCTCTGTTCTTGACTGATCCCAATCGAAAATTGCTTGTGTGTCTCATGTATGGGATGTCTGTCTATTGCTTGCTATGAGCTTTTCTAATAGGAACCATTTCAGGGCTTGTTTTATGGTTTTCATCCATGCAGAAGGTCACAATCATTGGAGGGCTTTAAAAAAATTCTTATACAAGGTCACTTGAAAGATGAATTAGATAAAAAAAGAAAATCTCTTTGATTGAATCCTATGTTGCAGTTTTTTATTATTATTATCTCAAGTGATTCCAAGTGAACTATGGGTCTAAAGTCGTGGTTTCACTAAAGTAGTAAAATATACAAAATCAAATCTTAAATCATGTCATTATATGTATCCCTTGATGTATAAAACTCATAGAATAGGAGAAAAGTAACACTACAAACAATTGACTCTCTACAAGAATGTACAGGAAGGCTTACCAATACTGACAATGATCTTAAGTTGCTAATATCTTACTCCTCAAGGACTGGTAACAAATGACTTGTGTCCATGTCACAGATATACTATGGCAGAAGCCATGGACCAGGAGGGAGTTTTCACTATTGAGTTACTGTATCACTCACTATGTTTCTTTTAATGATACTTACTATGCTTGGATAACAAGAACAGTACTTGAACATTTCTGTAATTTTTCCAAACCCACTCCATTTCAGTCTAACTGGACATGAAATGAACAACTCCACATGGAAGTAACTGAAGAACCATGTTCTGGTCCCCTGTCAAATGATGAGTTGTAAGATTTAAAAAAAAAAGACTGACAATTTATTTTTAAATAAAAATGAAGACTGGGATGAAGTGGAACTAATCCTATACTTCTGATGAATCCTCTAGTCTGTTACCTGAAAATCTCATACCTGTAATCACAAATATTTATTTGTTTTGAGTTCATCAGTGATGAACCCATAATAAATAAGACTCCACTTTTCTATAAAATTGCTAATAGTAAAAGACACTATTTCTCTGTGTGTTATCAGAATTACTTGGGCAGCTTCTGAAAGTGCAAATTTCTTCTCGTTCTAACAAGTCTAATACAAGTTTAAAATAAGTCAAAATTCATTATCTTAGTGGGATCCCTCACATAGTCCATGGGGAAGACTTATAATGTGATAAAGTTGGAAATGGCATATGTGTTCTTAAATTATCCATGCTTAAGAACCCACACGCTTCTAATTTAAAAAAAATCAGAGTATATACATGATGAATTTACTAAAGTCTGTTCAAAGTAATCTCTACTAATCCATACACAGAAATATCCTGGATTTTTGTTATTATATTCAGCAGATTTAGTATTTTTCTCTTCATTTGCTATACAAGGAATGAAATTCTGCTTTCAGTTTTATGTGTATAGATTCACAATGGTTTGAAGATGGGAAATTCTGCATTTCTCCCATTTTGCCAGGATAATTCTGTGAGATGCTGATATAAGCCAAAGTGAAACATTCCATGTTTGTCTAAGTTTAAAAAAATAGAGACTTTATTTCCTAGTCACAAAACAACTTAAAATGGTTGCTGTTCTGGTGAGGATGTAAATGCAGGGAATGGATGTTATATGTAGAATTTCCTAAGGAGATCCAGCAACAGACTTCTTTATGAGCACACTGATGAGCAGCTCTGGGAAACAAAACTTTAGGTGTTCACAATCAACAAATGCGGATATAGGTAGTTTCAACACTTAACAGATGAGGAAACAGGTAATTTGATGTGTCGGCAGATGGCTTGGCTTATCGGCAAATATCTCTTGGGTTTGCCAGTTAACTGAATTGTTAATTAAATTGAATTTCTTTATAATACATTAAACAAAATTTCCATGACTATTTACTATGTGTTAAATATTCTAAAAGTGCCTCATCTTTGAGGTTGATAGACTCACTTATGGGCATGAAATGTCTGATCATCTGCCTCAGACATCCTCAGTTAAAGTTTTTCTATACGCACTTACATGACTAACTCCTGTGTGTTATTTATTTTGTGTGTTTTGACAATGCTTTCTAAGGTTTCTTCTTGTTTATAACCAAGAAGCTTTGGATGGATGCTGTTGGCATCGACTTAGTCCAAACCTCAAAATGAATAGCCACTTAATCCAGGCAAGTGGCTGGCTAGAATTTTTATATAGTTCTTTTTTCAGGTCAATGCTTGTGCTTTGTAAATGCTATCTGACAGATATCAAGGGTTTGATATCAGATTGTTTGTTTTGCTAATTTAGAAATGAGGAAATCGAGGCTTAGAAGTAAAATACTTGTCTCAAAACAGAGATATCTGCTAGATCTTCAGTTTAAGGGATCCAGAACCGGTGTTATGCCAAGTTAAACATTTATCCACTGTGTGAGAGAAACCATCCTGCTAGCTTAAGGCTAGTGGAAATTACCTAAATGAATGAGAATAATTCTAAAGAATTCGGAATGCTAATTGGAAAGGATTTAAAATGTTTGAATAACTGATTCTTTCTCCATTTAACTCATCTGAGTGAGACTCATTTTTTCCTCAGGAAATATGATAGAGAAGCTTTTCAAAGACAGTGGAGGTAATATAGACATATCTTAGAGGAAGATGATCTTCAAATATTATCACATCCGAGTTCTTAATTGCACTCTGAGAGTAGCACCAACTGTGGCTTTGCTGTAATATAATAACGGTGTTGTTATCTGTAGGTATAAAATGTGTAATGAACAAGAGTTGTCATTTTAAACCTTATTTCTTATGATCTTTTGCCATTCACTTACAACAACGATTTATTATGTGCCGGGGATTTACTCTGTAGTGTGCAAAGAGCTAAGAGTGCATCAGCAGGGAGAGCATGCTCTCTGCTCATTCAAGTCAGCCTGTTGGGAGAGGAGGCTTCACAGTACATAATTAAACAAACAAATGTGCTGCATGTTACTATTTAGCTGCACTGTAATCTATAACGAGGCAGAATAAGACAGCATGTTCTTGAATATAATCCTGTAATTACTGTACATTTCTTTAAGAATGTAGTGATTTGACTATTTGAGGAGGGCTACTGTCACCCAATCATACACAATCATAATAAGCTCTGGGCTTTATTTCAGTCCAATTAATATGAGGGGAAACTGGGCATAGACCTCATGTCAGCAAATTCTAAATGATGGGTCCTTTCACTCCTGACTTCTGGAGCCATTTCATTTTGATTTAGCAGTCACAGTAGCCTAACCATTTAGAGCTCACCTTGTGTCTTTACGAAATTTATTATGAGAAACATTTTGATTCAGAAGTGCTTATTACATGTAAGCTTTTAGGTTTGTTATTATACCTTTTAGTGTGTGATGAGTGAATAATCATTATTAACACGACTGTTAATATTATATGTAGCTGTATGCTAATTTTGTAAGGGAAACTGTGTTGGTTAGTCATCTCTATAACCAGGTACCCAACAGAAACATTTTGAGGAATGTTTGTGTTATTTCATAATTTCAAGGTATTTCTGTCCCTCATACTGAGGAAGGTAAGCATGGTGGAGGACTCTGGTTGTGGCAGAAGACTCTTGGTACTGTTCCATACGGCACAGACCAGGAGGAAAGAATCTCCCAGGAGGAAGCCAGGAATATTATACTCCCAATTAACTACCCCCAGTGACTTGCTTCTCATAACTAGACCCCACTTCTTAAAGCTTTTAGAACAAGAATATTAAGCATTTTGATTGCAACAAGACATGATTATCTACAGATGCATTGACCAACAGTCTCAATTATCTTGGTCAATATGGTTCAATGTCTGTAAGTTGGACACATTTGAGTTCTCCAGACTATTTTCTATATGCCAGTATACTCCTATCCTGAGAACAGTCCTATGCTACCCCCAGGAAATACACTGGTATGACACTAAAAGTACCTCTAACTACTTTCTTTTCTGACTTTATTTGAATATCCTTATTGAATACAATAAGGAATTACTATAAACAAAGTTTAGTGTATGTCCTTTTGAGACCTTTCTGAGCAAAGAAGGTGTTTATTTCCACAATGCCAAACATAGGCTTCACAGGAACAGGACATGGCATTTGGAACAAAAGGTTGATATCTAAGTGTTGTCTTATAAGACAAAATTACCTGCCACAAGGTGTTAACACTATTCTACCATGGGTCACCTTTGTGGAGGAAGTAGGCAAACAGAACTGTAACAAAATAAAAGAAATCAGGGAATGCCAAAGAAATAAGTACAGCAACTTCATCGCTGATCAATAAATATTTATCAAAGACTTACTTCCTTGGCTTTCTGTTATGCATAAGGGAAGCCACAATAAGCAGTAGACCATGGTTGTTTCTGGAACTCAAAACATTAATTAAAAAAGAAAAATAATTTTACATTATGAATTATGTCCTTTTCATGCCCTCGAGAAGACATATCCAAGGTGATTTGGTTCCTCCTGGGAACCTTGCACAGGGGTGTTGCTGTTTTGGGGTTTTACAAGGTAGCTCTTTAACTTGGCAGATAAAAGGGAATGGGATAGCACCCAAATACTAGAGGAAGGAAGTAATGATGTGCATGCTTCCACATTATGTAAATCGTTGTGGAAAGTGTATTCTTAGTAGAGAAAACCACAGAAATAAAAATGCAGAGAAAGATAGGTTTTCCTGGGAATAGCAGTGATTTGGTAGTCTTAGAGTATATACACTAACTTTAGTTTAAGTCAGGGAAACACACTTTTTTTCAATATAGTTTTATCTCAAAGTTATAATTTTCATAACATCAACCCAAACGTATTTTGGGTTGTATTAACAATATTTAAAATTGTAATCAGTTGTATATAGCCCATGGTCACATATTCAACATTTAAGAAATGATTATTGAGTTGTGGTCTGGTGAAATGGGGTATCCTAAAAAAATAAACATATTCCTAATTAAATATTAGTTTCACATTAGCAACAAAATAAGATAGAATATATAAATAATAGTGCAACAGAGAGCACTATTTCTGTGAAGAAAATGGAAAATTTTATCATGGATTGGATTGGGAATTTTTGCAATGTTCCTGATGAAAGACAGTTTTAAGGTGGAGGACTCATTCCCAATTTTGGAAACTAAGGAACTTAAGTGTTTTTGTTGTTGCTGCTGCTACTGCTGCTTTTTCCCATCAGAATCCTTCTAGTCACCAGTGCTTCTCTCGTTCTCAGCTACTATATTATCTAAGGAATGTATGCAACGTTTTACTCATTCCTCTTGCTCATTCTTCTCATCCTTTAAAATGCCCCATTCTATTCCTTAGTGATACATCAATTTGCATTTGGAAATTCTAGTAAAACATGGAAAAAATATTCTTCAATAGCAGCCACTCCAGTAATCAAGATGAAAATATAATAGTAGGTTGTTAAAATATTGTCTCATTTCAAATAGATGTAATTTAAAATACACACCATTTGCTTTAGACACTTTCTGGACACCAAATTGGACCCCTGATTAGGAAGCCAGATAAATCAGCCCTGTGAAGCAGCATCAGGGAGAATAAAGGAAGAGGGAATTCTAATATGTATAAGAATAGTCAAGAGAAAGTTTAGTGGGTTTGAAATATGACTTTGTTGACATATCCGATGTAAAAGACCATAAATGCCAAGACTTCATTTCTACAAATAAAATGGCTGCTTATGCTTAAGACATCACGGCCTCCAACAGTGGTTCTCCACTTTCCCAATGATGTGACCCTATAATACAGCTCCTTATGCTGTGATCCCCCCACCCAAACATAAAATTGTTTTCATTGCTATTTCATAACTGTAATTTTGCTACCGTTATTCATCATAATGTAAGTATTTGATATGCAAGAAATCTGAAATGAGACCCCTGTGAAAAGGGCATGAAACCACAGATGGGTCACAACTCACAGGCTGAGAATCACTGGTCAGGAGCAACTATAAGTACCCTTCATTCAGATGCTGTATACTTTATGGTTTTATTAACAAGAGGAAATCTAAGCAAAAGAAAAAAGTAACATGTATGATTTAAAAATAAATGACTTTAGTAGATGTGCTCTTTGTTACCAGTTCTGTAACTGGTTTAATGTCCTTTTAGATTTAAGAACTGACAAGCGGTCATTCTCTAGATATACTTCTGTTTTAGATCCTTCAACTAACAACAATGTGTAGGCTGCCAGCTACAAAGAAATGGATGCATGTCTGATTGGCAATTATGATTGACACTTCATACTTCACATCCCAAGATCCACATGTACTGCATTTGAATTACAACACTACAAATCATACTTTAAAATCTGCTCGAATGGGGCTAGTGATTTCATTTATTCATAAAATTTTAAATTTCTATTTTTGACTCATTGTACAAAGTAAATTATTTATTCATTTCTAAATTTACACTTCTCTGTATACATAGTAAATTTCACAAAAATTTCCATGTCAATCAATGTGATGTTTTTTTCTGTTTTCTATGTTAGTTTATTTTCTTATAACTGGAACTTTTGGAATAAGCACTGGGTTTCAATCTTCAGTTCCATTGTTAATGAAAGACCACTATATCCTTTCAACCATCCTGAAAGTCTTCAGTGGAATTGCCCATTTTCCATCATTGAGCTTTTATTAAAGAGACCATTTCTCTTCAAACTTTACATGATAGAGAAAAGAGAACCAAAAGGAGAAAGGGGATTAGTGGAAAGCTTAACGGAAAGAAAGGTGGTGAGATCCTTGAGGCAGAAAATCAAATTTGAAACACTTCAAACTTCTAAGAGGCCAGGAAGCTAGTTGTGTGAGTCTGAGGCTGCATACAGAACAGATAGGATCTGCACGAGTTCTAAGTCAGAAGAAAAATAATGGTATACGTGAAAAAAAAGAAAACTCTTCAAATAGCAGGGCATAGTATTTAAGACACCGGGAATGGTTTCTTTAAGGCGCTACCATGGACCAAGACACACTTTCCAGAGATGTTCAGTGATAAATGAATGGCTTTTCTGCTCAGTTGCATTTGTTCAACTTCCTCTTCATTCCTCGTGCGTTTTCCTTCCCTTTTCCTCCCACTGTCTTTTACCACCCTCCTTTCCCCTTCCTTTTCATCCTTCTCCCCTCTCTTTCTCTGCTTTCCCCTCCTCTGTTTTCTCTACACCACCTTCTCTCTCTGTCTCTCTCTTTCTCTGTCTCTCTCTCTCTTTCTTTTCTTTTCTCACTCCCTGTCTCTTTTTAGCTTTATCCTCATATTCTCTGTAACATTAGTAGGGATTCCATGGACCAAATGGGCAAAGTCTGCCCCTCGAAATCACAGATTTGAAGAGAAAAATTGCTGGCATTTCATCAATGTGGCTCAGTAGAAGGCAAATGAGCATTTTGATGCTTGGGATTAGGATTGTAGAATACCATAGCATCTGCCACAACTCCCCCAAAAGCATGCTTATCACTTGCTCTAGAAGGTGACTCTCAAGACTTCTGTTAAGGGAAAGAACATTTTTTTCAAGAATAGAAACACTTACTGAAGTAAATTCTTTTATTTTTAAAATCTTTAGGATGGAGGTATATAAATAGAGTCCCAACACTGATTTTTCTTTTTTCATAAGTATTAACCATCATTTGCAAAGGATAGAGTGGGATTTGAATTCATACGCAACTCAAAAAATGATTTTTTTCTTTTCTTAAAGAAGTACATATTATTCTAGTTAATGCTTAGTGGAGATTACACAGAACTTTTATTTTTTTAATTCATTTTACATTCCATTTACAGTCTCCCTCCCTATCCCTCCTCATACCCCAACCACCACAGTTTACCCTTCCTCCTATCTACTCCTCCCAAAAGTAAGGGATACCATGGGAAGTCAATAAAGTCTGGCACATTAAGTTGTGGCAGGGGCAAGCCCCTCCAATCTGCATTAAGGCGGAGCATGGCATCCCACCACAGGGAATGGGCTCCAATAAGTTAGCTCAGGCACTAGGGATAGACTCTGATCCTACTGCCGGGTGCCTCACAGGTAGTCCAAGTTTAACTATGGAAAGAGTGCCCAAACTGGTCTTCCCCTGTAATCAGATTGGTGAATACTGCAACTATCATCATAGAATCTTTATTCAACAACTAACAGAACCAGATGCATAGAAACACAACCAAGCACCAGACCAAGCTCCGGGAATTCAACTGAAGAGAGGGAGGAGGGAAATATGAGCTAGGGAGGGTAAGACTATCATAAACAGACTGTTTTAATGGAAATGTTTTCATATTGTTGTGTTAGTACTTATGTGGTAACTGTGTTCTTCTAGGCTAATAATCCTCAGTTTTCCTAATGTGACAACCCTTAAATACATGTCTTCATGTTATGCTAACTCCCACTTATAAACTTATTTTGTTGTTACTTCACTTTTTAATTTTGCTACTGTAACAAATTATAATATAAATATCTGATATGCAGGATATCTGATATGTGACCCCTGTGAAAGGGTCATTCTCAACCTCCCCACAACCCAAGAGGTCTCATTCCACAGGCTGAGAACCACTGTTCTAAGGGAAGTAAAATATGTAACTGCAGATATAGAATAATTTGAGGAGAAAGAGAAATGAAAGGGTACTGAAAACTGAGTGTGTATAATTCATCTACATCATCTTCCTGAGGACGAGCAACAATGGCTTTCTAATGAGGACAAGGAACAGGCATTGCAGAGCCCCTGCTGAGTGCGAGCCCCTGGACTCTGCTTTTATCTACATGATCAGGAGAATAAAGCAGATGCTTTGGAGCCCTGGCTGAGCAACAGGCTCCCTTTCAGCACTCTTCGTACATCAGGCATGTAACGATTGTCCTCACTTTTCAAATGGGGAAACTGAGGCATAGTGAGTACTAGTAACATGTCTAAGGTTGTGGACATAGTAAGTAGCAGTATTTGTATCTGAACCTGCAATAGTAATATCACCCCTGTTCTTATCTGCTCTATGTCAAATGAATGAAATACAATGAACTGAGAAACAGTGTCAGGGTAAAGCAATAATATTGAAAATAAGAAAACAAAATTAGGAAAGAAGAAAGAAAAATCTCCTATAATAAAGAATTTTATAAGGCACATTTGACATATCTCTAGCTTGTGTTTAGAGCATGTAGTTTACATCATCACAGTGCTGTGTGTGTATATGAGTGTGTGTGTGTGTGTGTGTGTGTGTAATATATGAAATAGGTTGTTTTAGGTAGGTTTTCAAGTTTCCTTCCTACCTTCAATCTGAGGAAACACACAAAAGTTAAAATGACATGTTCCAGGAAGGGGACATTATAGAGTACGTTATGTAAAACCAAAGTTTTATTCTTCATTCGACTGGTATAATTCACTAGCTATGACAAACTGAGTAATTTCCTCATGATTTCCAAACTTTTACACTCTCTCTCTCTCTCTCTCTCTCTCTCTCTCTCTCTCTCTCTCTCTCTCTCTCTCTCTCTCTCTCTCTCTCTCTCTCTCTCTCTCTCTGTGTGTGTGTGTGTGTGTGTGTGTGTGTGTGTTTGTGTGCATACCTTTGGAGTGTGTTATGGCAACAACTTTCTATAGAATTTCATAAACACATTTTTGTGGCTACCTATTCATAAATCCTGGCATATCCCAAAGGCAGTGTACATGGGGTTTCTTTTGTATTTTCTATGTCCTGTGACTGCTTTGCCTTTATTCTTTAATTCATGTAAGTAGTAGATAGGCTCTAATTTAATAAACTTAAATGTTCTAACAGCATTCCTTCATTGTTGTGTCTCTTGCCCTTGTCATCAAAAAATAGTTTTTTTGAAGGCTGCTAATGAAAGAGTATCATAAATTAACACTGATGATATTTTTCTTTGATGGGCTTCTTCAGGTATATATATAAAAAAAAAAAAAAACCTGACATGTCCAAAGACCAAAGTGGAAATTCTAAAAAGGTTACAACCATTAGCTAATGTAAGTGTTAGGCTTTTTCTATGGATTTATTTCGGCCATCTCTGCCCTTGCCAACCACAATAAATAAGAAATGATTGAGGTTACTTCTAGCAGGACAAGAAGATATATTTTCTTGGGCAACATGATGACGGGCCAGGAAGACCTTGTATGGAAGCTCAACACTTTTATGATTATTTAGATGTCTATTTTCTTTGTGACCACAATAATGAAAAATAATGGTGCCTCCGCTTTCCTGTTAGAGAGCGCTATTCTAGGCTACCCTAAGTCTGTAATTAATCCATAGATACTGAATGAATGATAACCTTTGTTTTAACATTTGACTTACAGGGCATATTTCTATCTCATCAAGTTACCTATTTTGAGTGTTACAGTTTTTATTCTGAACCTATGTGTTTTGGGGGGTTAACTAGTAATTATATATACAATCAACCGTTATTTTCTAAGAAGCCAATTATTCAGTATAATAATTACCCAAGCTCTTTAGTTTAATTTCTCCCCTCCTTGCCCTTTATTAGACATTCATCAATAGCTCTACCCCAGAGAGCAGAGACAGGGTGGAAAGCTTAGAGTAGCGTCATGTGAGAGATAGGAACTTCACGGTTTGTAAAATTTCAATAGTATATTACACAGTTTTCTTGTTCAGTATTTAAAACCAAACCCATAGCTACAGTAGCCAAAGACCATCTATATTTGGCGTACTGCATTTCTACTTAAATTTATTTTCTCAGCACTTTACTTTCTTGATTGAATCCTTCTAGCTCTGATGCTGGATCATTCTGATAACACTTATCATAGAAACTTTATTTGTCAATATAGCTTGTATGCACATCTTTGCTAGGGACATTTTATCTTTTCATTTCTGCATCTGCAATGCCTTGAATTTATCTTACATTCATTAGAAGTAGAACATTGCTACTGAATAAATGAATGGTGAAAGATTTTTAAAGCAATTTAAATAGTTATTTTATTCCAGGTATGAAATGTTGTCTTTCTGGTATGGGCTCCAAGCACGAGAGTTAACTTTGTTACTCTGTGGCAATTGCATCTCCACATCAGTTCTGGAAAAGCATACAATTCAAGCAGAAATTTCCCCAGAATTTCTCTCTTTATGTCTCACATACATGCTACTTGTTGACTGCGAGTGCTTTTATCTATTAATGGGATGCTATATGCACTTTTGCTATCAAGACAAGTGAAGGAGTGGTCTTCCCCAGGGATAGCACACCAACTTCTTGTCCAGTGGCAAAGGTATAGGACTGAAAGCATACATACAAGTAATATTATATGGCCTGAGATGGTTATATTTAGGAACATATTATATAATGCATGTGTGAAAGTCAATAACAATTAGTGGAAAAAATAGAGACCATGATTTCAAAGGAGAATAGAGGGGGTATTTGGAAGAGTTTGGAGGAAGGAGAGAGAAGGTAGAAATATTGCTAATACATTATAATCTCAAAAATAAAATTTGAAAAAGGAATCATCAAAAATTGGAAAGAGGAAATAGGGCTGGAGTGATGGCTCAGCAGTTAACAGTATTTACTACTACATAAAGAGGGGTAGCATTCAGATGGTAGCACCCTCTATAGATAGCTCACAAGTGACTGTGACCACAGCTTCAAATGACCCAATGTTTCCTATGGCTTCTGTGGGGAGAGAGAGAGAGAGAGAGAGAGAGAGAGAGAGAGAGAGAGAGAGAGAGAGAGAGAGAGAGAGAGAGAGAGAGACTGAAAGACAGAGAGAGACAAAGAGACAGAGAGAGGAATGAATGAATGAATGAATGAATGAATGAATGAATGAATCTTAATAAAAGATCTTGGGCTGGTGAGATGACTCAGCTATGGGTATACTTTTCACTACCAAGACTGATGACCCAATTTGGATCTTGAAACCTTCATGCTAAAAAGAGAAAAGCAACTTCCAGAAGTTGTTATCTGACCTCAACATTTGAGCAGTGGCATGCACATGTCCCTATACACAAATATAAATACATGCACAAAGAAAGTAAATAAAGATAATTTCAAATAAAAGGAAGTAGACAATGGGTCTACCAAAAGACAAGATTTGATGCACACAGTGCATCGTTCACTAAGCAATCTTTTATAAGATTTATTTTTATTTTTTATTATGTTTGTTTGTGTGTGGGCACAGGCATGTGCACACACACACACACGTGTGACTATGTGTGGCAGTAAATGTCTGAGGTTTCTATTCCCCCAGAAGCTGGAGCACAGGTTGATATGAGGGGCATGACCTGGGCGCTGCTGGGAAGTGAACTTTCGTCTTGTGCAAAAGCAGTGTGTATTCTTAGACAATGACCCAGCTCTCCAGCTGGTTTCTATTCATTTCATAGTACTTACAGCATTACCACATAAGCTTTATTAATCTATCACAACTTTAACAGGACAAGGATTGTACATAGAAAAGATTGGCAGAGCATAGCAGGGGATACCTTAAGTGCTGTGGGAAAAATCAGTGGTCAAGTTCTGTAGTTTTCACTCCTTTTCCCCCATAACCAACTTCAGGGTGATATCTGTATCTTTGTCAAGATGTGTGTGTGTGTGTGTGTGTGTGTGTGTGTGTGTTATTAGTGTGGGTGTTATTAGTGTGGGCCCTCTCCCTGTGATCTGATTCTGTTCCCCGCACTCCAACCAGACATTTAACGCAAAGGGGTTGTTGAAATGGAAAGGAAATAAGGAACTAAGAAAATTTTGAAGTGCAATTGTTTACTCTAATCATTTTCTTATGGTTTTCTCTGTGAGATTATTTTATTTATTATCATCATACGTGGTAAGGGGGTATGCACATGACACAGTGTGTAGAGGTCAGAGGGCAACTGAGTGGGATTCTCCTTTCGCCTTTCTGTGGGGTCTAATAATCCAGCTTAGGTTACCGCACTGGGTGGCAAGAGCCTTTACCTACAGGATCATCTCACGGTCTCTATTTTTAAAGTAGGGTCTCATATAGTTATACTTGGGTCGATCTTCTGTTATAGCCCAGGATGTCCTTGAACCTCTGCTCTCTGTCTCTCTCCAGTGTTGGATTGCAGGTGAAAGATACTGACTCAGCTTTATTGCTCTGACTTTAATGGAATATACATATACAGCTAATTTACACAGTCAAGACATGTGAACCAAAGTCCTTCAGCACTTGAATCCAAGTATCATTTTCATAGCGTAGGGAAAGACGCTTGAGCCACCAAAGATTTAGTGACCCCTACAAAGGGTTATCAATAGTAACATAAGCATAATACTAGGAACGTGATTATATTCAGTTTACTCTCAAGGATGTGCCGGAATCTACACACACATGCACACGCGTGCGTGCGCGCTCACACACACACATACACATTCATATTTATTTTTATACAATTATGGAAACTTGTCTTCTGTGAGCACATTAAGCAGCATATGGAGATGCAGCTGCTGGCGTTTTAGCTTTCCATCCTCACTGAGAAGGCAGACTGATGATGGTTCTTATTCTTTTCTCCGAGGACAGTAGCTTGACAGTGGGGCTCTTGTTTCTTGCTCTTTACCACTCTGTTCTTGTTTTTTCTTTTGTTTTCCCCAGTGATGTGGGGCCTTACCAGTCGGCCCATGGACTCCAGGTACAGCGCGCAGACAGGCAGTAGGGCAAATACCAAAGGGTTCTTGATACAGCCGTTCTTCGGTCTCCTTCCCCACCTGCTGCTCTGCCCCGCCTGAATCAGCACTTAGTATCGGAATAGCTTTGATACTAAGCCTGCTCCAGCGCAATAACGCACACAGCCTCATTTCAGTATGATGAATGAAGAGTTTTAATGAAACTGGCCCAAACTGCTCTGGCAAGCTGCCTTATTTTTGTGTTTTAAATGGAAGCGATCCATCAGCCGCAGCACGCACGCTGTCTCCTCTGCATCCATCCTTGATGAGCGGGCCGTGTGGGCCCTCGTCACAGAGATCTCTGCAATTCTTGCTTCGCTGTTCTGGCCCCCTGTGCTTGACCAGGGGGCTGCTGCTGATGCATTGTCCCCTCTCAATTTGTGCCGCATTGCTGCTGATGCACGGGCTAAATGGTCACATCGCTTGCTCTGTGCATAGACCTCCCACTCCATTCTCCCCGGGTCCAGCATCCTGGCATGCTGACTGGTGGAATGCCTGGCGGGTATTAATTACACTTGCTGGCTGCTCCTTCATTAGCGTTGCCTATCTCCGCTGAGCGAGGTAGTAAATCAAACGATGATTCCTGACTTTTAAAAAATTGGAAAAGATAAACAAACACTGAAGGGGAAAAAAGTCCTCTCCAAATAATAAATACAAACGAAGAGGAGGGCTGACACCTTAATCAAGGTGGCTGCGAGCCTCAAGCAGCTCAGCAGTTTGCTACTCGGAAACCGGTGTTCCTTCCCCATGTTATTCATTTCTTTTAAGAAGAGGAAATAGCGCAGAATTACTTTTCTTTCTTTGGGGGGCTGGTTTGAAATTGAGTATGTGATGGGAAATGCCAGCACAGTCTGCATAGTTGCGTGAATGATGGCGCTGAGGAAGGAGGCTCATTTAACCAAGGGTTTAAATGAAAGGAAGAGAAAAATAAGGGGTGGGAAAAGCAGCTATGATACCTCAGAAGATCGTCTCTGTGGGATTTTTCTGGTGTGGATCAACTTCTCAAGATCTGGGGCCTGAAACTGCTCCAAACTCATTTTAGGTTCCTTTTCAAGGAGTCTTAAACTATCAATGCTATAGTAAGATTATGTTTGTCTCAGTAATCTAAGGAAAATAATATAGCATATTTTTTAGACTCTACCATCATTACTCACTGACTTGTATATAATTTGAAGGTGTGTACTAAAATAATTTATGCTAATCATTTGATCTTAGTAAGTAAAGCTAGCTTGTTCATCCCTCTTCCTGTGTGCTCAGCATCCTGGTATATGCACTAAGGTGTATTTAGCAATTTAAAAAGTTGTCATTGTCTTGATATGTATTGGATTCCGGTTATTGGGTTCCTCTGCCAATTCGATAAGCCAAATCGAACTGAATTAATAAATTCAGATTTAATAAACAGTGAAGCAAAGTAGAGCATTCCTGAGTGACTCCCCGGGAGGCAGGAGGGAGAGCAGAAGGCAGATCTGTGCCCTGGGTCTTAAATACTCTGTAGGTGTGGTCTTGATCAGCTCTAGGGAAGCAATTGCCCCTTGTCAGGGTCTGAATTGTGAGGAGTGAGGCTGGAATGGAGCTTCCCAAAAATCTGTATTGGACTTTGAATTATCACCAAGCACAATATACCTCAATGGCATGGCATTATCAACAAGTCTTAGGAATTCAGAGATGAATATGGTGAAACAATTGGGAAAAGCTTCATGGACAAGGTTTGACTTTGAACAAAGAAAAGAATTTCAATATGTATGAGAAAGCAAACGCCTTTAAAGGATGAAGTTTGAAGAATGAGGGAAGAATGAGGGAATCAAATGTGTTTGCAGAACAGTTTTCAGAATGGACAGTCAGGGAGAGGTACTTTTTGTCACCGTGACACTGAGTACCGTAAGTTGAGTCAAGCTAAGAATGCTTGTGTTGTAAATGGGCCATAATCACTCCCAAGAATATTCCAGTGACGGCCTGGAGAGATGGCTCAGTGGTTATATGGACTGGATGCACTTCCAGATAACTCAGGTTCAATTCCCAGCATTCATATTCTGCTAAAGCAAGAAAATTTACTCCAGGTCCAGGAGACTGACTCCCTCTTCTGGCCTCCACATGCACCAGAAAAGCATGGGGTACACATAAGTACATGCAGGTAAAACATACAGATAAAATACACGTAAATGACATAAATGAAAATAAATAAAAAAGAACACGACAACAATCAGATGTCAAGAAGTCAAATCAGTTTTTTTTTGTTGTTGTTGTTTTTTTGTTTGTTTGTTTGTTTGTTTGCCTGCTGGAAGAACCACAAGCAGAGAACTGCAAACACAAAACAGAGAAAGAAAAGGGACACAGGGCTCCTATGTTGCTTTCCTATTGCAATTTGAGCCTATGCAGTTGGAAAAGTACTTGCTGCTTGGTCTTGGTGTTAGGACACAAATACCTGGTGCTTGGGAAAGTCTCTATATTGCCCAGAACCAACCTGACTTCTGCCCTCCATTTCTGTCCTCGATGATTTGTGGCGTAGGTGGCCAAGGAAATTGTGAGACCTTCAAACTGATCCTGATTCAGAAAGGCTGTGGAGAGGGGACTGGCACCTGAATCAGAACAAGATGGCTCTGCTGGGAAAGATATAAAGTACCACAGAGGAACCTCCATGGTCACGTGCTATTCATTGCATATGTTTATTTCTAATTATCTGTAGGCATGATGTGGAAAGACGTCAGTCATGTTTAAAATAGAGGTCGCCTCTGCTTCATCATAACTAACTACAAATAAGATCTTTGGGTATCAGAGAATGATGACTTTAATGTATAGGTTCAGGAGATTGGGATTTTAGCAGGTGTCTGGGGCCCCATGATCAATCTGCAGCTTGAAGGATGAACCATGGTGCCCGGCCTTTCCAATGAGAATGGAGACATGGCTTTTTCTTTGTGAGAGGCAAATAATTGGAAGGTCATTAAAGAATTTCTAGTTTTCTAAGTAACAATTAGAATCTCCATTTAGGAGGACATAGGGAGCCCAGCTCATGTCCCCCAGAGTCATACAGCTTTCTATTAATCTCTCCAGATTGCCCTGACAGGGATCTTCTGGAAGATGTGCTTTGTCTTTACAAATACGCTGCATCTTCAGGACACAGGACTGTCTTATCCAGGCAAATCCTCCAGCTAATAGAACTGTGTTTGTTGTAGCAGAAAAAAAAAATCACAAACACAAGGAATAACTGAGAAAGAAAATAACTGACCCCTTTCCATTTGTATGGTAAGACCATGATGCCAAAATGTCCTTCTCACGTCATGCTGACCCCCAGAGGATGCTGAACATCTGGCCGTATGCACAAAATATATAGAAAGAAGGGACACATTTCAAACATTGTCCTCATGATTAGGAAAAATACATGGACTTCCCATACCATTGTTGCTGGAAATCTAGCTAGGAGTACACATTGTGCAAAAATAATATTTTCTTTTTTGGACAAAATTCAACACCCCTTTGTGATAAAGATCTTGGAGAGATTAGAGATACAAGGGTCATTCCTAAATGTAATAAAGGCTATTTACAGCAAGCCGACAGCTAACATCAAATTAAATGGAGAGAAACTCAAGGCCATCCCACTAAATTCAGAAACATGACAAGGCTGTCCACTCTCTCCTTATCTCTTCAATATAGTGCTTGCAGTTCTAGCAATAACAATAAGACAACATAAGGGGATCAAGGGGATTTGAATTGGAAAGGAAGAAGTTAAACTTTCATTATTTACAGTTGATATGATAGTGTACATAAGCGACCCCAAAAACTCCACCAAAGAACTCCTACAGCTGATAAACTCCTTTAGTAACGTGGCAGGATACAAGATCAACTTCAAAAAAATCAGTTGTCCTTCTATACACAAGGGATAAGAAATTAGAGAGGGAAATCAGAGAAGTATCACCTTTCACGATAGCCACAAATAACATAAAATATCTTGGGGTAACTCTAACCAAGGAAGTGAAAGATCTATTTGACAAGAACTTTAAGTCTTTGAAGAAAAATAATATTTTCAAACACAACTGTCAGAGCAGTCAAGCCCATGATAAACATTTCTCAGTGCTCCACCAGGGGGCGCTCCCCCAACAGAAAGAGTAATAATAAAAATATATGAAAATGACTGCACAGCCCCAAAGTAAACATTTGCTGCTATCGAAATTCATGAGAACAAACATTTCTACTCATGGGAGAAAAGAAATATTGACTCGTAGAATGAAGTTTGATAAATAAAGAGTAAACTTCTATAGCATTCGTGTATATATTTTAAAGTTAGCTCAAGCAAGGTAAAATTAAAGCTTGACTAATGATCATTTTGATTCATTCAAAAGTGAGATATAGAGTCGCGGGGAGATTTCTCATAGCATTTCCAGCGTGTGGCATTTTAGACCATGAAGACATCTCCTTACTAGTGGGAATGACTGAAGAACTCTGGGAAATGTTCATGCTCAGCATCTTGAAGGCTCTTTGTGTCATAATGCTAAGTCAGGACGCTCTTCTGTTGTGGTGATTTGGTTTTGTTTGTTTGCCTTACAAGTCCTTTTTGTACATATCATGGCTTCCAATTTCTGGATTTTATGGGATTCCTGAGTGTGGGAAAGTGTGTGTCTGCATCTATAAACGTTTCTTGTGCTTTTTCTTTGACTCTTTATCTTGTTTTGTTTTTTGTTGCAGTCTGACATTTTATTATTTAATTTTATTATTATGCTTTGGATGCCTATTTCTTTTCTAATGAGAGAGAGAAGGTGGGGAATCTGGATGTGAGGGGATGTAGGGAGAAACAAAGAAGAAGGGAAGGGATAACCATAATCAGGCTATATCATGCAATAAAATGATTTTCAATGAGAGATTAAAAGAAATGTGCATGTCTCTTAACACACACACACACACACACACACACACACACACACACACACACAAGCGGTTCAGGAATTGTTATTCACAAGGAAGCATTTCAGGACCTGCTTCTGAGAAGCACTGGTTTGATAGGTCACAATCTAAGATCCTAGACTGGAGGCTTTGTTTTTTTTTTTTGTTTGTTTGTTTGTTTTGTTTTTTTTTTTAATACAAGCTGCCCGCAGTCTGACTTTTAATTCACCAAGACCTTAATCCACAGTGTAGAACTTAAAGAACAAATTTGGTTAAGCATCTTAGGTTTTTCTTTCATGTATATTTAAAGTTTACATTAAAAGCTGTCTTAGTTAGAATTTTATTTCCCTGAAGAGACACCATGAGCACAGCAACACTAAGAAGGCAAATATTAGTTGGCCCTGGCTCACAGTTCAGAGGTTTAGTCCACTACAGTCAGGGTGAGAAGCATTGGAGCAAACATGCCTCTGGAGAGGGAGGTAGCTAAGAGTTCTACATCTAGATCTGCGGGCAGCAGCAAGAGACTGAGACCTCAAAGCCCACCCCTAGTGTTGCAAATCCTGCAACAATACCATACCTACTCCAACAAGGTCACATCTCCCAGTAATGCCACTTCCTCTGTGCCTATGAAGCCATTTCCATTCAAACTACCACAGAAGCTGTGCTCCTACACGCTTTACTTTGTTTTGTTTTTCTTTGCTTACAAAATACAATTTAGAAGACAAATTTCAGGAGTGCCACAATACCAAAGAAGATGGAGTTATTAATTGCAGAGGGCACCAGACTTGGTAAAGTGGATGGGAGAAGAGAATCGGTTGCCCTTAGCATCACTTCACCCAGCACTAAATGCCCACATCTTCTCCTGGATGTTCATTGCCATGGATACTTGTGCAATGTCTTAACACTGGAGAAGGAAAAGAAAACAAATGAAATGCTTTCACGACTAAGGTCGACGTGAGTTGCTTTTAATCGTACAGTAAATGGTCATTATTTGTCCTGGTGGAGTGATCAAATGCCCTGACCAAAGCAACTGGAGGAAGGAGGATGAACTGGGCTCACAGTTCAAGGTTAAGGTCTATGAGGCTGGATAAGCTATGGTTGCAGAGCCTTGACAAGGCTGGTGCCATCGCATCCACGCCAATGAAGACAAGAGGTATGTCTGCCTGTGCTCTGCTGCCTCCTTGGTGTTCCCTCTAGAATCCAGCCCACATGACGGTACTGCATAGTTAGGTGTGAGTCTTTCCACCCAGATTCACATAATCTAGATAATCCTTCACAGGCATGTCAAGAAACATGCCTCCTCCATGATTCTAGACCCTGCGAAAACGAGCTATCATATAGTAAAAATTATTGATAGCGCCCCAGGCTTCTTGATTTGTGTTGGGGCTAGAGAAATGGTTCAGGTTTGAAGTATTCTGATTCACCTGCAGAAGATGGGCAGTTGCTCTCCAGGACCTACACCTGGTGTCTTACAGCTCTGCAACTCCAGCCCCAGCTCCAGAACTACCAACTCCCTCTTCCAGGTTCCTTGGGGCACCCACAGGCACATACACACACACACACACACACACACACACACACACACACACACACGCCAAAAAAGGTACCTTTGTTTAAAGATCCATATATTGAGATAGAAAACTAATCATCTGTACATCGGCAAATATATGTTTTTTTCATTTCTAGAAAATTTACAGACACCATAATACTCCAAATAAATTGCTTGAAGTACCAATGCTGTCTTCTGGTATTGGCGCAGCCCTTCAGAAAATGGCTTACTATAAAGATATCAATTCTACATAACATCATTTATATCACTATATGAGAAAATCATAATCCTAAATATATTCCCTAGTCTGTTACCTTATTGAATTCTGCCTTCTACAGTCAGGGCAAACAAAGCAGTATCAGAGGGAACTGTATGGGTGAAAGTATATGGATTAATTCTGCATGGCATTTGTCAGATGTTCTGCTTTTTATACATTTGCTTAAATAAGCCTGAAAATAAAACCAGGGATCGATGGCCTGAGATATGTCATTACTGAGAAAGCAAGCCATTCTTTTGTGTACTAAGCCAACCTTGTCCAGGGGTCTCAGATATGCTGCGACCCTTATGTGATCTTGCCTAAGGCATGCGCTCTACCCTCTGTGCTGCATGTCTCATCATGCATCGGTGGACTTCCCTGCCAGGCAGGAGGGGGAATCTTTGAGCAAAAGGAGAGTGGCAGAAACTTCATCTCAGGGAGAGGAAAACAGTATCTAGGATAGAACTATTATTAATACTACTGATAACTGTCATTGCATGCTGTGTCATACTGCATTTTGTAACACTCCCAACACCTCTGGAAGTATATGCTCCCCTTTTTAACAGATGATGAAACTTCTAGACTGAAAATATTGAATAAGTTGGTATCAAATCAAGAAACTGGTGGACGGGCAAATTTTCGTTTGACCCCAGGCTGTATTAGCTTCCAAGCCTTTTTTTTTTTTTTTCATGTGAAGGTTATGCTATGTGGCCCACCATAGACTATTGTTTTCTTGCAAGTGTAGTGTTTCACAGAGAACTAAAGGTCTCTTGGTGTTTGTTTTCTCCTTTGTACAGTGGGAATAAAGATAATACCAAGTGCTGAAAGTTTTGGTAAGGATTAGCAAGCATACAAACGTGACGCCCTTTGAGAGTACTTGGGAGTACAGCAAGCATTGCATACAATAGTTATTCTATAATGCTATTTTTGAGACTAAGGTGCAGTGAAGATTGTTCCCTAAGAACACTTCAGAAAGATCTACAGCCTCAGAATTATAAGCTCTCCAAGAACAGGCCTGATAATGTCACTTCTAAGAGCTTACCTGATGAGGAGAGTACTACCCACACCGGATGGTACCCAAGACCAAGCGGGCAGCTAACTAGATAGAGACAAAAGAAATTTCAAGACCACAGCTCTGATCTTGCAGAAACTTGATCACATGTGCCCTGAGGTTTATTTGAAATTCTATAGGCATGTCTGTTCTTGCAGACTGAACCATGTAGGCTAACCTTTTTTTCCTTTCTTTTCCTTCTGATCCTAGACAAGCAAAAGGGGAAAGAGCAAGGCAAAGTGGTAGAAAGTCCCGTGACGAAAATCTCATGGTGGGGCAGTGGAGAAGGAAGAGAAAGGACATTACTGCACTATCGTTTATTTATTACATGAGATTCGAAAAGTTTGCACGATTTGTGTTGAGAGAGGAAAGTCTACCATCTGACTTTTCCATCTGCATTGTCGTTTTGCCCCCTGAACTCTGGTTCATTGTGTACTCAAAAGGCAGCTGGCTCAACCAGCTTCCCCGATGTTCGCTTTTGAAAATAATAATGAAAAACAGTAAGAGCCCTTCTCCCGAGGAGATATAAAGATGTGTTGCATTCCCACACACCTGCCATCCTTTCTCTCTGACGCTTAAATGATGCTGCACATGAACGAGGATGCCAGTCATGTGATGTTCCCCGGGGTGACCCTGCCCACAAACCCTCGGTTCCCACAAGCAGTTGGCTATGAAACTGCCCTCAATTGCTCATTCCGGCGCCAGCTGAGCTCCTGTGTCACCTGTTTAGAACTCAGGCTTACCATGCAGTGCTCACAGCACTCCAAAATCTTCATAGGGCTGTCTGCGCCTCTACCCTACACCATTACTTTGTCTCTAATGAGGTTACACACAGGCTTCTCGCGAAACTCTTTAAACCTAGCTCAAGCAATCTGTCCATGCCAGGCTTCTATACTGACAGGTCTATAGCTCTACATGTGTGGAGTTATTTTTTTAATACAAAAGGACTGCAAAAGCTAAATAAAACTACAGATTGTCAGAACTCAAAGGATGCCCCCAGATCTTCGTGTTGTCAGACAGTTTTGGGGTGACTAAACAAACAGCCCGTTAGACAATCACAATCCAGAACCTGTCCTTCCGAAAATGATGCCATTTTTTTTCCTTTGTGCCATCTGACATGATTCCAGGTTAATACTCTACAATTTTTTTGACAGATTTTGCTGTCTGAAATATGTCACCCTTATCTCTAAACAACCTCTTAGTCTTTCTCTCTCCTCCAATTACCTCTGGGCAGACATGAATAGAAGTTTATCTGGGATAATCTAAGAAATTTTCTTTCAAGATCTTTTCTGGGGACTAACTCTAGAGCTTTCCCTCAGCCCACCTCAACTGTCTCCATCTATATCATGTGTTTGATAATATACAGACATATTAAATCGCATATGATTTCATACTTTAGAATATATAGTCAAATAATACAACGAAAGATTTATTAATTGCTTTTTGTGCAAGAACTTTAAGCAGCGTGCGTTGGCTTTTATTTGCGCCCCCAGCACTTGAGAGGCCGAAGCAGGATTTCCACAAGCCTACGACCAATTCAGCTATGCGCCTTGAGACTGTCTCCATAAGACAAAAGATAAGAATAGGATGACCAAACAGTAACAAAGGGCTTCAGAATCTTGCAGACTATGGCACATCTCTGGTTTCTCGAGGGACAGAACTCTGGTAATGTTCAGTTTCTCAGGCACGAAGGACAGAGTAACCAGCTGCTTCTCATTAGTCAACAATTCCCTCGCCCCTCCACAGCGAGCTTTACTCTGACTTCTTCCCATTTCACATGTGTTTGCTTTACATGCGGATGTGTGCACACTTTCACATTGTGTGGCTTGCACCTATGTGAGTCTTGTATTCATGTATGACTGTGCATCTGGAGACCACAGGTGATGATAGCTGGAATTATCCTCACTGCTCTCTTAAATTAATCCTGAGACAGGCTATCTCAATCAAACCCAGAGCTCACTTACATGACTACTCTTCTTGAGCAGCCTGCTATGGTGATCCCCTGTCTCTGTGTCTTGAATTCAAAAACTGAAATCTCAGACTTCCATGTTCACCAAGCATTTAGACAATTATAAATTCTAAGGCTCCAAACTCCTGATCCCACAGCAAGCACTCTCACTACTCAACTTCCTAGAGCTACTTAATAAAGATTTTGACTTTTTTAAAAAAGATTTTTTTTTTACTTATAGTAATGTATTGATTTATATGTTTGTTATTTATTTATTGAGATAGGGTTTCTCTGTGTGACAGCCATGACTGTCCTGGAACTTGCTTTGTAGACCAGGCCAGCTTCAAACTCACAAAATCCACCTGTCTCTGCCTTCCGAGGGCTAGAATTAAAGGTGTGTGTCACCACCGCCCAGCCATTTATGGTAACTTTTTAAATAGGATAATTACAAATAAAAGCTGTAGCTTTTGATGCGTCACACACGCTAGAGTGCATAGGAAGATATTTAGAGATGCTATCTAGACTCAGCTTCCTGTCCCCTGGTCCAAGCCTATTAGGTTATCATTATTGGGAGGTCCTGGAATCTGCCTTTCAGCCGATAAAGCAGTTGCTTCTGCCACATCAGAATAGCTAATGAGGAAAATCTGCGTTAAATATGCATTTTCCCCAAAGCAAACATTTTCAAATAAAATTAAATTCACTTTGGCTACACTTGGATTGGATGACAGATTATCTTTTTTTTTTTTTTGTTTTAAATACAATCAGAGTTCCTTTTTAAGGCAGTTCTGAAAAAGTCTGTTGGTGAAAAATTCAGATTAAAGATGAAAAGCAAAGGCTCAGGTGGTGGCTTGCCAGCATACCCTGGAGCCTAGAATGCTTGTCTGGAAATGGTCTTCTGAAGACAGGGCACTGGAGACAGGAAGAGCTGAACGGTCTGCTTCCTTGACCTCAGCCTGTACCTCTGCCTGTCTTAACATTTTGTCTGGCTAGCAAATGTTCGCTTGCATTGTTTCCCCACACACTTATTGCGATGAAGACAGCTCTGCTACAGAAGAGAAGCAACAGATGTCACTGGATCTTCAGCGCCCTCCTGGGGTGAATTCAGCAATGCCAGTGCTGATGGATATAAATTAAGTATCATGCGGTTCAGAGAGACCCTTATGAATGTTCTAGCTTCTGCCACTTAAAGAAGATAAACTAAGTCTCTAAAATTAATTGTATAAGGTACTTTATTTAACAATGAATACAAGTCCTTCATTTCAATGTGTGATCACAGTAAAAATGCTAATAAGGTATTTGATGCTTTTTAAAACATTGTAAAAACCCAGTGTGTATTTTATACTTGGTGTAATTCAACATGAATCAGTCACATTTCAAGTACAAAACAGCCACGCTTGACTAGTGGCTACCTTATTGGACAAGAGAATTTGAATGGTTTAGAATTTGATTAATAATTGATTAAAATGTTTGTTTAATAGTTGGTCTGGAAATGCTGCAGAAGGAGAGGGGCACTGTAGGGTAAATCCTGGTTGTCAGGAATATGGGGCTGTGCCCTGAGTCCAAGACCAGCTTAGACTGCATAGTGAGACCAAGATTCAAAATCTAAAATACTACTACTACTACTACTACTACTAATAATAATAATAATAATAATAATAAAAGAAATACATATATTTGAATTAGTGTCGATGCCAAGTGAAATTTGGGGCTTTGAAAAATATGTCTTTATTACTCATTAATGTAGAAACACATTGCAGAGTTTTTGAAATTATCAGGGATGACTTCAAATTATTACTTTCATTTTATTCCCATGACATTGTCCAAAATCTGTGTTAAAAAAACAAAAGAAGAAAAGAATGGGGGTGAAAGTGAAGATTCAAGGAAAGCATGGAAAAGAAGAGTCACCAGAATATTTTTCATTTCTTTTTAATGACAAAGGGTTTCTTAACTCTGAGTGAGAGCTACATAAATCCACAGGCTCCTATCAAGCTCCTAATTCTTGGTGACTAACTTTGATTGCCTACTTATTCCAAACTCTGGGTGTCCCGTGGGAATTTGTTGAGAATAATCTCAGCAGCAGCGTCTGAGCAGAGCCCCGAGCACGCTGCTCCCTAGCAAGGGAGCTGAGACGGTAAAGAGAGGGCTATTTCTAGAGATCACATTGCAAGGGAGCTAATCAGATGTTCCATGGGTAGTGACAACCAGCAATTTATTGTGATGCTTTTCAGCTCAAGGGAACAGCGGGGTGTGACAAGAACAGTTTGCCTCAGCTACACACATACATCACAGTTTACTCGTGGATTTTAAAGAAAATAACCATGCTCATTTCGGCAGAAGAGAGCCAAAACTCTCGGTGTTTGGAACTGTTGGCCTGGGTGCACACAGACACCAGTAAGAGAGCCTCTCTGGGACTGTCCTAAGAGTGACCTAAGGAGCCACTTCCCATCTGCCCTGGGCTGTTTCCTAACAAAGGCGGCCTGCCAGGGCAATTTCTTTGGAGAGAAAATACCTTTTATTTTCTCTTTAAAATTATGGGGAGGGAAAGGGTGGGTAAACCAATGAACGAATACAGTACTTAGCCACTCCAGGAGTGCCTCCGCTGCTCTCTGCAGTTTTACAACCTAGCTAGGGTCGGTTTCCAAGAAAGCACATTCGATACCATTAACTGTCTGACAAATTAAAGCTATCACATTAATTGGGCCAATTAGGGTTCCTTTAGTACCTACAGAATGCAGGTTGTTCTCTTTGGGTCCATTGCCTCCTCTGAGTGGTGATTGGCAGGAGCTGCAAGCCATAAAGAAGATCCAATTGCTCTCCTTTCAAATAGTTTTGTCAATGAAGAGATTTTTCCCTCTTCCCGGAAGGCTTCTCAGATCGTTCCCACTCATGTCATTGAGATTGCCGTCCTTGTTTTTAGGAATCTTCAGTGCTGTATCTATTTTTGGATGTCTTCTTTGTGATGGCTGCTCACTGGCCTTCTTCCTGTCTCCAGCTATGCAACAACTGATGATCAACACCAACTGACTCCATTCTTCCAGTAAATGTGGGAGGTACTATGGCAATTCTTGTCTAACTTCGACACCCTTGTGCTCCAGTCACCATACTGAGGGTGGCAACGAAGCAGACAAGGATGAGCTTTATCCTCAAAGGCCTTACTGTCCTCTTGAGAAATGGGTTCTCACTACAACGAAAGCCTCCCCAAGTCATTACAACTGAAAAGTTTCTGCAATGATATTGAAATTTATCAGGGATGCCAAAGCCTACAAGATAGGAATTCTATAATTTACCAAATAGAAGTTTTAAAAGGAAATTAAATAATATCTACTTATTAAATTAGAAACAATTATGTAGGAGTGCCCTTTTCGAGTTACTACAAATTAGGATTTTAAAAAGTCCTTGAGAAGTGACTTGAAAGTATATTAAAAATCAGTACGAACTTACTTTTAAGATTCTGTTGCAAATACGAAGAGGTAAATATGGAGGAGAGAATAGCCATGAAACTGCTCTCCTATTTCCTAAAGGCTGCAAACCAGAGTACTCTAAGTGTCTGCAGTGGGTCAGCAGCCGAGTGAATCTGGAAAACAGCACTGTAAAGCAAGGCTACTGGGTTCTGGGGTGCTAGCCTGGGTCTACTTCTCGAGAAAGCTGTCTATGAAGTGGAGGGAGTCTATGTCTCTGGCAGAATTAAATAAGAAGTATTCAGTACTGATGGGAAAGGTTAGGCACTTGGACAGTCACTCTTGGATGAATGTTCCCCATTTTTATTAGAATCTGATCTTTGGGAACAAAGATATGTGATTTTCAAACCAAACGTGAGTATGTGATTTGGTTTGCACCTCAATACATCTGAAGGAGAGGTGGTAAAGGCTCTCCTTTCTAGAGCCTGTGTCCTCAGGACTGGGACGTGTGCTTTTTTTCCCCCTGTGGTTGCTTCACTTGCTTCTTAAAAGAAGTTATTGCTTAATATCATTTTATCTTTAGCAATAAACAGTAATGTAGCAATACTTAGAAAATGCCACTGTTGATGAACGCTTCTCTTGGCCTTGTCTAGAAAAACTCTGGACCTGGCCTGATATTTACAAGAGAATTAGCTGAAATCTGAAGGCACTGATAAATGGTTCTTCTTTGTCCTCTTGTGATGGAGTTCGAAGACACTGGAGGAAACCTTAGTATCCTATTAAGATTTTCCTTCTTGTGGCATATATGTTGCATCCCCTCATCCAGTGGTTTTATTCATGACTGAACACTGGTGAATGTTTCCGGTTGCCATCCAACCTCCAATCCCACCCATCCCTAAAACAGTCTCGCTTCATTCGTGCGGGCTTGGATTCGGATACAGATATTTTTAAAGCTTTCCAAATGCTTCTGATTGCAACTTTAGACAGAATTATCCTGACTCAAAGACCCCACAGAAAAGATACGAAAGTTTTCATCATTTCGTAAATACAGGAAGCACTGATGTGCTTCCTTTCCCCTTTTGTTCCTCACCAGGAGAGTAAAAGACAGACAGTAATTAGCTTGTTTCCACATTTCTACTCTGCACAGAATCTGCACGGCAAAGATGCATGACAGGAGGCTGCTTTCCCCCTTTGAAGTACCGTGCATCATTTTTCAATTCTTTCTCAATGAGATCTGTTCTACAATCCACAACCTTCTTTCCCCACTGTCCTCAGCTACGTTGCCAGCGACAGGTCTTTTGTTCTTCCGCCTTCACTGGTATTTCAGCATTAGCCCACCATCCTCAGCAAGGAGTAAAATGCTTCGAATTGTGATTCCCTCCAAGATAGGGGAGGCTGCCACAAAAAGATGCAGACCACTTTCTAGGAGTTATGACAATTTATCCACATGGTTTTTGGTTATTTGTAGATGAAACAATTTTGATGCCTTTCATATGTTAATACACAGTTTTTCAGAAAATCTGCACACTGTTTGAAATGGCTACTTCTAACTTGCTGGACCTAGAATGCAGTGTGCTACTTTTTATCAAATAGTTTTAAAGTCCTGGGGACTGTAACATTTTATATATATATATATATATATATATATATATGTATATATATATATATATATATAAACTATATCATTCAAAAGCAGAAAATCCCTCCACCTACCCCTTTGAGAAAAGTCATTGAGTCAATAATTATCTCATGAGTGTCACAGAGTGACATGCCTATTCCAGATGCTGAAAGTCCTGTAAAAAGCAAGATTTAAAAAATATACTTTTAATAGGTAAGGTACAAAAAAACTCCAATATTAGCAAGGTAACAAAAATTTTAACAGGTGAGTAGATGCATTCTGAAGAAAATAACATGCTTATTGTATATTATAGGCATTAGTTATAAGACTTACACTGTAGAAGTCTTAAATTTTATGAATCTTTGATTTGTTACAACAAAATTTTAAAAATAACATTTTTAGAAACTGGACAAGTTGATCTAAATAGACATTTATATAAAAAGTCAAGTTTAGCATAAGAGAAAACATGTATGTTATAGAAAGGGAATTACTCTTGAAATAAATGGAATATAAATCACTCGTCAAACATTTAAAAGTGGGTAAAAGAACACAAGGAAAATATACAGTGGATAACATTAAATTAATCAAATTCAGTGTCACAAAAATGAACATTTCCTTAGGTTTTATTAAACATTAAACCAAAATGAATTTGTTTAGATATTTGATACAATTGGATTGCTGTCCAAAAGTATAAAAATGACAGGATTTAAATGGTCAAAAGTTTTGGAAATCTATATAGTCATGAGCTTTAAAATGTTACTTCCATTTGACATTGTCATCCTATGTCAAAACTTTTAACAATATTTTCTAACAAAATAAATAAAGATACAATCAGAGATTCATCCAAAAGAATATCTTCTAAAAGAAAGAAATTGATTAATAAGAAAGCACACACCAGTAGCACACGTGTTATAGAAAGCATTTGCAAATCACCGTTTAGAGGACTCAGATGGTGGCAAAAGAGCCAGCTCCTGCAATTTTCTGACATTGTCTCTCTTTCTCTCTCTCTCTCTCTCTCTCTCTCTCTCTCTCTCTCTCTCTCTCTCTCTCTCTCTCTTTCTCAGTTTCTCTCTCATTCCCTCATTTGTTCTCTCTCTCTCTCTCTCACACACACACACACACATGCACATGTACATGTATACACAACATAATAAAAATGTAACAAATTTTTAAGAAAAATGTGCATTTCTTGTGGAAGAAATAAATTCGTCTTTCAAATCACAAAAGTGATATTAACGAGGATGTTCCTATTTTAGCTTTTCTAATCTTTTGCTCTGTGAGTAACTCCTGTAATTTTTTTAATGCTTGCAACAAAATATGAGTACAATGAACACAGAGAGGAATATAAAACATCCAACAGAGTAACTTTTAACATTTTACTACAGATACGCTACTTCAATAAACCTCATAAACTTTTAAGAATCTTATAATTCCATATTCTGTACAATTGAGGCAGGGTAGAGAAAGACAAAGAGCCTCCTACTGGTGCAAATGTGACCATGGAAATGTCACGTATTTGTAGCATGTACTCAGTCTATCCAAGACGTATTGAGGTCTTAGGAAAATGTCTATCAGCTGCTATAGACAGATTCCGTGATGTAGCCGAAAGCCATTTGGATAAGCTCCAAGTACTTTTTATAGCTATTGCTGAGGCCTACATGTTCATGTAGATGGTTCACACAAGCTTGGACTATATTTGGTTTCTATGTGTTTGCTTGTCTACTTGTCTCTGCCTCCTATATTATATATTGCATATATATGTATATATATATTACATTACATTACATGACATAAATCACTTGCAAGTTGCTTTTATGGATCACTATTTTATCTGAGAAACCACTACACATTTCATTATTTTTACAGTATGCCAAATTAACTGAAAGGCTATTAACCTAATCACAGAGAAATTATATGGAAAATAAATTCATTATTATTAGGTTAGCATTTCTCAAGCTACGAATGTTTAAATCATGAAAGTTACTATAACTGAAACAAGTGCCAAGGTAAATCTATGACACTAGTCCACAAAATCTGTGTTCAGTCCTTTGGGAAAGGAGTGATGATAACTGAGACAGAGTTTTACTCTCACGCCTTGCTGCTGGCACGACATGATGGTCAATGATGGTGCTGATGGGGAGGACTTCTTAAAAGCAAATGGATGCCCAGACTGCTCCTCCTGGAATGGTCATTCCGATCTCAGAGCTGTGGGATGTGAATCTCTACAGCTGCTTCATGTGATTCCTAGGAAAACCTGTCTCTGAGTGACTGATTCAAGCTGCAGGATCCACGTGTGTCTTCTGATAGCTTAAAAATAGATGTCATCCATCCTGGGGAGGGCACAGTCAGAAAACGAGCATCATGGAATTGTGATGCTGTTGGGTCAATGGACGTTTTTACAAAACCTGCTATAATTTGTGTGAGGCACTTTCTATAGGTGATACAGGAAAATATATTTAAGATGCTTCTTTTTCAAAAGGAATATGAGGAACTCAAACGTTAACAATAACATCGATAAAAGTGAAAACAAATACTGAAAACAGAATTCACGAATCTTAACATGGATAGTGTAAAATATTCCCCCAAAGGGAAGAACACAGACCTTAAGCTAGGTACTGAAGAAAATGTATCATTAATGAGGTTAACAGGGAGATAGACACTTCCAAGAAGAGGAAAACAGAAGAGGAAAGAGTGCAAAAGAGCCACATTTTAGAATGCGTGCCGCAGGGTGAAAGATGTACTTGGAAAGCCTGGGCTCTCATGACTACTCTCTGAATTTTCCATCCTAAAACTTTAAAGGGTTGGGGAATGTGGACCACTGAAGGCATATGATGGATTACACTCTCTATGATATACTGCAGTGTATACATTGACCTTTCAAAGGCTTAAAGACCCTTTAAATTAGAAGTGACATACACTAGATAGACCGGTGGTAAAGTATTTATACCACCTTCTTCAAACTTTATCAGCCTCGGGTGATGGATGAGAGCTTTGGTTTGCATTGCTAAATTGCCCCCCTTGACATTATGTGCTTCAGCACCTGAGAGGAAAAGAGGAGGATCTGGCAAAATGGATGCTGGAGGAGTCATGGATTAAAATGTAAATTTTTGTGCCTTATGCCAGACTTGCATATTTTCTAGGGTCCTGAACTTAAGATAATCTTCCCAGACCAATATGTATCCTAAAGCTCATCACTAAACCTATGCATTTAAAAAAAGATTAAAGCTAAATGCCACCCCTAAGTTCATATTCAGACAGACAGTATTCTAAGTCAGTTGTACTTGGCAACTACAAGGAGCCTGTTCTTCAAGCATGTCTTTCTAAGCTCTGTTTCAGCTGATTGTAGGCTGTAGACCTATTTGTTTGTGGTATTGTTTCCCTATTTCTCTTTTTCTGACTTGTTCGTGACATAGTTTCTGAGACCATAGTCCTGAAGGTACATTTACTAGACTGAACCAACAGTCATTTCATTCTGTTTATGGAGGATAATAAGGTTTTCTACTGACCTGTGCTGAGAGGCTAAAAAACTGATTATCTTTATGATGGTCACTGTCTGTAATGGCCTTGTTCATCTAAGCAGACACAGATAATTAGTCATGACTGTATAATTAATCTCCCAAAGAGATGTGCTCTTTAGCACACACAACTTCAGATTTTAGAAGAAGTGCGATGATATTAGTTGAGGCAAACAAGGATGTAATGCAGAGAAATATTTGAAAACCAAAACTAGAACACACACTAAGTGAATTAAGCACTCACTTTTTATTTGACAATCCGTATCTTGATTTGTGTGTGTGTGTGTGAGAGAGAGAGAGAGATACAGAGACAGACAGAGATGGATACAGAAACAGAGACAGTCACAGGTAGAGAGACACAGGCTCAAATGGAAAGAGACAGACACAGAGTCAGTCATAGAGAGACACAGACTCAAACAAGGTTTTTGGCAGACAGTTGCTAAAGGTACCACACTTAAGGCAATGAGGCAGCTAGAGATTTGGATATGAGAACTACCTGAAGACTAAGCATTTTCCAGTATCACACTAAGATGCTTGCTGAGTAATCGATGGAAATGCAGAGGAATTGTCAGAGATGTATAATAAAATAAAAACAAGCTACCCAGTAAAAAGCCTGCTGTATGTATGACTTGTGTACTAAGGAAAGTGAATCCTTGAAGGAAAAGATTGGCTGGACCACACTTTTTCCTTTATAATTAGAACTTGTAGACTTGGATCACTAAGTCAAACTCTCTGGATATTATTGTGTAAAACCAAATAATATCCACTTGGCAAAATCAATGTCATAGGCTTGAAATTAGAATGTCCAGGCAGCCAAAATCATTTTGAGTCATAGATAATAACCATAGAAGGGAAAAGAAAAATTATTTATAATATAGTATCAATGAGTTAATTTTTTTAGGAAAAGTAGAAACATCTATAGAACTATGCCTTTTACTATTTTAACATAAATGTTATTTGTCCAGCAATAAAAATATCATATGTGACAGTGTCAGGACCTGAATCACCCATAAAAGCTTTGACAAATTTGAAGATGCCATTTGTTGCCTGGATAGCTTAAACAACAAAGCATTATCCCATGGTAAGACCTGCTACATGTACCTACCATATCATCCAGGGCCTGTGGTCATTTGCACAAAGCAAACACAGCTTTTTCCAATGCTTATTTCTGAACAACTGTTTCTGTGTTTATTTATGTAACACAGAAGTTGTGGTTTATTGAGAACAAAATGATTTACAGAGGCAGCAGTGTTTTCATGGCCAACACAACTCACACAGAGGTACCAGTGCTCATAAGGCTAGATGGAAATACAGGGTACCATAACACATGTTGAAGGAGTATGACATATTAGATATTAGGGAAGAGACTGGCTCTGATCTTATTTGAAATTAAGAACTAGGGAGAATTGTATTTTGAACTGTCAAATTATAGAAAATGCCCTCTAACAAAATAACAACTCTGATTTGTCCTGTCTGACTGTGATGTTATTGATATAGACCCAACACATTTTCTGGAACTGAGATAGCAGGAATGGCTGACAAAGAACTCCTGAGGCACATATTCGTAGTTTATGGTAATAGTCAGAAGAAGTCACAGGCCTCCCTGAAGGTTTATTAGGCTTGAAGACAGTAGTCTCTGCCTTCTGACCTAATGGGGTGTCCAGACATGTCTTATTTTATTCAGATCTTTTATCAGCCTTGAAGGATGAACCTAGCAAATAAAGATGAGGAAAGGAAAGGCAGAGACCATGTTGTTTCAGGTTAAACTTCCTGTTTGTATATGTTATTATTGGATCAAAGCAACAGGTACCATTTTCTATATTGAAAAATTGGGATCTGATTATTAATGCATCCTCAGAATAACTCTGGGCCCAGATAAGTAATGCAATTCCTAAAATGGTCATGTTAAATTAGTAGAGACTGTTCTTGATTCTTGGTACTGTTGTAAATAGGGGTGTCTTTATTTATCACATTTTGGCAACCTTCCTCAAAAAAGAAAGGAAGAAAGAAAGAAAGAAAGAAAGAAAGAAAGAAAGAAAGACCACTTAGCAGCTTGATTTCTTGCATCTAGATGAAGTTCCCTTCAAGAATGGAAAATGAAGTTACATGAATTCTTTTAGGTAAACGTCTAGGTCATTAGTTACTTCTTGAAACTCTGTTTACTCAACTGTCAGGTTTTTTTCTCCCTTTGGTCTAGAACATAATATTAGTGAATAATTATTTTAGAATTTCCTCATAAACACCAGGTGAGAAAACTCCCTGTATAGGAAAGAGAACAAAATATAAATGGAACTGGTTTGAGAATAGCAACAGCCACCTGCTGTGGACCAGTGAATGTCACAGAAGGTGTTCCCCTTCTGAAACACATGCCTCTTCTACACCCTTTCCAACAAGCAATTCATGCTCCTTGTCCCCTCCAAAGCATAACTTTTCTCAGAAGCTTTTAATAATGCCCCATGCCTTCACATTTCATGCTGAAATGCTTCAACTAAGTTGGAATTCTTTAGTTTGGTAACTTCAACACAGGTTTTCTGTTCTCAATCCATTGTTGACAGTAAAACTGAGATTTTTAATACTTAATTCTTACCTTTAGCACATGATGTTCAGTAAGAGATTCTTCAAGCAGCTACTCTGAGCTCTGTGTACTTGGAAACACCAAATTTATTTTTGTTTATTGTCCTTCCATGCTTTTGAGATTTTATCCGATAGAAACAGTGGCCATCAGGAGGCTTCTATTCTAACATGATTCTTCCAGCATGCAATGCCTAGTTAGGAACCTGACGGGTGTCATGCTCTTTCTAGCACAGGCTTCAAACGTGATGTTTCGTGGTTTTTTGCTTTTCATTCTTTTTGTTCCTTTCCTGTTTGGAATTCTGTTCCAAACTCATCTTTATGGATTCATCTGTAATGCTGAAAATTCATCTATATGGATTCTCCCATAATGTTGAAACTCTGCTTAATGATCACCTCTGGCAGCCAGGTCTTCCTTCACTGCCTTCACCAATAAGCCAATAAATGCCTCTTTCCATTACTGTCTAGCCCAGCAACCTCATACTTCCCCGTGGCAACCACACAGTTTTGTTCTTACTAAACATACTAAATTTTGTTTTGCGTTTTCTTGTGCATTCCCTGCCCTGCCTATTAAACTTAATATTCCATGCCATGTATGTGGGAAAATTTCCAGTAAATAATTGGCAAAATGACCTAACTCAGAAGCACACATTACTGAAAAAAAAATCTATGTAGTACTTTTTAGCATTTAACCTCCAAAAGAATCAAATATTTCAAATTAAAATTGGAATTATTTACTTTCACACCTTTGATAATTATCGTCAAAGTTGTGAAGGTGAGAACAGCATTCCTATTTACTATATGCTAGCAGATACTCCATAGGTTAATACAGTGTGCCCTCATTAGCAGCACCAGCATTCTGAAGAAGAATGCTGAGAAGAAGCTTTGGAAGTAGATCTCCCCAGCTCCTCACGTTGACCCCTGGAGGTCAGTGTATGAACTGTGCACAAAAGGTTGTTTGGTAGGTATGGGTTTTCAGAAAGATATATGCTTTATCCAATTATATAAGCACTGGGGCCTCAAGACGTGAATCTATACCCACCAAAAGAAGATATGTAGAACCCTTGCTTTACAAATGAAGAACCTAAAGCACAATTCAAAAAAAAATTAGAATGAAAGGTTCTGAATTATTTTGTATAGTATGCAGAAAGTATACATAAACTAGTAATATATAGAATGCAATATGACATGAGTACTTGGCTAATATTGATAATTTTATAATAAAAGAGATAAAATTTCAAAGTGAATTTTAAATAGTTGGAATAAAAACAAAATGATCAACCTTTCACTATTCTTGCTCAGCTTGAGCTTCTATTGTATAGCGCATGGTGCTAGGAAACATTGTCCAGTATGTTGTCAACTTTTCTTTTATGTAATCAACAATAAGCTGTTTTGTGACTTTTCTAAGTTATAGAAATGGTCATATGTTTTTTTATTACTGTTACTTTATTAAACTTCTTCAAATCCTTATGAATGAGGATGGCCTGACCACTGGCCAATTTTCTTTTTTTGCAACAGCCCTTCTGAGTTTAGTATTAGATTGCAGTATAGGAAAAACAAACTGCAAACAAGAAAAGTAGACAAGTTCCATGAATATAAGGGTTGTTATACTAGTACCAAATTCTTGGAAACCTTTTCAGCATATTCAGTTTGGGTAGTGGAGATTCAGCCGTGGGCCTCACATTTCTCATATTTGCAAGGCTCTTCACTATGCCATCACTCCCACCCTCCACATCTTCCTTAAAGCAATAGGTATTAATTATAGGAAATTAGTGTAAACAAAGACTCTGCATGTTTTCCGGCCACAGAGACAAAAATAATCACACAGAAACTATATTAATTATAACATTGTTTGACTGATGGCTCAGACACATTTTGTAAGCTAGCTCTTATATTTTAAATTAACCCATTTAGATTGATCTGTGTACCGCCATGCAGTTATAGCTAAACAGTAAGGTTCTGGCTTCTTTCTACTTTGGCAGCTACATGGCATCTGCTTGCCTCTGCCTTCTTTCTCTCCCTGCATCAGTTTAGTTTTCCCACCTACCTATATTCTGCCCTGCCATAAGCCAAAGCAGCTTCTTCACTAAGCAATGGTAATAAAATGTATTCACAGCATACAAAGGCAAATCCCACCTCAAATGAGCTCTGTTGGTTAGTACAACTAGTTCTGCAATCATGAGAATAATATAAACGTGGTTGATCTAAATTAATAAATATATTAAATGTATTTTTATAAATGTATATCCCTTAAACAGCATAGAAACATGAGCTAATTTACTTCAAATGATACTTCTGGTTCCCAAGAGACACAAGGGACTGGATAGTGTGCTCATTTGATTATCTTGGCTTATAAAAAAGGGACCCAGAGACATATTCATTGATTTTTGCCATACATTCAAAAGGCAAATTTTAGGACATGACTGCTATGTGAAAGACATTTGGCTATTTTCCAGGGACAGAGAGGAAAACAAAATGAGCTACACTGTCAACATCATAAGCATCATAGTCTGAGAAAAATAGATATCCATCAAATGATTATACTATGAATTCTTCAAATGGAGTCAAGCTTTTTAAAATGGAGGTATGATGACCAAACAAGATGGTTCTCAGTTCTGTCTCTGAGCTACCCAGACTGGGTAGTTGAATGGCAGACATGGCCTTAAGGAAGGTGCTAGAAGGCATGAGCACTGTCAAAGCCATGGAGCATTTGGGGTCCAGAAACAGCAAGGCCAAAAAAATTACCATTGCTGTCCTTGAACAACTCTAATGGTTTTGAATTGTGGGCATCTTACCCACTAGACCATTCCTTCTGGAGCTCAGAAGAACACTCCCTTACCATCTGCTTTCGGTACACTATACTCGCTTCTCTCCCCGAAGTTCTTTGCTTTCCATATTTTAATGATTCCCTTCTAAGTCTACCTGGAATGCAAAGTTAGGTTTATGATTATGAATAAAAAATAAATAACTGTTAAAGTAAAAACATGAAAGAAAGTTGCAGAGAGATAGAGATCAGTAAATTATCTGTGAGGCTCTTCTAGAGATGTTGATCTTTATCACTAGAATGATGTGATGGTCCTGAATCTGCAAAGTATGGTAGTAAGTCAGAGAATTCATCATTTAATTTGTGATTTTAGAGACCCCTCTGACCTAGTTTATTAATTAGATGAATTAGATAAGCCCAAATAGACAGTTGCAGTGATTATTTCAGGCAAAAGATGATGATGACTTGGACTATGGTCCTGGTGAGCTACAGTGACAGACGTTGGTAGGTTCAAGAGTTTTCTGGGCTCAGAAGTGAAATGAGGAATGAAGAATGAGAAGGAAGGGTCACCAATGCCTTCAAAATAGAATGAGAATTCAACTTCAGGCATTGTTCTGCAAAGGATAAAACTTGTTGATGAACCTATTTCTTCCCTGCATTACTTTCCTGGTTTAGAAATGATTATAGAGAACTGTTTCCTTACCAATGTTTACTCCAGTTGAATAAATACGGTGTTAACCCTCAAGGTGTTCACAGTTCTATTGAGATGTCATCGTGAAAATAGTCACATCTACTTTTAAAAGAAAGTGAATGGATTTCCTGCCATATGTGCAGAAGATAGCCATGTCCTCCACTGGAGAAACATTTGATTTTCCAAGCAAGACCAATATCAGTTCTGCTTTATTCTTCAGGGGCTAAAAATGTTCTGATTCTTGTGGAAAACTCAGCTATGATTATTGTCTTGAGAAAAGTGCCCAATTTTTTGTAGCTTATTTCAAAGAAAGGCATGGCTGGGTATGAGAAATGATTGTAGAAGTGTAATGCCCTTACTATCAAATTCTAGGCACATGCTGTAGCAAGACACCCACAAAACTCTATGAGTCCTTTAGCACTGCATCTGATAAGGAAGCAAATTTCTAATTAGTTCTAAAATTGCAGGTGCTTCAGGCCTGCTTTTGATTATTTCTGCCAACGTATGTAGCTGTGTTTACTGAGATTTTTCATACTTTGCTAGTGTTTTGTGCCAGCAACTCAAGAGACACAGCAGTTTTCCCAGACTATTCTTGTGAAGAAGTTCCCATCCCTGATACCCTGCAGCAAGGTAGGACTCCTAGGGCAGATGATATACAGACTGCCAATAGTAAAGAACCGAGTTATCAATGACTACAGGGCAATTCCTCTTTCCTCCAGAATTATGAACTGCTGAGAAAATGTATATATATTTTACTTACAAACCTGGATCTGTGTGGTAATTTTGGAAGACAGCCCTAGGTATCTTGCCAAAACACAACTGGGATATCCTGAGAAACATGTCAAAACACATCATTCTGTTGTTATTATTGTTGTTTAAAAAGCACTCCTGCTTTTATTTGGCAAAACCATGTTTTATATTATAAGTAGAAGATGGTATGATTCCAGATATTTGTGGGAGTTGGTTCAGCACGTATTTTACATTATTTATAGTACTGACCAGGGAGCAGGATTTCAGATTTCAAAATAGAACTCAAACCGAACTGGGTCTGTGCCTTGAAGAAACTACAGTCTGCTTGAAAATACTTCAAAACCAGATGAAATATTAAGAATACATGTAACTTATCTGGACACAGAATGACATAATGTCATATGTAACTAAAGTGATTAAAATTTCTGACTAGTAAGATTTATTTCTGAAAGTATTGGGGGAATTAAAAATAGTTGAATATTAAATGTGAATTTCACATGGTGGGAATTAATTGAACAAAGATAAGCCCTTATTTTAAAGAATATCCCCAATCATTGTGTTTTATTAGACAGACCAATATTCAGTGTTATGATGATAGTTGGTTCTTGGTGATCAGGCCCTGCAGACATTGAGTTAATAAAGGAAAAATGACTGAACACAGTCTACAGCATAGTGGTTCTCAACTTGTAGGTCGAGGCCCCTTTGGCAAACCTCTGTCTCCAAAAATATCTACAGCATGATTCATAACAGCAGCAAAATTACAGTTATTAAGTAGCAACAAAAATAATTTTATGATGGGGGTCACCACAACAGAAGACATTGTATTAAAGGGTCACAGCCTTAGGAAGGCAGAGAACCACTGCATAGCACATACTCATGTAATTCACAGTTTATTTAGCAATTAACTACTCTAATACCTGTATTACATTGTATAGTTAAAATTAGACTTTCGTTGGACAGAATTGTTATGGTGTTCTTTTATTAAACTTGATATAGTTTTTATCTTTTGGGATTTCCTACTTTAGAAAAGAAGATGTCCATTTTTGTATCTGAAAATTTATTTTTCACCTAGAAAACAATTGGAGACATAGGGTTGGTCTAGCCTGACCTCTACATGGATTTACTAGTATGAATGGAGTGTATACGAAGCTTCTTCCATAACATGGTTTGGTGTGATCAGTTAAATCTGTAAACACATTAGGGATGTGAACAGTATGTTGCAAAACAAGGACAAAGTTTGCATCACTAAAAATAAATGACCTAACCATGAAAATGTTTCATGGTAGTGATAGTAGTTGGTCAGTAACGACACACACTTCATCAGCTTCCTTTATTATTTAGCAGAAAATATTAGTGCTAGAAAACCAGTCTGTAACTTAAATGAGAAACAAAGGAGATGACCATGAGTTAGCAAATACAGTAATGAATCTAGTTTTTTTTTTTTAGTTCAAATGTATCCTGGAAATGCATGATTTTTTCTCTTTTACTTTTATCTTAGTTTTATTTTAATTTATTTTTGTGAGGTAAGAATTTTATTCTGAATGTTCCAGAATATGCTGGGATACCTTCTACTTGTATTCAAATTAAAAACAATGTTAATAGCAAGTCATTAGCATTGACACTGATAAGAAAATTATACAATTAGCTTTGCTTTGGAGCAATTTATAAAGCCATGAAGAAGATTTGTCAACAGAGTAAAAACAGTCATTTAATGTTTTGTTGTGAGAGTTAAAGGAAAGAAAATTCTTTCCAATCCTTAATACCCTTGAATATCTAAATGAAACCAAACAGCATAGCAATGCCAATTTTCCATTGAACAGAACTGTGTGTAAATACCTCTCTTCACAAATAAGCTTATTGACAAAAATAAATGTCAAGTCTTTTAATACATTATTTATTTTTCCACCACCCCCTTCCACACACATTAAATTACCTGGGTGTTTAGATATGGTGTTGCAGAATTTTCTTGTTTTTACTTAGTAGCCACTGCATGGTTTTATAAGTTTATATGTATGAGGCATATCTTCATTTTCATGGAGCTTGGTGTTCATGTATTAGAGGGCATGTGGCATATATAAGATGAATTCAATTATTTTGGTTTTGAAGTAAATATTTTTAATATTGCATGCTTTATGGCATCTTTAGTATTAGACAAAAGGTAGGATAAAGTTTAAAATCTAAGCCCTCATATCAACCTTACAGGACACCATGTCCAGCCTTGTTAATAAAACACCTCACCTTTCTCATGACTTTGTAGCTGTATCAGAAACTCTGTGAACCCTGCTGCCACCATCATTGTACTAGATAAGAATCACTTGACTTCTATCCTTTCCATAATTCGACATAATCCTGCTCGTGCTTTCTTTCTTCGTTTAGCAGTCACTTCTATCTCTTTATCTTCTATCACACTAGTAGACTCCTGGTGTCATATGAACCAATTTTGTCATTTGAAACAGGTCTTTCCTGGATGAACTATTTACTGAATATAATTTAAGAAGATATCCATAACATCTTAAGTCTTACATTAGAAAAAAAATGTATGTTACCATCCCTTAATTGTCATAAGAGTCCCATACTGTTCTGACAAGGGCCACCATCAAGAGATAATCATAATGCACTATATAATCCAAATTTTCCATAATATAGTAACCTTCAGGAATACACATCTGGTGACCTAGGGAAGATGACATTTAGAGCTGGATCCCATGACAAATGCACAGTTGTATAGAAATCACACTAGAATGAAAGAAAAGGGATTCTAATTTAAGTCATTGAGGGTTTTTTTGACAGTTTCACACACACACAAAGACACACACACACACAAAGACATATGGTCAATGTGTTGTGATTATATTTAATACCATTACCTTCTATTACCCCTATCCTCTTGCCTCTAGACCTGTTCTTTTCAACTTCTTCCTAGATACGCCATTTTAAAAATGATAACTTTTCCTGCAGTGACAATTAATAATCAGTGCCTTCTGAGAATGTAGTGCTGTGTCTTATTCACTTTTCTATTGCTGTGAAGAGACTCTGTGATCAAGACAACTTGTACAACAGAGTTTATTGGCAATTGGCATTTAAGACAGTAAGTCAAGACTGCCATGCCACAAAGCATGACAGTAATAGGCAGGCATGGCGTTGAAGCCATTGTTGAGAACTGATATCTGATTCACAAGCAGGAGGTCCAGATGGGGATGGTGTGAGATTTTAAACATCAAAGCCCATCCCCAGTGACATACTTTCTCTAAAAAGGCCACACCTTCTAATCCTTCCCAAACAGTTCCATCCACTGGGACCAAAGCAGTCAAGTAAATAAACCAATGAGCTTCACTCTTATTCACTATTAGTCATGTCTTATAAATGCCTCTTCTTTCTGCAATGGAATGCTGCAGGCCCAATTTTGTGCAGGTCTCCATTGCTTCTATGTGTTCATTGTTGCAATGAGAGTGTGCTATCTGGATCATGGAATTTTATGGCACCCCTCCCATCCTCCTGCTAATATAGTCCTGTGGTATCTTGAAGTAGGAAAATGTATCCCTCCCTGGGTCACAAAAGTTAATATAGATGTCTATATTAGGACTGAGCAATCAATAGTCAGTTTTTCTCAGTACTTTGAGTAGATGTGAGTCTCTGTGTTTAGTCTTCCACTGGTAACACATTTTTTTTTCTGTGAACAGAGGAAGCAAAAAATAATATGAGAGTCAGAAAGAATCACTTCTCAGTCTCCTTCCATAATCCTTTCCTCAGCATTCCCTGGTACCATATTTGCAGGCTCGGGATGTGATGCCGCTCCTTAATATACTTTCTTGTACAGATTGAAGAAGAAAAAAGAAAGAAAGAAAGAAAATGCATGGAAATTTGAAACCCTAATCTGAAAAATTCTGATTCAAAGAAGGATTGGAAAGAAAGCTAAAGCTAAGCAGAATGCTATGCAAATAGGAAAAGTCACATCTCAATGCTACCAAACAGTTTTAAATGAAGAACTATTTTGCAATCCAAAAGAATGGTATAGTCTTTCTATTGGTTTCCTAGGAAACCCAGTTTAATGTGCTGTAATGTAAATCATAAGCCCTTGTAAATTATAATGTCTGCATTGAGTTTTAAAGTTTCTGTTTATTACTCCCAAAGGGAACTTCATGAGAGGCAGAATGAACTTGCAGGGAGTGCTGAGGGAGGAAATAAGTGAAAGGAGACCTGCTTTCCCACCCTCCACTGTGCCTCTTTGATCTTACTCCTTCACACGGAGACTGTTCATGCATCTGGGAAGAGCACTGTACCAAGCACAAAGCACACATGGACCCCAGTCGATCTCTCTCGGGAATTGCTGCACATTTCAGGGACATGGCCTTCTTCTCATATAGCATTCTTTAGCCAATCACCATCCACACCACCTCTCACTTCACTTGTCTCAGTCCTCCCTAAGATCATTGACTGGGATCGTAAACTTGGAATCATCCGTAGAGTTCATCCACAATTCATGTGTGTTTGTACTAAAATCTGAACCCTGAACACAAAAGCTTCTAAATTGGGCTGCCTGAATCCAGCCACGTTGGGCAGATAATGTTTTCATTTACCTGCCGAAACCTAGATATTTTGGCATGTTTCCCTCCATCCACTGTGTGTTCAAGACCAAAATATGACAGATACAGGTACTAAGTAAGGGGAACCTAGCACGATGCAGCTGTCCTTCAAGTTCATTTACTTTAATAATTAAATTGCACATAATTAATTGAATCAATGATCAATATTAGTGAAGTTACATTATCCATCACTTGTTTTGTTCTGTGTTCACCTATCCTTTTCTAAGTGGACATATTCATATTAGCCATGCAAAGGCCCATTGTGCGGAACAGGCTTGGTACCCATTCCCTGAACCAGTTGCCTCCTGAGTTCATCATTCTGTGAGCATATGTGCACTTTGGGTTCGAAAACATCGGGGCTAAGTTGCTGATGTGGGCAAGTCACATAGTCAGCTCATAAAGCCTTAATTAAACAAGCATTGCAGTCTCTTAATTCTAGTCTGCTAAAATCTACAATATCCCTTAGGAACTTTTCAAATACCCAACAGGGCCCCAGCTCCTCATTTACCAACCATTGACTCAGGCCAGTGAATTGGATGGATAGTGTTTGGATTCAATTACTTTAGAATAAGGAAAGGAATAGAAGTAAAGTTAATTATCGTATTGCTGTGGTTGGGATGCCATTTTAATTTAGAAAAAGGGGGGAGAGGGACAACCTATGATCACTCTGTTCAGCAGGCTTTCAAACACCAGGGCTTTCTTTCCACAGTAAACAGTAATTTTGCTCCTGGAGTCATCTACATCCCCAGAAACAAAGGTCTCATCATTCACAGCACTGGCTCAGCCCTCCCTTTGTCTCTGTGGGGTGAAAATACTGCAGTGGTCTTCATAAAATCTTGTCAAATAAGAGCAGCGTGAGTGAGACACATGTTACTACACATATGGTTGTGTGTGAATGGAGCCCTTTGTTACAGTCCTATCAGAAAGGCTAGGTTGTACGTTCAATTCCAAGTCCAAGCCTAGCTTTTCTTCTTCTTACATAGACACTGAAAATATTGCTAGCTCCTCCTAGCCCCTACATACGCAGGGACAGAAGTTTTCCTAAACCATTTAATTAAATAAAACTGAAAATATCACTAAACAGGCTTTGATGTAACAGCAAACCCTTTCAACAACTAGCACATGATAGATCATAGTTTTTGTGGTCAACAGTGTAAATGGTAAAAAGCTATGTTGTCTCCTAACACGGACTTTCTAGTATGTGTGTGCGTGCGCGCGCGCGCATGTACACACACACACACACACACACACACAGAGAGTGACATTCCACTTGTGCACTCAGAGATTTAGCGAGATAAATGGCAAATGTTAATCACCTACCCAATTAAGAATTTGGGGCTCTTGTATCACTGTAAGCAAATCGGTGGTTAGGGCTGTAAGCAGCAGTCCTCCTGATAAATGGAGCAAAAGGCTGAGATCAATAAAATGGGATTCAATAAAAACAAATGCAAACGGCACCACCAACAGGTCCATGGAGATAGGCGTGTGAGCTATAATGCATGATAAGCTGAGTATAAATCAACAGTGTGCTGTTGCCATATAAATCCCAGGTACTGCTGTGGGTATATTAACATGGAGAATGTGGATAAAAATCAGGTAATTATTTTGCTCGATCAGCACTCTTCAGCCTCAATTGGGTAACTGTGTTCGGTATTTTCCCTTAGTTGAAAGAGAATTATAGATAACTTTGAATCAGTTCAGAAGAGAGCCACAAAAATGATAAAAGCCTCTGAAAATGAGATCTATGAGGAAACATTAAGGGAACCGAGACTATTCAGACTGGAGGAAAGATAACAGAGATGCAAAGAAACTACTCACACGTCAGGAAAAGATACTGGAAATGAGAGAAGGGATCGATTATTCCCAGCAGCCTCTCAGTAGTAAGTCGAGTAGACTTGAACCACCGTAGAGAAGACATAGTTTGAATGTGACAGACAACGTCGTGAGTAAAGAGCCACTTAGCACGGGAATAAGTTACCTTTGTAATTAAGAAACACCCAGATCTTTGAAGTGTCAGTCTTGGAAGGAGTCCTTTGCGTTCTCATGTGATGGAAAAGGAGATGACATAGCATATATTCAACCCTAGATATATAAATCAAAGCTGTAGAAATATACCTATAGTGTATGCCTCCCATGACACAAGTATAGATAAAATCATTTTACTCACCGAACTGGTCACACGCTCTGCAGCCTCTCTTGCTAGGAGCTGGCAGGTAATGCCTGTAGCAGCTTTACATTCAAGGGACAGGACCCGCAACCTTTTCAATCATTGGGAATCAGAAGTGGCCAGACTGTGGCATATAGTGCATGCTACTTAATAAATCCTCCTGGGGTATCAGGATGTGGGAACTCCCTAGTCCCTTGGGATCCTTTAAGAGAGGGAACACTACTTTGTGTGGTGGAATGGAACTCTCTGGTCTAAGAACCTCACCATACTGTAAATAGCGGTAGTATCTACCTTAAAAAAATTCTTCCCTGCTGCGCAGTTTGTGTCTGCACCGATCTCTTAAACCTAACGCCTTACATAGTCAATCCTGATTTTATCTAGTAGGCTTCTTTATTGCTAAACATATCTTCCTGTAGATCCTCTGTGATTATCACCCCAGCAGAGTGGTGCTGTTTCTCTTCAGCACCATCCCATTCATCGATTCAGGTCCTCTCTCCACACAGCATCATCCACAATATACACAATGATGCTGTTGAGGGATGCCAACCAAGTCTCTGGGTTAAACTTTATAACAAGACTTTCCGTGTTTTCAAATTTTCATGGTTCGTAAGCTAAGGTGAGTGAATTGTTCGTCAGGGGCTTCCAATGACAAGACTTGATGGGTTAGTTGAGTTATATGTGTGACTTCAACGCCACACCATATCCATGAAAAGATAAGCACTGTTTCAGTGAGAGGCGCAGTAACCTTTTTCTCTTAAAAGAGGTTATGCTGTAGCAATAAGAATTAATGATACTATTTATGCAGAGCCCCTGGCAGAGCAGGTACTTAATGAGCAAGTGGACACTCTCTTTACCTTTAAAACTTCTTTGATGTCATTTTCTTATGGAAAAAAAAACTAAGCAGTAATCTTGCTCCCATATATTAGGCCTCATTAGACCTTCATTTTGTACCATTGAGAATGAGGCTCTACTTTTGTTTTGTAATCATTGTTTGATGATTTCATGATCAATATTCTCTATTGTCAGTCCATTGCCCTTTATTTGAAAACAGACATATCTAGAGAACATGGCCTAAGAGACATAGATGTGACTTTTGGGGGTGTATCATTTGGATGTTACTTGGTCTCAAAGACTTATGTGTTAGAAACATGTCCCCTTGATGGAGGGAGGTGGTAGGATGGAAGTTAGAGGAAGGCACTGAGGTTGCTGAGGATATTTTTCTCTGAAGAAACTGAAGTATCTATGTGGAACATTGACTTGGTTCCTACAAGAGATGTGTGATAATAAGAGCAAGCCTGACCCTTGAATCATATGCTGCACTTCTCTCGGGCAGTGAGACTTCTTACTCTCTCATGGTGGCCACCATTGGGAAACCAACCATTTTGCTCCCCTCACCAGAGCTGAGCCTATATTTGAGCTTTTCCCTCAGTCCACCAAAACTGTGAGCTACATAAATCTTCTTTTTTTCTTTTTCTTCGTGAGTACCCAGAGAATTTGTTAAACAAACAGAAAACAAACATACGCGTGTTTGGCACTCTCAGAACTTTGCCATTTCTATCTAAGTTTTGATTTCAGAATTCCTCCCTAAGTGCTTCTAGAAAACATGGCTAGCAAGGATCATGGGAAACACCTGTTTTAGATTACATTATTTATATAAGATTGCCATCATCTCTGATTTCTAAAATTGGTATTTACACTGTTTCTGTATTATAGCACAGTCTTACTTCCCAGAGCTGCTGTGGTTATGTTTACTCTGTTGTTTATAAGGAACATTCTAGGCTCTCACAGTGAGCCCACATTTAGTAATCCTGATACCGAATCCTCTGATAGTATAGTATTGGCTTCGCTTGAAGTCAGATAATTCTTGGAGATCTATGTCAATGCCTCAGACAGGATAAAGTTTTTCAGAGGGAAGCAGATGTTAGAGAAGGGAAGAACCTGAAGGTGAGAAGAGACCAGCTTTGTCTGCTGCGCCGACTGCAAACCCTTTCTTTGTCGCTTGTTTCTCTCCTGACTCACGTGGCTGGATTCAGTCAGTCAGTCCTTCCCAGAGTATCCAGAGTTCTGGACTGCTCAACTACCTCACGTGGCTTTCCTATTTCTTACAGTAGCTTCAAATCACCATCATTTTGAGTATGAGTCCAATATTGTTGAGAACCACTGCCCCTTTCCCTGTCAAGAGTGAACAAATAGCCTAGCCCTCTATTTTTCCATTTCTGTCTGGGAAGCTCTCATAGGCTGCACATCTGCCTCCTTTGTATCTTTTAAGGTGAAGTACAAGGTTCCCTTCTGAAGGTACCCATTTTTAATCTCTATCTGCAGGTGTGTTCTTGTCCCTTACTGTCTAATACAGCATTCACATTTTCACTTCTGTAGTATTCTGTTTTAGCCACATAGACATTTATTTGTTGGCTTATAGCTTTCTTATCTGTGTCTTTCACTGTATTGTACACTTCAGACGATCAAGGCTTATGATGCTCATAGTACCATAGCAGAAGGGTGGTAGCTGGAAAAAAAACCACATTGAATGACTGAAAGAATCTTGAAATGCACCCAACTCTATCCTCCAGAACACACATCAATCCTCCAACTAGCTCTTCAGCTTTGTTGATTGTTTGCTGATTCTTGCTTGGCTTTGTCTGATTTCTTCCATCTTTCTAAAATAGATAATGCTCAAAACAAGAATAAGAAAAAACTTTAGTAGCACATATTTAGCAGTTCTTTAATCCGTTTTAATTAACTACAGATTTTTCTACTGTAGAGCTTTTGATTTATTTATAAACTGGAGAAGACTCTTGCCACCTGTAATAAATAATTAAACACTCCCAATTTCAAAAAGTCTGAATGCAGGTTGCCAACGGCATCCCTCTCAGAGATTCTTCCTGATGACTTAGAACACACAAAGTATATTAAATATAAGTAGTCCTGCTTCTTATGAAAGTCTTTGATAAGAAGACATTTTCAGTAGAAACCCTCAAATTTCATATTTCTGCTAATTCAGAACTGAATCCATGAGAACATACTGGTCTCTATCACTTCTGGAAAATAATAAAGGAACACACTTGCCAAGTACTTCACCGGTTTTCCCATGACTTCTTATATTACCAACTCTAAGAGGAACATTGCATCATAAGCAAACAAAAGTTCTTGCTCAGGCAAGTTGACTTGAGGTGGTGAGGGGTCAGGAGTAGCAGGAACTGGTGCACGTTACTTTCTTAAAAGTCATCTACCACTAAAATGTGGCAAGTAAAAACATACGTGTCATGTAAATAAAATGGTGTACACATGATTTATGTGACATTCTAAGCAATCAATGTAGATAGCAAAAATTTACCTAGAATGTTCCTGAAAAATATCTAATAATGCATCTATTGCCTACCATTTTTAAAATGCTTCAAAATCATTATGATTTTTATTGAACAAAAGTATGGATTTTACTGAAACCTTTGTATTCCAAGACTTTAATTTGTTTTTAAGTTTAGCCTACATTTCTTGAGGGCTGGAGGTATATGTCTATATTAGGTTATTATATGCACATCAAGAGTAATAATTTCTTCTATTGATTCCCTGTGATGAGTCCTTGTTCATTATGAAAGAGTGAATACCATTTTGTGATCAAAGAATGGCAATACTCACACAGAAAAACATGTTTCCACTCTTTAATTCATCTCTAGCATCAAGACCTGGCATATTAAATCATGCTTTTATTTAAACACGATGGGAGCATATTGAAATGCTAAACTCTAGCTGATTTATGTAGACAACTGTACTTTCTCTTGTCCCTTGTTTCTGTAAGCATTTGATGACAAGCACAACAGACAATTCAGGACAGCTGTGGCTTTACCACATGCAGTAACGGTGATGGGAATGTTAACTTGTATTTTTTTTCAGTACAATGTCGCTTTATAACTGTCATTGCCTCCCACAAAAAGGGTTTAAGTATTCCCCAAATTTTGGAAATGAGAATAGAGGGATGGAGTCGCTAAGCAATTCTCTTAAATTATAATACATAAATACAGACTATGAAGATAAATTACCTCTATTTCCTACTTTCACTATTGTTTCCCACCTAATATGAATATAGTCTTTTTACCTCGTATGCAACAAACATTGATTTAAGTGGATACAAAGTATACAATTATGAAAATTGTTTGATTAGCACTTCTGGTATCAATGGGTATAATATTTGATATTATATATTCTTTCGCACATCATTGTTAGAAAGCACAGACCTGTGTTTGTGATTTCTAGGCTGGCAGGCTGGATCATAGGCTTGCCACCCTCAGGAGTGAAAACAGAAGCATTTGGAATCATGTGACAGGCTTACCTGATTCAAAGGAAAAATAAAATGAAGGAAAGAATAGGAGCACAAAGCCAATCTGTTAGAACGTAATAAGGCTCTATAAACCTAATTGGGAATGGTAAGTCATCATTTGTTTAGACTTGCTAGATTTAGTTTTATTCCCCTTATTCTGATTAGAGTCATTGGAGTTGGGTAAATTTTTCAACTAAAATAGCATTTCAGCGAAGAGTAGTCAGGAATGAGGAGATAACCACAGCCAGGCAACACTGCCAATACACATTGCTCTCGTTTATCATTCCCACAGCACTCTTTGCAAAGTGTTTTAGAAACAGTTACAACTCCCTTTGCCTATAAGACAGCTTCCAAGCCCTCAGTTTCCTTGCTGATGAATGAGACACCGGAGGTCACAACGCTAGGCTTGTGTCAAGCACACAGTGTATTGAAAACAAATCAGAATGCCAGTGTGTTTCACTACTATCAAAAATCTACATTAAAGAATGGAAGGGACCGGGCGGTGGTGGCACATGCCTTTAATCCCAGCGCTTGGGAGGCACAGGCACACGGATCTCTGTGAGTTCAAGACCAGCCTGGTCTACAAGTGCTAGCTCCAGGACAGGCTCTAAAGCTGCAGAGAAACCCTGTCTCGAAAAAAAAAACAAAAACAAGCAAACAAACAAACAAAAAGAATGGAAGGGAAGTGCAAAGCCCTGATGAATTTGTGTAAAGCACACTGATCAGTGACTGTGTTGACAAAGAAGAACTGGAAGGAGCAGATGAGGAGCCAGAAAGATGGAAAGCAGGACTAAACCATGAGTACTACATCTCTTTAGAACAATGAAGTTCAAGCAAGAGTGGCGAGCCCATTGAGGACAGGTTTTTAATGAAGAAACTGAATCAGGAGTCAACGCACAGAAAAGTCAAGAAACACACCAGTTTAAAAAGCCAGATGATATGCCATGCTAATATCTCTGCCGCATTCGGTATAAACTGTAATAGTATCTATTCAAGTTATCAGTTTTAAATGAAAAAGAGCAAGCAAATCCTCAAAAAATAATTGCACAGCTATTACGATTCCTTATTCTTTTTGTTTTCAGGGAGAATCAGCTATCACTGCTTTCTGTTGAGATTTTACTTATTATTTATTTATTAAATATGTTTGCCTGCCTGTTCACATACACAACATGTGTGCATCTGCTGTCTGTGGAGGCCAGAAGATGATACAATTTCCCCTGGAATTGGAGTTGCGGGTAGTTGTGAGCCACTATATAGGTCCTAAACCTGGGTCATCAGCAAGAATAGCACGGGCTCTTTTTCATCTTCCTTGTTTTATAAGATAGGATCTCAAGGTATTAACCAGTGAGCCATCTCCCCAGGCCCCAGCATTGTCCTCTTATGGCATTAGTGAGGTCCTTATTGCATTAAAATGCTTTTAAATTTCACAATTATGTCTGAAATTTGTTTCCCAGGTAGGCTAGGTATTTTTTTTTTTTTTTGAGTTTTGAAGAATCATTTACTGTGTTGGCACATGCACAGAATAAATAATAGTGCTTTGGGAAGAATAGTGATCCTCTGGGTACTTAGAGCCTGGTGGGTGTAGAGCCTGGTGGGTGTAGAGATTGCAGGGACACTGCCTTTTTAGATGTGCAAAGTTGCTAATGTCCATGACCAAAATGGCCCAATCCACCCCAAAAGCCTCTCCATTTTGTTGTCAACTACAAGAATAACAAGAATAACTGTGCATAAGTATTTTAAGAGTTTTTTTCACTCTTTAATAGAGAACAATAAAACAGAATCACTTTGGTGGGATAGACTAGGCCAGCAATGAAAACAACGGCATCCTGGTTTGCAGTCTCGATTCTGTGGCTGTCAGTAAGATTACACTCATAGGCCACACCTTTAAAGCAAAGTCCAGGAGTCTTTCTTCTTTTGGTACAACCTTTGATTCCAACAATTGACCTCCTTTTACTTTTAGGTGTAAAATATCTTAAAATCCTATGCACTCAACATGCTGAGCAAATATCAAAAGCACAAATACTTGAGCACATAGAATTTGAAACAGCAAATTTCTGCATCAAGTTCCTCTACAAGTTTGTGAAATGAGTCCCAATGGCCAATGTGCACCATGGTTTCCTATAACATCAGCTCTAGATGAAAAATTTGTTTCCCTTTCTCACATCTCTAAGGTTTGATTACAGCAAAGGAGTCTGAGTTAGGCTTGTAACAGCTTTATAAGCAGTTGATACATTCTGTTTTTTTTTTAATATTTATTTATTTCTATGTATTTGAGTGCTTTACCTGAATGTATCCAATTGCATCAGTTAGTAATTTCTATACGTTGCATTGGCATGGCTTTCTGGGTTTTCAACAGAATCTACATAGATTGTAAAACTCATGAACAAGGGTGACCAAATTTAAGAAATGCTGAGTTGATTTAAAAAGTCCTCCCTTCATTTCCCCCTAGGGCCAATGCTGGATATTGTGAAATCCCACTTTAAGTTTAATGAGCAGGGCCGGGCGGCGGTGGAGCACGCCTTTAATCCCAGCACTCGGGAGGCAGAGGCAGGCGGATCTCTGTGAGTTCGAGACCAGCCTGGTCTACAAGAGCTAGTTCAAGGACAGGCTCCAAAGCCACAGAGAAACCCTGTCTCGAAAAACCAAAAAAAAACCAAAAAAAAAAAAAAATAAGTTTAATGAGCAGGGCCTCTCAGCAACTGAGTTGCTTTAACTCAGCTCCAGCTGTGAAGTCACTGAGTCCTCGTTAAACAAGCTTCCATTCTTGGTGAATGCGGTACTTGTCATTTTGTTCTGATGAAAGCCATTTACATCCTGAAATCTATAACTATAGTTCATACCTGACAGCTTTATGCCACACGATTCCAAAACATCTTTCTCTTCCTTATAATTTCAAAGCATTTCATAGCGTAGAAGGTTGATGTGTGTAAATTTCTTTATCATAAATGAGTTCCATTAGACAGATGGGAAATATATAAATTAATATACAAACAGTAAATAAAGATTCAAGGGCTTAGGGAAATTTACTTACAAATAGTCAACAGTTTTAGTAATGGGCTAATTTCAGAAGATTACATTTATCATATTCAAGTAATACATTCAGTCAACCTGTTTGTTTTTGACCTTAAATTTTCATTTGCTTTATTAGGGCAGCAGCAGGATTGACAGATACCGTATATACTCATATATCCATTCAGTAAAATATTCTTAAACCATCGTGTTGTCTGCCACAAACAATAAACGTGGAGTCTGTACCTATAACATAGGAAATAAGTTATGCCAAAATGTCATCTTTTCTTTCGTCAGTGCTACAGAAAGGGAAGAACTGATGTGAACAGGCTGTACAAATGGTGTCGCAAGTGCTAGGCAGTGCACAACAAAGACCTCTGTAGCTACTAGGTCCCAAAAAGCTTTTGGTATATTTATTTTTTTGTTCTGGCTCAGCTGTGCAGTTGTATAAATATAATTACATGAATACACCCCAGCAAAGTGTAACTTTTAACATCAGTGGAATTCAGTGTTACTTATTCTCCATTATCTACATAAATTAAAAGACTGTAAAATGCAGAATATTACTTCACAAAGTAACATTTATCTCCCAACCACTTTAGAGATTATAACATACTTACATATGTGTAATCTTAGGTCATTTCCACAAGAGCCTACGAAAGAAATTATATTCCATCACTTGTTTTAGAAATGGAAAAACAAATTCTAGTCAAGTTAAATAATGTGACCATTATGGCCCATCTATACACTAAAACTTCCTGTGTTTGAGTAAGTACTTTCCACTACACTAAAGTTGGCTTGGTGAATATACAACTTCAAAACTGCATCATTTAACAAACAATGCCTTACAAATGAGGAACCATGCATGGAAAATATGAATCATATATCATATTCATAATTTTGGAGTGTATATAAAATATAGAAACTTTTCCAAAGACATTAAAAAGACTCTGTAGAAGGAAGGGCTAGGGTGACTTAATAATTCATAAAACCTTAGAAATACCATTGGATAACCCATTAGAGACCCTGTTTGTAGCTCTAAGAAGTTGTAAACTGTTTCTGGAACACCATATACCTTTTATTATGATTCCTTTCATAGGACTGCTATTAAATTTATTATTCCTTTCATAGGACTGCTATTAAATTTATTATACAAAGGAAGGAACACTCAATAGTGACTATGATCTTCCTTTGTAAAAACAGATTGGAGACACAAATAGAGGGATTAAGGTTTGTATTTTATTTTTTCACATCTGATGTCTAAAATTGAGACCCTAATGCAGGGAAAAATAAATTGATCACTTTCAGATATTTCTGATGTATTTGGACAGCTTTGTAACTTTTAGTTTAATTATGAAGACTTCTTCCTGAGTAGATATCACTAACAATATAGCTACCATAGTCACTTTTCTATTGTTCTGATAAAGTACCTAGGAAAATACATACAGGAAGCTATATTTGTCTCAGCTTATGGTTTCAATAGTTTTAGTCCAGGGCCACTTTTTCTCTGTTTCTGGGCCTGGGCTGGGACAGATGCATGGAAGGAAAAGATTGCTTATGCCAAGGCAATGACAAAAAGAGGAAGAGACCAAGGGCTGCCTTCAAAGTATACCCTTTCAGAACACTTCCAGTGAATAGCTTTCTCCATCTGGGTCCCACTTCTCAATAATGGCATCAAGTTATGACCCCATCAATTAAGTACAAAAAGGAGCTAGGTTTGTACAATAAACATATGAGGTCTATGTAATTTCTGGAGCATTTTGAAACATTTCTCTTCCTTAACATCCCTCGGTTCAATCACCTGATTTTCTTGCTAATGTTTTTCTGATTCTCTAGAATTTCTGTAACAACATGCTACAAACTGGGTAATCTAGCAAATAATTATTGTCTCAGTATTTTAGAACTTAGACATACATTATCAGTGTTCAGAAGATGTGTCATTCTGATGGCTGTGAAAGAATTCTGTCCTGTCTGTCCTGTACTGTGTAGCTTTGCTGGCTGTCTCTGATGTTCATTGGCCTGGGAGTATTAATTCATTCTCTGCTTTCATCTTCTAATATTGTCTGTGTGGAGGGTTGTTTTTTTTCTTTTCTCCAAACATTATCTTTCTACAAGGACACCCATTATATTGGATTAGTGCCTACTCTAATAGCATCAGCTAAGTAATTTTATTTGAAATGATCCCATTTCCAAATAATATCACATCCTGAGGTGCTGGGGAATTAGGAGTTCAAAAGGATTCCACCAGAGCAATCAAACAAGTGGTGTGTGTGTGTGTGTGTGTGTGTGTGGTGAGAGTGGGGCCAGAGGCAGGTAGGGAAGAATATATACATACACACATATGTATATACAGATGTAAATATGTATACACATATACCATATACACACATATATGTATAGAAGGATTACAGCAATGTAACCGTGACACCTGAGTAGGAAGACCCCAGTGTACAGGACAATTGGGGAGGACCACTATAACATAAGCTATTGAGACTGCTCAATGGGTAAGACAGAAGTTTGAATTCCTAGAATCTATATAAAATAAGCCAAACATAGCTATGCATGATTGTAGCAATAAGAGTAATTGCTAACTCTCCAACCTCACTGAAAATACCGGTGACCGCTTCACTGAGTAACCTTGCCTCAAAACAGTAAGCAACCAAGAAAGATGGGCAAGGTCCTGCTCTGACTTCATCATGACTGGTATGAGCTTTCACACCTATATACATACACCGTATAGATATAACACACACACACAAGAGAAAAGCAAGGGGGGAAGGAGTAAACTCTTGGACAGAGGGTGATATGTATTACACTGAGAGAAGCTCTTATTGCTTGGGGCTGTGCAGGGAACTCTCCATCCTAAAGTTCTTCCTGTGATCAAAATCACCTTTCCTATATAATGAGTCACTCCACCCCCTAGGCACAAAGCCGACCAATTCTATACATTAATACTACCTGCAAAATATCATCTCAACACCTGGATTCATGTTTTATTGAGTCACTGAGCACTAGAGCCTAGCCACTTTGATCCATAATTGGTTATTACCATAAACAAGAGGAAATGGAACTTGGGCTGTGCTCTTGACTTTCAGGTTAACATGCATGGGACCTCATGTTGAGTGTGTTACCTGGTGTTCAGACACTGCCTGGCCCCTGTATGAGAGATGAAGGCATACATGGTCTCACAGTGGTTTGTCACAGCCCAGAAACCTCGGTGACCTTCTTCTTAACATCTCCTTAACCCACCTTCTCTATTCGAGTGTGTGCCGTGGAGTTCCAGCTTCATCTTTCACTTCAATTTTGTATTCTCAGAAGAAAAACTGCCCAAAGCAATTTTCACCCCATCACACACTGGTAATCATTTTATTTTCTGATTATGTTTTCTTCTCTCTTTCAGCCCTTTGGTACATTAGGCAGGGACCCTTTATTCTCATCCTCTCCCTTTCTGTCTCTCTGTGTGTCTGTGCTAAGTGCCAGCTGTCATTGCTTGGCAGATAATTACCATTTTACAAACAGTATTTAGGGAAATGACATCAGTTTCTGAATGTAAGGCTGTCATGGCTTATTCCTGGGGCTCTCCTCTGTTAACCACCTTCTCTCTGTGCAGTCTGGGTGGCAGTGATGGGGACTAAGGGGAGGGGTAGAAGGAAGACCCCTTGGCTCCAAGCCTTTGGAAAACAATTGCCTTGCATTTGTCACTATTAGTCTGACAACCCTCATTCTGCTCCTCCCAAATTCCCCTTGCCATGTTCTCTTTGTGTGTGTGTGTTTGGACAAATAAATGAGTGTTGCAGTGCATTCTGGGGGCTCACTTTCCTGTATGCAGTTTTGATGGCTGGAAACGGCTTGTGAATACAAAGACAGAAGTGCTGTTTTCTGTCCCAGCTTATAGTATCCAGAGAAGAATGCAAAGTCCTTTCTGATGTTTTGGACAGTTCTGAGTTTAGAAAGAAAAAAGTCTTAAAATACTTTAGGTTTAGCCGGGCTGTGGTGGCGCATGCCTTTAATCCCAGCACTCGGGAGGCAGAGGCAGGCGGATCTCTGAGTTCGAGGCCAGCCTGGTCTACAAGAGCTAGTTCCAGGACAGGCTCTAAAGCTGCAGAGAAACCCTGTCTCGGAAAAAAAAAAAAAAAAAAAAAAAAAAAAACACCAAAAAAATACTTTAGGTTTATTGAGTAATCTGTATCCTAACATTATTGGTTTAATACCCTTTAAGTACCTAAAACTATGCATATAGAGGCACAACTTTAAAATGAGAAATGTAAGCATTAATTTTTGTTTAACTATTAAATTGGTGTCATGGAAAGAACGTTAGACTTCAGTTTAGGTCATCGGTGTCCCGCTTTGGGTACTTGGTTAATGAAGATGAGTCACTTTTGACTATCGACTCTAAGTTTCCCCTGTTCAATAATAATTACAAAATGAATTTATATGTGCTAGACAGTGTTCTGAATACTTCATTTATGTTAGTTAACCTCTTGATGATCCCCACTAGGGGATTCAATTTTACAACAAGAAAATGCAGGCACAGAGAGGATTTAGTCACTTGTATATTGTTTGTATTATCGATATCTGGTTCTGGAATCTGTGCTCTTTACCTCCTGTGGAGATGACTAGATGGGTATTTTCAAAAGGATGAAGGAAATTGTGAGAGTGTAAGAAAAGAGCTCTTGCAAACTCATCAGAAAGGCCCCTGAAAGCATGGAGCACCTCTGCTTCTTCTGCCTGACCCCTCTGGTCCAGCTGTTTGCATTATATTTCAGTCAAGTATCAACAAAAACGAGGATTGTGTGTAGTCGTGCATAGCTTTAACAAGAAGAACATGTTCTGAGAAGTGTGCTGTTACCCAATATAATGATTTTTCTGAACCTCTGTAGAGGGCACTCACACAAACCTACTTGTATAGATCAGCATCTGACACTGCCTTGAGATTCAATCAAGAGATGGGTTGAGCATGAGATAAACGCGGTTGCTGGTGTAACATGACTTTATCGTTCAAGAGCAAATATTTTTGTTGCAAGTATAAGAAATACATGGCAATATAATGCTAAAATTTATATTTCCGTAAACATGTAATTAGTCATCAGTCATTACTGCTATCTTCTGGTATTTATGACCTACACATAATTATCCATTCATGAGATGGTTAGGACCTCCATAAACTCATGAGAGATGTACTGTGCCATGAAGTTATGATGGTTAGAATTTCACCAGGTGATAGGATGTTTTTTCACCTCTGTGATATGACTCTTGAGTGGCCATTTTTACATAGCCTGTCATTGACCGAAGCAGTGGTGCAGCACGGAGCTGTAATTTTGGAAAAAGATTACCCATGATGGATTGATAATTGTAATACAGTGGTCCTGGTTCTTCTAAGGCCCACAGAGAAGGATTCCATAATGGCAACAAGCTGCACTGAATAACTCACCCATGGTAGCACTGAACTACATTTTTAAAAACTGGAACAGAAAGGTGATCAGAATGAGTAAGTGTAGTGAGCTTATTTAGTCCCATTTGACAATAGAAAACGTAAACAGTGTCTGACTTGCTGATTGCTAATTCACCTACAAGAGTCTCGGAAATCCTACCTAGTTCATAGAGCTGCAGATCCAGTGGCCTGGCCCATTCCCATCAGAAGTCACTATGTTTCTACCATTTTGATTCTCCTAGAGTTCCACACTTTCTTTCCTCTTTCAGTGGTTCTCAATCTTCCTAATGCTGTGACTCTTTAATACAATTCCCCATGTTGTGGTGAGCCACAACCATAAAGTTATTTTGTTGTTACATTATAACTGTAGTTTGTTACTGTTACGAATCTTAAGTGACTATCTGATAATCAGGTTATCTGAGACATGAACCTCAAAGGGGATTACTATCGACAAGTTGAGAACCACTGTCTTACTTGACAGTACCCATTTATCCTTTTCCATTTTCTTTCCTTAGAAATCGCTTAATTATAGGCAAGATTCACCAGGAGAAGAGATGTCCCTGTCACAGAAGCTGAGGATGTTTGATTGATCTTGGAATCCATGCTTTTTATTTATTTTTTTATTTTATTGCTTTATAAATAATACGATTCAAAATTTCCACCTCCTCTACCCCTCCCATTTCCCTCCTGCTCCCCCATCACCCTCCTCCTCCAGTCCTAAGAGAAGGCAGGGTACCCTGCCCTGTGGGAAGCCCAAGGCCCTCCCACCTCAATCCAGGCCTAAGAAGGTGTGCATACAAACAGACTAGGATCTCAAAAAGCCAGTACATGTAGTAAAATCAAATCCCAGTGCCATTATCATTGGCTTCTCAGTCAGCCCCCATTGTCAGCCACATTCAGAGAGTCATTCTGGGTGAGCCTAAGCTGCACTAGGCGAGGGACCGACATTCATGGAATCCATGCTTTTAAAAATATCATAATTTGGTGATGTGACCTGGAGGTGTCAAATGAATCCTGTTAGTGGAACTGTACCCAGAACACCCCTCTCCCAGGAACTCAAGAGATAGTAAACATGATGATCAATCATGTCTTGATAAAAATTATTTGTGCATTAACTATTGAACTACTTTTCAGGTAGTTGCTGACTTGAGTATTAGTAATCTGTTTTAAAAGAAAGGGTATCAATTCAAAATATTCCCTTTTGACTGTCTTTATATTCATTTAAAAATAAATTTTAAAAACCTACTTTGGCCTGAACAGTTGTGCATCCCACACAGAAATAGCATGCATTTGATGTACTAAAGAAGATTTGGTGAAACAAACACATGAGGAATAAATGCATGTGTTCCTGCACGCGCGTGCATGCACTCATGCATGCATGCACGCACACACAAACACAAACACACACCCACACACACACACACACACACACACTTTGCTTTCCTCCTCCATGCTTTCTGTTTCTGACCTTCCTTAACATAGCCGCTGGTCTTTTTGACCCAAAGCTCTCATCTAGTATCCCTTTTCAAATTTGTTCAAAGGAAAGAAAGCAGCCGTACAGCAAAAACTCTTAGCATACCTTTTGAGATCTGGGACCAAGGAAACAGATATAGCCTCCAAATGAGCTTTTTGACTCTTTTCCCATTAAAATAGTAAACAGATGTGGGCTTAACACATTAGCCAGTTATATGTAGCTGTTAAATATTGGGGCAGAAGGGAAAAAATGTAAATTGAACATTAAAAGAGAGCGCAAAAACAAAAACCATTAGCACCAATCCTCCTTCTAGCTGTGCAGCTAGCGTCCGACAATGAGCCCTAATCTAGTCTCTGGCTATATGTTATCAACTAATTCGAATTTCCTTTTTTTATAATCTTTCATATTATTAATACATGACTCAATAGCAAGAGGCCATAGTAGTGGGGTTTAAAAAAATACCCTGTAATTAAACAAATCACCCATCTTTCTACTGAAATGTTTCATTAAGTGAACCTGAGTCTTATATTTATTTTTTAGCTTTAGAGGGAAAACAAGATATACCAGGAATGCTTTTGTTGTTTATGCTTCATCTCATTTGTTTCTGCAAAGATTTAAAGTAGAGAGTAAGGTAATTATCTGATCACAAAAGCAAAAGCAACAAAAAGTAAATAATGTAGATTTTATAGAAAAAGAACATTTATGTTCATGAACACATCCATATTTATATTCCAAACTTAAAATTTTAGGTTTGTTTTGCATATACTTAAGTTCAGAGCCACAAAATTGGGTGAGGAGAAGCTGCTAATGAGAAGGTAAATTATCCCCTGCTGTGGCATGAAGAAGATCATCTATGTATAATGTTGGCACAGTGTTATTGCTCGGTGAGGAGCATTTCAGCAGAGAGAAATGCTTGTCCTGGCCGTCTTTCACTGAAGACCCTGAACAGCGTATCCTCACCGTCCATCCCTGTGCTGCCCAGTGCTGCAGCCCCTAAGCTCCTGAAAAGTGACTCACCCATGCTGAGAGTGGCTACAAGTTTTCTACAAAATCACATATTTGATGTTTGGGTTGAAAACCCTAACTATTCCACTAATATTTTTATATGGATTATATATTAAAATAATATTTTCTATGCCAAATGAGACAGCCTTTGGGAAATTAATTTACGTTGTTATTTTGACCCATGAAAGTGGGACTAAAAGTTCAAACCTCTGTGCATGCCTCTAAGTGTATGCCTATGGAGGACCCCAAAACATACACGTAATCTAGAGAAAATCACGAAGGGCTCTACACAATGATGGACTTTGAGAGACTCTGTTCTGTGGATTTCATTGGGAGCGAGAGAAAGGTATTTCTTTTCTGCTGTCATAAAAGGCTAAATAATTAGAGATTCTTTCTCACTCATGGCAACATCCTAGGGCATGGAGGAACCTGGTGCTTCCTTTCCTCTGCTCTGAGAGATGTTCGCTGGGAAAACTCAAGGAATACGGCGCTACCTCTTACATTTCTCTCTTCTCCTGAAGGAATTTGCAGTACCCCGGTAGTGTTATGTTTGTCTGTTGTTGCCTTTTAAATTCTACATAGGTTTGGGCTGATGTGTCCAATTTTTTCCTCCATGAAACTATCATTGCTTTATAGTGAATCAGCCATGTTCTTTTGGAACACAATTGCATCATCTCTGAGTGGGCAAATTAGATAGCTCACCCCAGGCCATAGAGCTGATCTTTCTTAAATTCATTATTTCATATATTTCAAAATATCACTGTTTTCGCTCTGTGGGACATTTTGGTGCTTCCTGGTGACCTAGTCTTGGTTTGGATCAGGATGAATCTATACTCATATGTGTACACACGCCTCTCCTCTGCCTGTTCTGTCTTAAACCGCTAAGACCACGGGACTCAATTCACTCCAGGCTTTATGGTTGAAGAAATCATGTCTAGGTGATACCTTGTTGTCCCCAGTCTCCTTCCTCCAAACTGGACTAAACTGGTTGCTATGGAAACATGAGCCCTTGAAGCTTGATGTCCCCTTTAATACAGTTTATTTTCTAAAACCTATAAAAACAACATTTCTGTATAGTGCCAGTACCCAGTTCATTTAATTTAAGGTTGATGCCAGTTAGAAAAGAAAGATATATCAAAATAACTTTCAGTATAGCTATAGATGTGTGCGCTCACACGCACACACGTGCACACACTGCACACAAACATCTGGAAACAAGGGGTCCAAGGTATGATACAGGGTAAAGAAGGAACAGCTGTGTTAGAGGGGATTCTGCACAGTGTCAATCTACAAGTGTTTGACAGTGGGAAATTTCCTTGGCAAAGAAAAATCTCTGGGAGATTTAAAGATCCTATTGAAATTCACCCTGCGAATCGCCATTCCCCACCAAGGCCCCTTAAGCCGAGACAGTGAATGAACACAGGTCTCCATAACTGGACCAGCGCTGACAGGCTTGGCACCGCTCTTCATATTCCAGCTGCCTCTCCTGTCAGCCGCGGAGCCTGTGGGACTCACAAAGGCCTGGGGAGAGGCAAGAGGAAGGTTTTTCCCAAGGCCTTGTGAACTCTCTGCTGGACTACAAGCTAAGATGTGCACTCAATCAGATTCCCTCGGTGCTTAAAAAAATAGAAAAAAGAAAAGAAAAGAAAAGAAAGAAGGAAAGAATAAAGAAAGGCTGATTTTAAATTCACTTTAGGATTTAAAATCTATTACATCTTCCATTTGGGTTCTTTACAATCTGAAACCCTCTTCCTTTAATCACACTCTACTGGCATTCAAGTACCACAAGTGGATGAACCAGCAAGATTGCTCTTTACAGCTGAGGCCACCTGAGAATGGCTTGCTTTTATTGCTTTTCTCATCTGCTTTTTTCTATTCCCAGCTCTCATCTGATTCCTTCCACACCTACTCCTTTGATGTTGCATTGCCTACTGGCCTTGACATATGCCCGTACTCTTTTTATGTTCTTTAGCACAGGTGTAAGCCTCTAGATTGAGAACCGAGAGAACTGGGTTCAATTCCTGTACTTAATGCACTATCTACCCATGATCTTGATTGGAAAAGAATGCCTTACTAGCCTCTCCTCCTACCTGAATTTGATAAACCTTAGTCTGAGGTATTTTTTTACACCTGAGATAATAGAGGAATTAAATAAGATCTAGTTTTTATTGTTTAGCTATGGATAGGAGAGCTGAGTGGACTTGCTGGTCCTAAACATAAATACAAATCTAAAGCAAAATGACTAAACGGCTAAATGACTCTATAGCAGCTCAAGTAGTTTAAACTGACGATACCAACTCTGCCACTTCAGAAATCAAAATTAAATATAAAGTAGAGTTGCAAATAATGTTCTTCATAAACATATTTATACACACACACACACACACACACACACACACACACATACACACACACAGAAACACGTATATGGTTTGGGCCATAGCTCAGTGACAGTGGTCCATCCTACTATACAAAATCCCTAGGTTTTATCTCTTGCACCACAGAAGAAAACAAACAAACGAACAGAAAAATCCAAGAAGTATATATTTGCAAGATAAACAATAATTTGCATAGAACAAAATACATGATCTCCTCGTAGTGTTTTGATTATTACTAAAAGCATTTCCGAAATACATTTATATTTCAAAGGGTTTCACCTGTTTGTCCAAAGTGCTACTAGCTACTGTGGGACTGCAGAACAATGACACATAGTCCCTGGGAAAGCAGGTGCTGGAATACCAGGGGTTTGAAGATTATTAGTCACTTAATGAGATATGATATGCAAAAACCTCTGAGCCAGACTTCACAACACAATTCTAACAACGCTCTGCCTCTACCGATCAAGAATGACACCCTGGGGATAGGAATGTCTTCCAGGTTATATTTCATGTCAAAATGTCTATAACCTACCTAAAAGTTGCTGGAAGAATTACCAGGTACATTCTCCCATAAGAACAAATTACCAAAACTTCAGAGGCTCAATACATTTTTTTGTCTTCTTATTGGGGGAAAAGCAGAATTTCTGTGCAAAATCAAAATCTCGTCTGAAGTAATTTCTGAAACTACAGAAAAGAAGTTAGCATCTCTAGCAGACCTAATTACTTCCGTTTCCATGACAGTTGTTGAAGCATCTCATTTTAGGAATAGATATGTCATTCAGTTGTTCCCAAAGTGAAGTCTGCCAGTTCCATATAGGAAATATTATATTTCTATTATGCATCATTTAAATTAAGTTTAATTCAGCATGCATTTTTCTGAAGGCCTATTATATGCCCAGCACTATGCTGGGCTTGTGTATGGGCTTCTGAGATGAATGAGATGCAGCTGTTGCCTTCAAGAAGCTCAGAAATTATTTTTGAAGGCAAACGAGTTTCTGTTATGGTCATATTTAACAATAACAACAGCAAAAATACTATAGATGCAAGCAGGAGAGGGTAATTAATTCCACTCATAAGCATCAGGAGAACTTTACCAGAAATGAAATTAGGGCAGTGTCTTGTGGTTATGGAGGTCGTAATTTTTTTCCCCGATAATGAAGGGTGGGAAGAGAGCAGAGGACTCCAATAAAAAGAGAATTCAGAATCAAAGGCACAAAGTCAAGTTTTGGGAAGTAGTCTTTACAGATGGGAATGTCCCAGTTAGGTTCTATTGCTGGGAATGACATCATGACCACAGCAATTCTTATAAAGGAGAACATTTAATTAGGCCTGGCTTACAATTCAGAGGTTTCGTCCATTCTCATCATTGCAGGGAGCATAGTGGCATTCAGGCAGACATGGTGCTGGAGATCTAGTTGAGAGTTCTACACCTGAATTCACAGGCAGCAGGAAGTAACAGTGATACTCTGGCCATTCTTAAGCTTATTTTTTTAATTAAACGTATTTATTTATTTTGCATTCTGACCAGAGTTTCCCCTCCCTGTTCTCCTCCATTCCCTACCCCCTCCAATCCACTTCTCCTCTGTTTCTGTTTTTAAAGGGTCAGGCCTCCCATGGATATCATCAAAACACGGCATATGAAATAGGACTTCATCACCCCCCCTTGCACTAAGGCTGCGCAAAGCAACCCAATATAAGGAATAGGTTCCCAAAAGCCTGCCAAAGCATCAGAGACAGCCCCTGCTTCCCCTGCTAGGAGTTGCTCAAGGAGAACATGCTATACAACTGCTGCATATAGGTAGTTGGCCTAGGTCAGCCCCATGCATGGGGACCATCTTTATTCAGACCACCGCAGGGAGAGAGCAGAAAAGTTCTGTGCATGGACTCTGTGGGAAACATTAGCAGGGCCATAGACACTCCCTCTGTGGCTACGTTCTGAGTCTCACTCTCTGTGTCCCGTTAGTTGTCAACCTCTGAATCTCTGAAGATCATGGTTGGATTATTTTTAACAGCAGAAGTGGAAAAAAAAAAGGCATAACTGATACCATATGGAGAATGAATCTGACAAAGGATGCTACTGGAACCAGAGAAACTGCATAGTAGAGAAGGCAGGGAATGAAACTAAAGGAATGACAGTGGGGTAGAGATGTGAACGACAAGAGGCCTTTAACAGGCTCTGTGGAAAGGATCTGGTATGGAGTGATTTCCCACAAGCTCTTTTAGATAAATAGGGAGCGAAGTGCCTTTGTCAGAATACGTAAATGCTTGAGGTGCTACTCAGGGGCTTTCAGATATGTCCACTTTAGCTGTGGATATCTGCAAGCTGAGACATTTGTGGACCACCACCTGCAAGGTCCAGATACAGGGAGCAGAATCCATGAGAAAGGTCAGGGTAGGATATCATCCACCTCAGAAATTCCGTCTCCCAATACTGGATTCATGCTTAACTGTTCAACATATTGAACTTGGGAAATGCATATTTCAATCACAGCAGCATTTTTGAAATTATGTCTGTGCCCTAAAGGCTGGGAAATTTGTTGATCTTTGATCCACAGAACATGGTTATCTCAAGGCCTTTGTTGGGTATGCAAATGAGCCTGCCAGTGTGCCTGCAGCACTTCCTAGCATGGGCCTCCTAGTAGTGGGTATATTGAACTTAATGCAAGATCCTGCTCTTGAATATATTAGAATCTACTAGGAGAAAAGAGATGCGTAGAGACTGGAATTAGAAAATAATTAGGCAATTGCCGTATGCCTGGTACCTAAAGGGTAATGAAAAATACATAGTAGATGAGGAGAGAGATACTGGAGGCTACCTTACACCCAAGCAAACAGATTTCCTAAAGTTCAGAAGAAATGGTAAGATGTATCTCAAACTTAAGAGACTTTAGAACAGAAAGGAAAGAGAGTATGCATTCCACATTCTGTGTCTATGAACACCATTCTCGAACGTAAGAAGTAAGAACGGCACATTCTCTTTTGAATGCACTGCCTTCCCTTTGCTCGGTGGAATGATTTAAAAGAGGCATGTCTGTATGGGGAGATGACAAAGGATGAACTTGTGATGCTTAATCTCTATCGTCAGCTTGACTGGATTTTAGTTCTAGCTAAAAGGCACATCTCTGGCTATGTTTATCGGGGTGTATCCAGAGAGGATTAACAGAAGAGGGAAGTTTCACTCCGAATGAGTTTGGTAACATCTTTGGGCAGGAATTCTCTATCAGATAAAACAGGAACGATGGGAAGATGCTCTGAGCAGCAGCATTCAGCTCCCAGCCACTTTTCTGGCAGAGAGAAAATGACTAGCTGTTTTACAATCTTGCCACCTTGTTATCCCTACCATGAAGGCCTGTATCTCAAAACCATGAGACCAAATAAACACTTGTCTCTGAAATTCCTTGGTCAGTTACTGTGTCATAACAGAAAGAAATGTTACATAAGCCAGAGTGCTATCATGCTTTCCATGAGACTAAAGCCAAGCTCTACCAGGCGGTTCTCTTCCTCAGAGATTCAAAGGCAATGACACACCTGTACCCAGGTGCTTAAAGCTGAGACAGATGAGAATCCCACAAGGTACTTTAGACCACTTGGAGACAGACAGGATATTCATGTCATATGGCAAACATCCCTGCATCCATGCCACTGGGTATATAGTAGGTCCAATGAAAAAAAAATTCCAGACAATCTGCTAGCAAGACCTCCTGTAGAGGACCATCTACAGAATCCTGGGCATGACCTTTGCCCACATCCCATGACAGCTATCAAGAGGTAAATAGGAAAGATGTATTACCCTGAAAGGATTAGTGAATTGTGGCACCACCAAAGTGATTGTTTTTAAGTGTTGGTTTGAATCTTCCATATATTGAAATAGCTAAAGTTGCTTTGGGGAAAAAAAATTCATTTCTCAAGCATCCGTTTCACTATACAAGTTAGAACATAAAACTTCATACAAGGTTCACATGAGGAATCTGTGAAATTAAATCTTTGAAGCAGCATGCCACAGAGTCTAGAATCTAGGCAATGCTTAATAAATATTTATTAGCCTTGATTCTGAAGTACTTTGGCGACATTGTTTGAATGGCATTTATTGTCTGCCTCATGTGTCCATGTAAATGCCAAAGAATTTCAAATTTCAATCCTTTGTCCTGGCATCCTTTCCTAAAGTCCAGATCCATGTTACTTACTGCCTTCTCGCTATCTATGATGTATGGTCTTCATAAACATCTGAAACAAAATAGCAAGCCTGAACCCCTGAACTTCTCCCCCAATTTTCTCATTCATGTAGCCTAACCATTTTAGTTGGTAGAAGGTAGAAAGTGTATCTTCTGGTTGTACAACCCTAAGTCCCAAATAACCCAACATATCCCTATCCCCATATTTGTATGAGAGTCAGCCATATCTCCTGGCTCTCCTTTGGAAGCATAGCTAAGATTTGACCTCCTTTATCCAACTTGATTACGATCACCTTTACTAGAACTACCATTGAACATGTGGCTATAGTGCCATCATGGCACCCTAACAGAGTCTCGGTTTAACTTTTGGATCCCTACAGTTACTCTTGAAAGGGCAAACTTGAGAACTCCAATTAAAATCCAGAGGACATGGAGTCATCATTTTAGGTTATACTGCAAACTGACAAACGTGGGCTTTGTTTTCTGATTTTGACCTTTAAATGAAGATTATCATGGTAGAATAAAAAGAGGTAGATGTTAAACCAATGAGCAAAACAGGATAAGGATTTATGAGGAGAAGGGCAGAATATGCTCAACTGAGTACTCCAGAAACTGATGGGTTGTGAAGGTTGAGACAGTTTGTTGAGTTTGATTCCTGTACAGTTACCAGCAATGTTGAAAATACAGTCTTCAAGAATTAAAAAAGTTGCCAAACTATGAACATTTGCAATGAGTCTAACCAGAAATGAAAATCTTGCACTACTTTATTCTTTAACTTTACTAACCTCTAGGCATTATTATTATAATGAAGGCGACTTCAATCATTTGGAGAAAAACAGGATAATTGACGCATTATATATTGAGATACTTGTAACATGCATGAAGAAGACAGTATCTGGCATCAAAACGAGTGAAGGTAAAAGGTAGATTAGATACAAAAGGGATGGATAAAAACCAGCAGAACTGCATGTTTCCCATTTTCAAGAAATGTGTTGCATTTGTCTTCAGTTACAACAGGTAGAGTGCTTCACAATGACTGCTTAGCCAGCTGTCCCACCGAAGCCACAACACACTCTTTAGTCCCCTGTGATTGACTTTTCCCTCTTTTTCCTGTTACTCCCCCTCTACGCCGTGAGCTGAATACCAGGATCAAGTTTCTTCACCCTTCTCCACCGTGTGAATCTGCCTGTTATTCTAATTGGAAGCAGAAGGGTACAAAGGCCTAGGTCCAATAACACAGAGGCTTTTTGCGGTTTCTCTATGTGTGTCACTCGTGACAGCTTCAGGCTGAGGTGAGGCACTCTAATGAGCCTTTGTCCCTCTCGTAGACAGATTTTAAACCTGGACAGAGGTGGGGTCATCGTGTTTTTGTCTCCAGTCCTCAAACCAAAGACTATTCATATATACTGAGCTTCATACAGAAGAAAACAAAGAGCCATGACTCCTATTGGCTTTGACACTCAAATGGTTTAATTACTGAGATCTTACCTTTCAGCCTTATACAATGAAATACCATTCACAGTAAAAGCCCATTTTACTTTCCTCTGCCTTCATCAACTGATTGTCTCTAGCAAGATATTTTTTTTTCTGGTTACATTTCTCCAGAAAACATTTTAACTTCCTCTTCCTCCATTCTCAATACAAAATTCCAGTAAAAGCCAGAATTAAAATGAGCATGTTACTTTCATCAGATGTTTTCTTATTTTCTCTTGAATTCTCAGAATTCAAGCTCAAAAATTCCATGCTTTAGAGAATTAGGAATCATTTTTTTTTAGTGATTCATGGTGCACAATTATATTTTAGGTTACATTAATATGTAAGCTTCACCACACGATAAGCAAATATAAATGAGTTTGACTCTTTTTTCTCATTCTCTGTGATGTTTTATACATAGTAAATTTTCAGTAAGTTGAGTACATGTTTGTTTCACCCATCAAAAATATTTCTGGAAAACCCTTAAGCTCATTGATGTTTGATGATATAATATACTGGTCCTCAGCTTGCATCTACTTACCCCTCCTCTTCTCTGCTGTTCTTAAATTAGTAGAGAATCCTTACTGCAGTCAATGGAAAAAAGTCCCCATATGATCAAGTTCCTTATTAGCAGAATGATGTTGACTATTTTATTTCTGTCTTCTGAGAGGTGCCGTCATTGCCATGAAACCTCAGTACAAAATTAAATCAATACAGAAACCTTTGCTAAATGCATAGTTCCAGTTGTTGGTAATAAAGACACTTGGCACATGAAGTGCTTGGTACTGGCTCTTTTCTAACAGTTGAGAAGTGGGTGATTACCAGGAAAGACTCATCTCTCACCTTTATGAAAAATACTATATGGGAACGACAACTATAGAAATACATTATTGAAAAATGGAGGAAATATCAGAGGCAATTAACATACTAGGACTTGTGCACGGTATGGCAAGGAAAAGAGCGAGAGATTGGCAGAGAACCTTCAGGACCATCCACAGAGCTCTTTGGCCATGAGGAGACCTTTATAAAATAAACCAATGTCATAAATACTTAAGGATAATCTGTTTAAAGTTCTGATGAAAGTATTTGTCACATCTTACTGATTCATAAAACTGAAGAAGGTTACGATCAGAACAGTAAAAGGAAAATAATACTACTTACAAATTACTTCTTTTTTTAAACAAAATTAAGTTATTATAAGGAATGTTTATAAGTTATTTTAGAAAATGCTATATAAAAACTTCAGCATATTCATAATATAGAAATCCCTCTTTTGGCTATACATAGGACTTTCTTTTATAATAAGCCAAATTCAAGTAGTATGTCTAATTTTGAAACACTTTGAACGTCATTAGCTGAATTATTATGAGTTTTCATAAGCCTAAGTTGCCTTTCATTTTTAAGGAAATATCTTATTTTGACATTAACTGATTTTGATGGGCTGGCCCTCCTGAGGAGAAATTCATGACTCTGAAATTTTTGTCATTACCTTCAGCAACTTAATTATCAATTAATGTTTATCAATTCCCCTAATATCCATATCATTGCTCATTTATTTACCTTTGAGAACTTTATATGCCTTATCACATCGAAAGCTGAGAGTTTGTATTTATTAGTTAAAGGCCATTAATTGGCATTGAGCATAAAGTGTATATTTTTTCTAATATAATTTGTACTTAAAAAGTTACATTTATAGCTTCTTCCTAAATTTTACACTTTGAAAACCAGAGTTTTAACATCAAACATTTCTGTTGTATTCAATTACTTAACATCTCTATTCCCATATTGAGAAAGAGAATATTAACAAGATTATACTTCTCCCTATATTTAGATGTGTATACATATCTATCCTAAGACTCATTTTTGGTATAGGTAATTGTAATATTATGTATATATATAAAATTGTAAATGTATAAATAAGTGGATCAAGTTTTATTCACACCAATAGCATGCTATTAAGCTTCAAAAAAGCACAAGTCCTTGAAATAGTATGACTGAATCCTGAAACAAAATAATAATCAAAAAACAAATTGAAATTTGTTTTAAGTGTGTAATAATCAAAATTTATTCCAATAAAAGTAAAAAGTAGTAATAGCTGTCAAAATATTAGGGGCTTCTTAGAAATGTCCCAAAGATGAGCTATTTTCATAGGTGTGATAAATGTGTAAATAAATCAAATAATAAATTATGATTATTGTTTATATATGTATATAATTATGAATATATAACTACTTTTCAAATAATATGAAAGCATTAAATATTTAAAATATAACTTTAGGTCAAGATAACCGGTTGCATAAAACTAGCCACCATACAACTTTATCTGACTTCAAAAAGGATCATAAAAATTTAAAATAAATTACAATTTTTTTATTTTTTTTTACATTTAGAATAACATTTAATATATGATACCTCATGAAATTGAAATACTTTTTTTAATCCTAGTATTTTTTTCCTTTTTTTCTGTTTTTCTTTAATTGTATATTAAAGATTTCCATCTCCTTCCCTCTTCCTCCCCCTTCCCTCCCCTCCCTTCCACCCATACCCCCACTCCACCCCTCTCCAAGACAAAGAGCCATCAGGGTTCCCTTCACTATGTTAAGTCCAAGGTCCTCCCAGCTCCCTCTAAGTCCAGGAAGGTGAGCAACCAAACTGACAAGGCTCACAGTGAGCCCGTCCATGCTGTAGAGTTCATGTTCATTGCCGTTGTCCTTGGTTTCTCAGTCCTCCTCCACCATCAGCCACATTCAGAGAGTCCGGTTTGGTCCCCTGTTCCATCAGTCCCATTCCAACTGGACTTGGTGGTATCCCGTTAGATCTGTCCCACCGTCTCAATGGGTAAATGCACTCCTCAAGATTGCTGGACAAAAAATGGGAACATGGGGGTGGGGTGGATGGGGGAGGGGGGATGGGGAGAGAAAAGTGCGAAGTGGAGGATGGGAAGAGCTTGGGGGAATAGGATGGTTGGGATATAGGAAGGGTGGATATGGGAACAAGGAATTATATATCTTACTTAAGGGAGCCATTCTAGGGTTGGCAGAGACTTGACTCTAGAGGGGTTCCCAGGTGTCCAGGAAGACGCCCCCAGCTAGGTCCTTGGGCAGCTGAGGAGAGGGTGCCAGAAATGTCCAGATCCTATTGCCATACTCATGAATATCTTGCATATCACCATAGAACCTTCACCTGGCATTGGATGGAGAAAATGACAGAGATTGTCATTTATCTTCTATTATTCTTATTTATCTTCTATTTACCTTCCTTGACTTCTATTTTAGCTTCTTTATCTTCTTTTTTACCTTCTTTATCTACTTCTTTACCTTCCCTACCTTCTTCTTTACCTTCTTTACTTTCTTCTTTACCTTCTTTTTTAACTTCTTTGACTTCTTCTTTGCCGTCTGTACCTTCTTCTTTACCTTTTTTGACTTCCTCTTTGCCTTCCTTGACTTATTCTTACCTTCTTTAACATCTTCTTTATCTTCTTTATCTTTTTTTTTCTTTCTTATTTTTTTTCTTTATCTTTTTCTTTATCTTGTATAACTTCTTCTTTACCTTCCTGGCTTCTTCATTTCCTTCTTTACCTTCTATATTACCTAATTGGACTTCTTCTTTACCTTCTTTACCTTCTTCTTTACCTTCTTTACCTTCTTCTTTACCTTCTTCTTTAACTTCTTTGACTTCTTCTTTGCCGTCTGTACCTTCTTCTTTACCTTTTTTGACTTCCTCTTTACCTTCCTTGACTTCTTCTTACCTTCTTTAACTTCTTCTTTATCTTCTTTATCTTTTTCTTTATCTTGTATAACTTCATCTTTACCTTCCTAGCTTCTTCATTTCCTTCTTTACCTTCTATATTTCCTTATTGGACTTCTTCTTTACCTACTTTACCTTCTTCTTTACCTTCTTCTTTACCTACTTTGATTTCTAATTTACCTTCTTAGACTTCTTCTTTACCTTCTTTTACTTAGTTTTTGCCTTCGTAGTTTTTAACTTAGTTTTGCCCCACATAGGAGCACCGGACTGAGCTCCCAAGGTCCCGATGAGGAGCAAAAGGAGGGAGATTATGAGCAAGGAAATAAATTACAATTTTAAAAAGCCTCTTTTCTTATGTGTCTGAAGTCTTGTTAGAAAAAAAATATTTTTCATAGATGTTGTGCAGCAAAATAACAATATATTCAAATTGTTTCTTGTCATTAAACTTTGATGATTTTTCACCTCTCATCTAAAATAGGGCTATGTCCCTTCAACTATGCATCTTTTCAACTCAAACATATTCCCTAAAAATGTAATTATCAGATGTAATTAATGCTTTTTCATTATTTTAGAAGAATTGAGACATATTGGAGAATTTAGATATTCATTTGCAAACAAGTAAGTCCCTGAAGAAGTATAATTAGTGTGTGTGTGCATATAAAAGGAAAAAATATGAAAGTTTATGTTTTATATCTCATATGCTATAACATGTTATACATCAAACTTATTCTTGACCTAAATCCATCCTGGGTTTGGTATTTGTTTCTAATCCCAACCATCATAAATTATTCTTTTACATGACCACATTTACTGAGTGCTCTTTACTTAGGGGAAAAGACTGGGTTGGGCAGTTGAAAGACCAAAGTCTTTCTTTAGAACTGAAGCAAGGACAATGGGGAAAACAACAGTCACAGAACATACTTCAGTGGCTAATCCTTGATTCCTTTGTTGACTCTCTGAGAAGAAGTTTAAGAAAGACTGGGCTAGAATTGTTAAGTGAGATCTTCCAGGGTGTAAGATAGGTCCCTTGCTGCTGTGCCTTACCTCCCAATTTACTAAATCCTGCCTAGGAGCTGTAATATCAAGAAGAGTATTTTCTGTTGATTCTTGACCCTCTTCTGTCAGTTAACTAGGCTGTTTCCAACCAGATTGGCCCCTCACTGGAGCTACAGGGTTGTGAGCAAAGTTTCTTCATGTTTTCTTTAGTGCCCAAAGAGGGCAGGAAAGGCAGACAAAGACCTCTATGCTGAGATATAGTCAGTGTTTTTTGTACATACTTGTGTTTAAGGCTGATTATTTGGGATGGAATGAGCTATTAAGGGCCTGTTCCCTAAAAAGAAGAAAGAAAGAAAGAAAGAAAGAAAGAAAGAAAGAAAGAAAGAAAGAGAAAACAAACAAACAAAAAGTAAAATACTCCCTCATTCAGCAAATACTGACCACATGTTCATCCAGGAGTGTGGTGTTCTGAAATTTCCTATAGCTGTGTTGGAATGAAGACTAGTGCTGTCTTTATGCAGGTGTTGGTTAGGTACTCCTTTGCTGTCATATCTAAAGGATAGCATCTCTTGGCAGAAGTCCTGGTTTTCTGGCTCTTAAATTCTGCCTCTTCTAAGATGTTTCTTGAGCCTTAGGTGTAAGAGTTGCATCATAGATGTTCCAAGGAGGGTTGGGGCACCCAGAGTCACTTTTGTCTCTTTAAGAACTTCTTGGATTAGTGATGGGAGGAATACATATCTATTGGGTACAAACATATTTAGAATACAGTTAAAATTATATCAATTAAGAAAAATGGCAATGGTAGGTATTCTCTGGGGTCTATGACCACTTCAAGTCATTTGGTTTGACTTTCTTTACAATACCAAGCTTGAGTTTTATCCTAGTTGGGTATCCATTCAGTCCAAATAAACGTCTGGTGCTTACAGTAAAAGAAAAAGAGTCACTCTTCTATCACCTGGGACACCTGTTGAAACACCAGCTCATAGGGTCATAGCTTGGTAGAACTATGTATTACTTTTCTCCCTAGCAGCTTGTACAACACCTCTGGAGGTTAATAGAGCTAGTCATCAGAGAGGAAGCTTCTAGGTCATTTCTGACAAGATCATACCCTTTGTCTGAACTGCACCCTGTCTTCAGTAACAGTGTCGTACCTTCAAGTTCTGTGAGGCAATGAAGAGGTAATAACCCTTCCCCATTCAAAGTCCTCCCCATTTCCTCCTTCTTCCTTCATGGAATCCTTGTCCTAATATCCCTATCTCTAAAGCTCATATACCCCCAGATTCCTCGAAGGTCCCTTATTTTTTTGTGTGTTCTGAAGTTACTTCAGGTTATATACTCAAGTCTAAAGATTCAGAGCTAGAATCAACTAACAAGCAAGAGCATGCAGGGTTTTTGTTTCTGGGTTTGGGTTACCTCCTTCAGTAGAGGTTTTCCAGTTCTGCCCATTTACCTGAAAAAATCTTATTATTTCATTTTTCTTTACAGATGAATACAATTTCATTTTGTGTATCTACTCCATTTTCATTATACATTTATCAGTTGTAGGACATTTAGGTTGCCCATTTTCTAGCTACTGTGAGTGGATCAACAGTGAATCTGGCTGAGTATCTGTGGAAGCAAGATATGGAATTCTTTGAGTATTTATCGTGGAGTTAGTCTAACTCATTGGCAGTGTGTATCTATTTTTTTTTAGCATTTTTAGAGTTCTCCACAGTGATTCCCATAGTTGCTAAAACAGTTTCATTCTTACCAACAATGAGTGAAGGTTGCTTTTCTCTCACATTCAGAGCAGCATATGAAATCTCAAAATACTGTTAATTTGCTTTCTTGTAATCACTAAACATGTTGACTATTTTTCAAGATGTTTTTTATCCTGTCTTGCTTCTACTTTTGAGAACTATTTATATCACTATTCCATACTTCATTAGATCATTTATTTTCTTAATTTTTAAAAACTTTTTTTGTAGATTTTGGATATTCATGCTTAGTCAGATGTATCTCGGGAAATTATTCTCTCTCACCACATGGGCTTCATCTTCCCCGTACTGGTTTCTTCCTTCTGCTGTGAATAACATGATTTAATTGTATGCTATCTCACTCTGTCCTGCTGGGAAACGTCAATCAACCCTTTCTACAGTGTAGCCACATTGTGTACATGACCCACATTCTAATGATTGAATAATTATCTCAGCTATTAGATTGACTTTTATAAGCAAATTTTCGTGCCTGTATTCAAGTATCCCTTATGTTGCTTATTAGTAGAAACACAGTGTAAGCTAAGAGAATTGAGCACAAGGATAAGATTTAAAATGTAGTAATAAGCTATGTTGGTATAGCAAAGTAGTGGTGGTGGATTCTTTTCTATGCTTCATGATCCCAATAGCTCCAGGAAGCTGGCTAGGCTTCCAGGAATGATTTCTTTCCTGATGAGTGGACCTTAAGTCCAATTAGAGAACTGTTGGTTGTCACTAATATGTGAGTACCACTTCTTGAATCATTCTGCATATCTTGCCCTGCTAGTGATGGCTGTGGTTTATTCACTGTTGGTGGGAATGAAAATTGGTGCAGCCACTCTGGAAAACAGTATGGATAATCCACAGAAACAAAAAGTCTATCATATGGCACAGCTTTACCACTCCTTATGCATAGCTTTTTAATTAAACAATTTACATAGAGAAAAATCATAGTATAAAGGGCTTGTTTCTATCCAAAGTTCCAGACAACCTTGCTCTTCATGGACAAAGGAAGTTATTATAAACATAATGAACACATATAAATTAGCGTAGTTATACAACTGCAGATGTTGAGGTAAATGTTTTATCTCTTTCAATGATTCAGTATTCTTGCATTTACAACAGTCTGTAATTAAGTTCTGACAAAATTCAAATGTTTTCTCTTGTATAAATGAATTCTCAATCTCTTTGACTCAATGGTGCTATAGATTCTTAAAAAATGAAAAGTGGAATTTTCAAGGAAGGATGTAGTGAGGAGCTGTGGGCCACGTTCCCACCACCCTGCTCCCGGCTGCCTGGCTAGCTTATGCCCCGAAATAACAACACACAAATTGTATTCATTTAAACACTGCCTGGCCCATTAGTTCCAGCCTCTTATTCTCTAATTCTTACATCTAGATTAACCCATTTCTAATAATCTGTGTAGCACCACGAAATGGTGTTTTACCAGGAAAGATTCAGCATGGCTGACCTGGTGGCTGGCTTCATGGTGACTGGCCCAGAGAGGAGAGGCATGGTGGCTTACTAACTTCCCTTCCCAGCATTCTGTTCTTTCTACTCCACCCACCTATGTTCTAACCTATCAGGCCAAGCAGTTTCTTTATTAATTAACCAATGAAATCATCAGATAGATAGAAGACACATCTACATCAGAAGGAAAGTAAAATTGTTATGAAATTAGTTTATTTTGTCCTTGTTAGTCAATCATACAGGCAACCCTCACAAGATTTTCAAAGTAGGTCTATCTTTACATTAGTTCTGATTGTTTGTTGATTATATACTCTTCATCCTTGGCTCTAGAATAATCATCAGGCATAGGCACAGGCAGTATCCCACATTTCCAATGCCTCTTGATCAAAAAAAAAAAAAAACCACTGTGTGATATAAGAAGTTAATAAAGATACAGAGTAGGTACTAAGGTAACACCTTCTTAGTATTTCCAGTAGATAAAATTATGGTTTATGATAACACTGGATTAAGGAAGCAACATTAAACAAAGTATTAGGTACATTAGTATCCAATAGGAGAATATTTTTAATGAAAGAACTTTTCTCTCCAGACAGTTCAGATTCCAGCATCAAGAGAGAGGATCTGTGCCTAAAGCACAACCAGTTTATTAAAAAGTTAAATTTTATTCCATTCATAACCATTAACTCCAGCAATTGGCCAACACAATTAAATGAAACAATTTTCAAAGATTTAGGAAGCAACTAGCAGTTCTTAAAGATAGCAAGAATGATATCTACAGTTTAAGAAAATTTGTGTCAACCCAATTTAGAGGGAATAAAAATGTTGCCATGAATCAGATCATTTTACACAGTAATTTTGTGTCACACCGAATCCAAAGACTTGCGGTTGTTAAATGAGAAAATGAATTAAGATTTATCAATAAATAGAAGAATCTCAATCATGTCAATGAGGCCTTCACACAGATTGGAATTTCAATAAGATCCCTCTTTAAATGTACAAAATCGACTTTAAATAACCCCTTTGAAATTCTTTTGATGGGTATCCTTGGTTGACTAACTGCTGGACTACTGCTTGCATGCAAAGAGAATGTGCTTTACCCATTTATTTCTCTGATATTTACATTTTGACTTTCTCTTCCATGCTCTGGTTAATGGGTACTTAAAGTAAAGTGCTATCCATTTTGCTTTATTGCTTTAATTTCTTTAAAAGTTAATTCTATTCCTCTTGTCGTTCCAGTTCAAAGACAGCATATATTCTTAATAAACTTCAAATATATTTGGATAGCTGATAAATTTAATGATCTCATCAACTTAAAAAATAGCAAGTAAAAGTAAGTGATCTCGAGACTAATTAATAGGGCAATGATGAGAGAGGAGAGAACTGCACAGAAGAAATGGTGCCACCCTCATTTCTGTCGAAAGTTCCAGTGAGCAAGTGCAATCTTTATTTAGCCTTATTTGTAGCTGCAAATGAACTCTTCAAACATACCACATTTTATCACAGCAGTTGAATTAATTTTAAAATATGGTATTATTCTATCTGTACTCTTTATCACTCAGAAAGCAAATGTTTAAAACTAAACGAGCAAAAAGCAAAACAGTTCTCAAAGACTGGAGCATTACAGTATATTGGTAGCCAGGAGATAATTAATATAAAGGACTTATTTCTTCCCTAAACTAAAACATTGGTGAACATGAAAGGTCTATTTTATTAGTTGACAAATAACTGTAGTTTCATTCCATAATATGGCAATATGATAAATTGAATATGTTTTCTTTCTTTTATTTAATGCATTCTTCTAGGAGAAATCATACCAAAGTGTATGGGTGAGAGCGGGAAGACAGAGGACTAGAAAATTTCTATATCTAAGGATAGAGAAGTGCTTATAATCCTATTGTTTATGATTGTCAGATATAGTAAAAAGTAAAGCAATGTTTAATTTATTGTTATTACTGCTTTAAACTTCATTACAAATAATCTTTACATTACTGGCACTTAGGACCATGAGAAAGGTGACACTGCCCGTAATTTGGGAAATGACAATACCAAGATAGAAACTTGATTTCACACTGAATGGCATGGACGTGGTGAATGCCAGCAATTTGACTGGTTTCATAAACCCCTCCTAATTGGTGTGTTCTACTGTCCACACAAGTAGTTAGTAAATTCCCACAAGGCTGTACATGGCTGCAGGAGGTTAAAATGGTGTTGATCTTAGTTTTGCACTGAAGAGTGCAAAATTTATATTTATCTTAACCTATATCATTTACAACGAAAGCTGGATTTCAAAAGTAAAATTGATATTGTGATATATTGACATTAGACTATACCTCCTGATTTAGCTGGTTCTCTCTCATTCTTCTCTTAGGTTTGGTTTGATTTTGTTTCATGTGGAATGCGTTCCTCAACAATATTTCAATACATTTTTTCTTCTATCACTAATGCAGTCACACATTGTATCAAGGTAATATAATCCATAACTCTCAGCACATGATGTACGAATGTCTTGAAGCTCACATAACCCAAGCAAATAATTTATTGATACCAACCAACAAAGAGGCAGTTCATTGGGGAGAAATTCACTAGTAACTTGTGGTGGTTGTCATTTTTATTTCTGAATCAAGTTTTAGGGCTTAAATCCAAGGAGAAAAAAAATGTGTGTTTGAATTTGTGGTGTGCAGCAATTACACAGGTATGTTCAAGTAGACTCTGAATCTTCTCGTTACCTGTAGAGCCATTATTGAAATGGCAGTTTCTGAGGATGTTTGGTGATGGGCTCAGTCTTCTGGGCATAAATCTGGTACTGGAGCAGTTATCTTAGATTCAAGGATAGTGAAAGAGTGCCAGGAGTTTTCGATACTTTATTTTTCATTATGCACTTGGGTTCAGCCAAATGGTATGTGTGCTCCAATGTACCGGGTTCCATCATTTCAGCTGCTGTTTTTATGATGTAGTGACCATCTCCATCAACACTGCTGTGTCCTTTCAATATGTTTTCAGTTTCGATTTCTGTTTTGCTTATATGATAAGGTATCATATATGATATGATCTTATATAATAAGGTGCTTTAAGAAAATCTTGATCTATGAAACCAAAATATTATCTGTATTTTAAGTAAGTCAAGACCAAGGTTTAAATTGTTATTCATATACTTAATTAATTAAAAAGTTAATTTTGTACTTATCCTCAAATTAGGGATTTCTACTAAAAGATAACAATTCATTAATTTGATAATTATTATGTAGTTACTATTAACTGATAATATATTAGGAATTGTACATAAAGGGTTTAAGACAAAATCTTTTCAGCACAGAGAATGAAATAGAAATAGCAATAAAGTGCAATTAAATTTCACCTGGAAGGTGCTACAGTAGAGGCAAGACGCCCAGATAATAGGACAATGAATTCAATAAAGTCTTAGGTTAGCTTTTCATGAACAATTGTGACTCATATTGGTTGAGCTAGTGTTTTCATATGTCTACAGCCACATACTAAAACTGTATAGCCTTGCATATAAGGAAATAAAAGCAAAAGTGGGAATAGCAAAAACAACTGCAGAGTTCCACTGAGAATGCTGCCCCACTGTCGAAAACACCTGCTCCCAGGGGGATGGGAGCTGAGTCCTGGGAGGCTAGGCAGAAACGTCTTGTGAAACTATTAGTCAAGTATTAATGGAGGAGTAAGGATCCAGGATACCACAGATAGTCTGATAATGTCATAATGTCATTGTTGGTGGAAAAACAACCAACACTCAATATCACTGTTCCCATTCCTTATTTTTTTTTTTGCAGAGAATGGATAGGAATTTGATATTAGAAATCTATGATTCAAGGAACTGAAAGCTTTTCCCTTCCATGTTTAATGCTAAAGTAGGTAGTTACTTATCTCATTTCCCTAATGATGTTTGCTTCTTGCCTGTAGATGGTAGTTAGAATCATGTATACCTGTTGGGAAGGCACTTTGTATTATAGAAGCCAGGAGTCTGGGACCATTAAGATGGCTGTCATTGTTGCTGTTCTAAGCACTTTTTATTGCTGACAGTGTTATTTCTCCTTTCAAATTTTATCCCATCAGCAGAACTTGTCCTGGGATGTTTATGGCAAAGACTACTGTATAGCACATTTCTACACCAATTTCTAGGAGAAAAATAAGCCATAGGAAGGCATAATATTTTAGGAATTGGAGTCAAAGCTAATTATAAATATCTAAATATGGGATTGTAATTAACCTGAACGTTACAAAGTTGATGGTTTATTGACCATTGCCCACTTGGTAAGAAATCTATAACAAGTGCATATCTTTTCCAGATTTTATGGGCACCTTTCTCTCTATTTCTTTACCAATGCTGTAATAAAAAAGAAAGAATAAGAACAATGAGACTTCAGCATGGTCCTTGACGCCAAGTGTAATGGGTTGTTCAAATGATCCCCATGTTATCCTGATGCTCTCAAGCTCATTTTCACTTTGATTGCAAGCATAGATCAGACTCTATGCCCCACATCTATGTGTTGTTACGTTACTTTAACTTACATTTCGTGACATTTTGTTATATGAAGTACTGTGTTTCTGTCACCATAGTTCCACTTCACAATATTGGGATTCTAACAACCAGCACAGGAGACATAGATCACGACACAAGTAGCCCATAAATAGGGTTGTGTTCATGCGGGGCTATTATAAAATGCAATTACATAGACATATGTCTAATATTGCACTAGTCAGAGTATATGAAGGGCTCCTAATCATCTGTGTGAAATGGCTGTTCCTATTCCAACATCTACTGGTATCAGTTCCATAGGGAGTTCTACCTTAGCATTAAATACTGATTGTCTTCCCTCTGTGGGTTTAACTGATAGAGGCTTTGTCCTTATTTTGTCACGGATGTCAGGCCTGTCACATGGATAATTTTCATATTGTTTACTGGATGGTTATTGTTCTTTGGCCACATGATTGTTACAGAGTTGTCGGCTACCATTAAGGAATGCCTTGGGAACAAACCAGGTATATTAGGGCAAGAAACCACAGTGACTTCAGAAGTATAAGGCTCCTTGAAACACAGTATAAATATGTCAAGAAGTGAGATGAATTCCCTTTATATCTTTTAAACACACTAGATATTGATTTTTTTTTTCCTCCTGCAGTTCTTACCTGCATCCTCTAATGTCCCCACAGCTACTAACAACCTCCTGCATTTAAGGTGGAAATCTATTATAAATAAATATGCCTGGGTACGTTATCTAGACACCTGTTTTGATGTTTATAGTAATACACGCAGAGACATTTGAATGCTCCTAGCTGCAGTCTCTGCTAAGCACTCTAGACGTTCCCTTCTAGACATTGTTGGTGCAGCTCAGTGTGGCTTACCATGTAGCAAGAATCTCAGCAGGTTGTTTGAAAGTGTTTCATTTTAAATTTAAAGTGCTTTCTTTTGGAAGGGACTGGTGTACTTTTCTTTTTGCCCATTTCATCTGCTGCTATTATTTTACATTATCCCATAGGCATTCATGGGGGCAGTTTAGGCACATAGGTAAGTGCTAGAAAATAATTGTAATTTCACGTCTTCTCCTCACTGAGCATACCCTCAGGCCAAGTGGTAAAATACCACCTCCGCCAGTACCAACATCCATCACTGTAATGAGCTACAAAATCAATCTGTAATTGACAAAAGCATTTTTAATCAAAGTATGAGGCATTTAGAGTCTCCAGACGCTGCCTTTGTGTCTTACGTCAGTATTTACTTTACAGCAGGATGAGCGGTATTGGATTTTGTTACAGACTGTGAGTTGTGCTTCCAAGGCCTGAAAAATATGCTTTTCAGAAACTCCTGGCATACCTACCCATTTCCCCCTCATAAGATGCCATAGTTTCTCATAATTATACATTCTCATCACGATTGACTATGTTAGAGGAAACAGAAATACGTTTTGTGAATGTCTATTTGAATATTATCTATCAGTTGTCCCTTTCCCGCAAATTACTGTCCAACTAAAACTAATAAAATCAAGGCAAAACTGGAACTCAACAGGCTCTCCTCCCTTCTGTTGCTCCCCCATCTCAGTGTTCTTGACCTGCTTTTAGGAATGCACATATGTCTCAAGACTTTTTCTTAATAGTATCGTTGTTGCTGTTATTTTTTTTCTTAGCCAAATTACTTCCACTCCCCATCAGAATGGTATGGAATATTTTAGATAACTACCCATAAAAGAGTTTAGTGTGTTTCCAAGTGGTGGTAATTATAGCCAAAGGCAGCATATTTAGGATGAATTCAATGACTTTCTGGGCATCCGTTCTTATGTTTTCATGGGATGTGCTCCAGATATTTAGTATCAACTCTGCAGCGTGGGGACTACATTAGGATCATCAGTTGGAAAGACACCTGCTTGGATACTGAGCTGTATCCAGCACCGGCCATGCATTTAGTCATAGCCGATTTGTACCAAGAGAAACTACATCAGTTTCTGGCAGAAGAAGTAGAGGATTTTCAAAGAAAGTTGTCCAGAGGTTTCCAGAATAATTGATCCATAGTCTCTGGAATCTGATGTTTTCCTGTGTGGATTTAGGGAAGGCTGCGTGTGTATGTTAAGTGTTTGAGAACTTTCAGGCAGTTATGTTATATAACAACTTCAATCCTGGCAGATTTTATCCAAGTGATTGGAATGTCTCTGTAAACATACATTTTAAACCAGTTTTACTTGCTGTTTTACTTTTTCAGAACATGTAACCAATATAAAATGCTAAATTTTGATACTATTACCATATTCAGGGACTGCATAAATGATATCAATCACTATATTCAGACATTTCTGTATATTATCACAAGTGATTTTCTTAATAATGCTATAAACCAAATGTTACTATTATTGAAAAATGTGTAAGTAAGGAAGAGAAGATTAGCAAAGTAATATAACATCTGAAGTCACAGAGTCTATATATAGGGGTGCAGCTGAACACAGGTCATCTAATTCCAAGGTTAAGTCTCTCAAACTGTACTATGGAGGACTAGCCCGTATGTCAATGCTGGTCATTCAATATCTTATACTTTACACCACTGTTTGTCGTACTCATTCATAATTACATGTTTTTTGCTTTGGTGCATGGAGTCAGTGCCCAGTTTGATTATATATATTTAGTAGGTTATCAATAAAGAAACCATTTTATAATCTAGTCGTGGTTAGACTTTCAGTTGTAACACAGTACGTAATAATTAAACACCCAAAACTGCATTGCTAATGCAAGCGTATTAATGGTACTGCTTTGGTTCTCCTGTTGCTTTGGGTAAGAAGAAAAATCACATTAAAAGATATCACATTAGTCTAATAAAGGTTAACTTTTCTTTGAAAAGACAACAGTTAAGCTTGATTGATATAGGAGTAGATTTTAAATAATTAAATAATGCCTGTACTCTGATAGCTAGCCTTTAACTTGCTTAGCAGCAGTCTGATGAGTCTTAAATGAGAAATGAAATTTCTTATTGTGGAAGGAAGGTGCCCAGGAGCAAGAAGAGCAGCTTTTATCAGGAGGCTTATTTTAAATAACATCTTTCTCTCATTACAAAGCTAGTTCTTATTAATAGATGACTCCTATTTCTCAAAGATTCTGATTTTAACTGTCATAGCTTATAAATGAAGCATAGACAATTCCCAGGTAATTATTCACCCTTACAGATTCCTAATTCCTGTTCATATGCCACCGTCATTGTTACAGAATTCTTCTGTTAAAAATATCCTCTTTGGGCGCTAGAGAGATGACAGAGTGCTGAAGAGCACATACTGTTCTCTCCAAGGTCCTGAGTTCAGTCCACAACACCCACCTAGGGTGGCACACAATCGCCTACAACTCTAGCTCTAAGGATCCAGCACTTTCTTCCGGCTTCCAAGGGTTCTGTACCCACGTGCACCCCCACACACATATACATATAATTAAATATTTTAATCTTTAAAAGAATTTTTTAGACACTAGATTTAGGAGCAATAATAGGCCTCTAAGACATTTGTGGAATATTCATACATATATTGAATTACTTAGATGCATGTAACTAAATAGTATTTTAGAAACTAGAAATTTAAGAAACAAGTTGAAATTGGGATGGTATTCCTTCCTGAACTGTTGAATTTCCCATACAGTTTTCATTGACGTATTTTGTTCGTTGACTATTTCACATGTGTATGTAATGTATTCTCAATACCTTCTCTCCCTGCTGTCACATATTTCTCTTTAATCCATATTAGTTTGTCATCTACTTGCGATCCCCATTCCTAAATTAGTACTTTTAGTTTGTTTTTATGATCCATCTGGTTTTAAATGAGGATGTCAAATCAAGGACACTTTGTCTTTGCAAAGACATTTTGAAGCTTAACATCTTATACATGTACCTACTGATATATATGTATATATACATATATATATCAGTATATATATGTATATGATATATATATATATGCATGCTTTGGTTTACTTTTACATTTACTTAAAAATAAATGTAACTCAGTAAATAGTTCCATATCCCTGCCATATTATGTCATAATAAAATGTGCTTATACCATTGAGTGCTTTGTCTTCAAAACAGCTGTTTTATCAAAATAGTGCCCTTTCCTTCTAACATCCATTCATTTTCAGTTTCATCAAATTCATTCTTAGCTGCCTGAGCAGCACTGAAACAATTACAAAGCTTATGAATTAAATTTGTAAGCAAATACAAACATGAATGGCTGGGGATACAATTACTACAGCTACTATGAAAATTTAGGTCCAAATTATTCTTCGGCCTTCCCTAACAGACATGCCTAGGTACTGTGCAGCTGAGAGTAAGCGAAGATACAGAAAGATTAAGGAAAAGCCTTAAAGTGTTCAAAAAGATGAAAGTAAAAATCTATATTTTCATTCCAGGAGAGATAAGTAGCATGGTGCCTATCTAAAGCCATTATTGGAATTGACAGGAGTTAGAATTCATGGTCACCTATTGACCTGAACTAGACTCTCCTTAATGACATTTGGATCAGAAGCACAATAAGAGTAAAGGGTGCAGGGCTCCTCTGCCAGCCTCCATGGAATCTGTACTAACTGGGATAGTCATTAGCTTCTCTCTTAATATTCATCAGGATTGATATGGCGCATTATGGTTCTCTGCACCTTTGGTGCTAATGAACTGATCACAAAATCTGTGGGAATTAATGAGTCTATCAAAGGCTGTTCTCAGTTTTTCAACTCCATAGAAACATGATCTCAAAGCAAAATCAAGTAAAATCTCTGCTTAGCTTTCTATGTCTTTCAGATCTTCCTTCCCTTTTCTTTCAACTCCTAGCTATTCCCAGAAGCAGCTTGCTGTCAAACTGATTCTGCTGATTTCTGAGAAACTAAGATATAGATTAAGAATAAGTTCAGGATTCCTATGCCCCAGAGTCAGCCTCCTTGCTAACACAGTTTTTTAAAAATACGTTTTTATCTAACGGGCCTTGGTGCTAGTATTTATGAAATAGTTAAAATCGCTTCCAATATGACTTTTGTGGTCTGATGGAACAATAAATAGTACATTAGCAGAAATTCTGTAGTACATAAGCCAGACACTGCAGGTATACAAAGCACTTCAGAGACTTTGATTGAAGGTAACAATGAATCAAATATATTATTTCACTATTTAATATCTTTTACTGTCATACATTTTTCATGAGTGATATTCTGTATACCACAAAAACAATAATCAGAGAATACCTTACATTTTACATCTATTGTCCCTGGCCAGTACCTTTCTTATTATCCTCTATTGATTCATTTTAGATGGTCTAATGAATAGGTGATATTGAAAGCAAACAAACGAACAGTAACAATAGCAAAAACACAAAGATTTATTCGTAAGACCTGGGTTCTAGTCCCACTGTATTCATGAACACCTGAGATACTCTTGGTAAGTCTCTATTTCTTTACTTCTCAATTTTCCTATTTACATAAGTTGGGTTGAGATAAATGTAATTCTTATTCATTTTCATACCAGTGACCTCTTTTTGCTATCTATTTCCATGGAACTTGTTAAATATCACTTACTAAATTTTAATAAGTAATTTTCTCATTTTTATTCATCAATAATTCTATTGAACCTATATTATAAAAATGTAAAAACAGCAATAAAGACCATAAAAAGTTAGTATTATATTCAATAATGTGCTTGTTCATATGGATTTTTTAAAATAAGCACTTGAATTTTACTGGCCCTTTGAAATGTTAGAAAGAGATTCTCCAGCCCCCTCATTCCTCTAGTGGATCATTGAAGGGACAAGAAACAATGAAGATGAGGAAGTAGCAGAACAGACAACCCATAAGTCCACCAAAACCCCTCCTGCACTGTCCACTTCAAACAACAAGACCTAGTGCAGTACATCTCAGCACCATGTGTTTTGGTTAAGAATTTTTGTCTTGCAAGCAAAAACAAAAGACTACTTAGTTTTTTTTTTCCTTAAAAGTCAGTGACCAGGGGTTGAACCTGAGCTCTGTAAGGACATCAATTTTAGCATTTGACAGCTCACATCTCCTATGTCTTTTAGAATTTTGTACCCATTCTTCCACTAGTGATCATGAAATATACTGAGGCAGGATGTAAAGTTAAGTAGTTCAGTGGTCTGGATGAAGGTTTTCACAAACCTCTAGGATGTTTCCGGTAGCCGCTATTACTATATCCTGACAACGTTCTTCAAAATACAATGTCAGTTGCTAGTTTCAATTAATCTTCCTGACGAGCCATGCCAAAAGTCGAGTGTTCTGAGGTGATCGCAGGCTTCTTTGGGTACCTTAGCCCATGAGGATAATCTTCCAGATCCAAGAAAGGCTATGCCCTCTCCACTTCAGAACTCTCTGATGCTGCCTCCATTTATTCTTCTTTATGAACAGGATTCTAGGGCCACACTAAAGGTCCTGTGTCTCCTGGGTATACCACTCACAACACAACAGTCACTACAGGAGACACTGCCACGCATTCCCAGTCAACACACTCTTGAAATCTGGACTTGCAGGCTGCGCTCCTTCTCTGCATCCTGCCTCAAAACACTTACTCTCATCTTCCTCCATTCTTCCACTCCTCATTTCACTTGGAAAAAAGGAGCCTTTGATTCCAGCTCCCTTCAGAGTTGATGGAGACAAATCCGGTCATGGTAGTTCCCCTCCCCAACAGCTTCATATTGGTTGAATGACTGAATGAGTGTCCTTCAGCTACAAGGCTAAAGTGTCAACTGATGAAGGTTACCAACTAGTAAGAAAATTACTCCAGAACAGTGTGTCCTCATTTTTCTTTCCTCCTGGAATAATTGGGAAATGTTAGTAACAGGATTTATCTAGTCGAGCAACAGAGCAAATTTGAGGGATTAAGAAAAACAAATCAGATTTACAGAATTTTTTTTTTAAAAAAAAATGTCATCATTATTTTTAGTGTTTGTCATTTTGGTATAAGAACAGGTTACCTAGTCCTGCAACCATGTGTGTATTGTGTCCTTCGGAAGAAGGAGAAAGTTCAGAGTGCAGAGGATTCTTGGACACACTGTGAGGAATTCTGTTAGTGCTGGAGAATATAAAACGCCCAGTTGCCCAGCCGGACAGCACCACGGGGGCTGCTGAAGGGCCCTGCTGACTCCGTTGAGGCATCCTTTCCCTTTTCACACCAGTACCCATCTTTCTTTCGGTTTTGTCGTTACAACCTGTGGCTAAAACTCATTCTCCCACACTTTCCAAACTATTTTAGTGAAGTAATTAAAATCAGCACAAATGCAATATCTCATTAAGAAAGTAATAAAATTTATAATCAATCTTAGAGTCCCTGAGAAGTGTGGGAAAATGGAACAATAAAAATGTCATTATGTTATTGGTCTGGGAATGGCTTCTCCTTCACTTATTAAAAGAAATGTTATTTTTCTCACTGTATTTTTCTGTCACTTGAGATTGGCCTTGAGCTCACCCAGATTATCATAAAATCACAAGAAAACTAGAGAAAACACCAGCAGCACCGCTCTCTGCTCTGGGCAGACCGTGCCTCTCACCCCTGGGCTGCCCTGACTCTGGCTTTCTTCATTTCCATGATGGAAGGTAGTGCAATCATGGCTAAAAACCCAGGCCAGGGTCCAACACTGTGCATCCTTCTCCACCAATCATGAGCTGCTAACGATAGCTGTTGTCCTCTTTGAACCCCGGGGTACCCTCAGTTTTCTATGGTTAGGAGTAGATCTGCCTTGGAGGAAAGCTTTGAGAATGAACGGAGATGGCATGTGTGCAGCGCAACCCACAGTGGCTGCAAGCGAGCACCGGAACTAGAACGGCAGTGCACCCGCTGCAGTCACTCCTGTCTTTCTGCTCCACCAGTTTCCTGCAGTTTTCATCTCTGTCTGCTGTGTGACAGATGCTTGTGGCATCCATGTATGCTCTCTGTCTCTACCTCTCTCTGGGTGTGTATGACTACCCTTTCTCTCTCTTGCTCTCTCCCTCCCTCCTCAGTCAGGCCTCAGGAAAAGGGATTGAAGGATCTCCCATTCAAATACTCCAGCTGTCTATGTCATCCTTCCCTCTCTGAAGACTCTCCCATAAGCCATTTGATATTTCCTTCTTCCTGTTCTTCCCACACCAGTCTTAGTTGTCACTAAGTTTACACTTTGTTTGACTCGCATCCTCAAAATTGGACCTGGTTGAACTTGCCTCTGAGGTCTCACAGAACTCAGGACAGAAACACAAGCATCTTTGGGAATGTTTCCCTTAGAAAGTCAGTGGGAGTTATCTGCTACCAAGAGTTTGATGGGCTTGCCAAGGCAGGAAGTGGTACTAAATAAAAAGGGGAGCTGGGTGAGCTGAGCTAGTGGGAGCTCACCAACTCTGGACTGACAGCAGGGGAAACTGCATAGGCCTAAACTATGCCTCCTTAATGTAGGTGACAGTTGAGTATTTGGGGCAGTAGCAGGACCAGAATTTATCCCTAGTGCTTGAACTGGCTTTTTGGGGGTCCATTCGTTTTTGAGGCATACATTGTTCACCCTACATATAGGGGAGAGGACCTTGGTCCTGCCTCCAAGTGATGTGCCAGACTTTGTTGACTTCCCAGGGAAAAGTTTTACCCTCTCTGAGGAGTAGATGGCCGGTGGGGTGGGAGAAAGGTAGGGGAAGCCGGAGGATGGGGGAGAGGGAACTGGGATTGGTATGTAAAATGAAAAGAGATTGTGTTTAAATTGAATTTAAAAAGGGGAGAGCTGGGAGTAGGCAAAGCTGGGAGTAGAAAAGCCTGGATGATTTGCAAGGAAGGAAGGAGAATACAGGAGGCTAACAGACATGACAACCTTAGAAAAGATACAGGAATTCTCATATTTAAAACTTGAGAAGTTTCTGATCAAGGTAGTGGATGATACAGTAAAGCAGTGGAGGAGAATGCAGGAAGCATAATTTAGAACGTTACTGAGACGTGTATGAAAGCTGCAGGTAGTAGTTAACAGAGGGAAATATGTGGAGTTACATAAAGCCACCCAATAAAGGTTTGAACGAATGAGCAGTCAGAGTTCTCAACCCTGAACATTGTAACTCACCAATGTTTTAAGACAAAGGAAGGCTACACAATTCTTTGGGAACTAAAAAGATGTTGGGATGACTTTAGAACACCAGTGTCAATTAAATTTTCTTGTTTTAAGAACTTCTATAGGTAAACAGAAAAATCACACTGTTTTGTTTTGGTGTACCAATTAAATATCAAGCAACATCAAAGAAAACTGCATAGACTTTTGGAGGGGTTACTAACTAAAGAATCTGAAAATAGTAAATGCTCCTACATTGCAGATAAAATAGGTTAGCTGATTGGAGGCACTGCATAAAGCCCTACACTTAGACACACTCTCGGTATGGGTGCAGGAGGGATGGACCCAGACAGGAATGCATGGATTCTATTCCTCTGCTTTTCAACATCGTTGGTATTATTATGACTACTCTAGATGTTATCTAATATTGATAGTTTTCCTCTTAAGTTTGTATGAATACAAGCATTCACATTTTCCAGCTAGGTCTTAAGTGAATGAATGATCTTTTTAACTTCAGGGGTAGAAATAAGGTATTAGATATCTTTCTGAAGATGTATAGTTTTATATATTAAAACCTAGCTATAGTAGTTGCTTTTCTCATTGTTGTGTCCAAGTCCCTGGCAAGAAGCAGTCAATGGAAGGAGGGGTTTATTCAGGCTCACAGTTACAGGATGTACATTCCACCATGGTGGGGGAAGTATGAGAGCGGGAGTAAAAGTTGCTAGTTACGTGGCATCCCCATTCAGAATGCAGAGAATTAAATAAGGTAGGACATGGGGTGGGGGTGCCTATTCAACACCAAGGCCCACCCCAGGTACCACTTCTTCCAATGAGGTTCCATCCCCTAAAGGTTCTACAACCTTTCTGAATAGAACCACAGACTGGGGATCCATCATTCAAACATGGGAACATATGTGGGAAACATTTCCCTTTCAAACGCAACATTGGACTTGCAAACAGATACTAACTAGACCCTGTGTGCCTGGCACTGGCTTAGTCTAACCTCAATGAAACAATAGAGGCGAATGCTCTTTGGGCCATGCTAAGGCATGAAAAGCATACAGGGTCACATTAGGAGGTGTTAGACATGACTTCAAAATATAATAGAGGACAGAAGGGTTAAATGACTTTGTTATACTCCCTCACGGCTTGTGACTGGGATTTGAGAAGCCCTATTGGCAGCTTGTCAACCTGCTCAGGCTGTTCAAACCCTGTTCAAATATTTGCCAGCTATCCTTTGAGGAAGCTTTTGTTACTGTCCCCATTATGTTTTGCAAGAACCTGTCTTGAATCTCTTCTTGTTTCTTAGCCCTTATAAGCATTCCTGTGCTAACCATCCAGAAAAACCATTCCTCCTTTAAATGGCCAGGGCTTACCTTCCTTCTTTGCAGAGTCCCAGTGGCTCTGCAGCAAAGAAGACTTTCCATAGAATTTTAAGCAAAAGCATCCCAGGAGGAAATATCCCCACAGTCTTACAAAGCTCCACATGCCCAAGTTTTTACTCTTACCTAACCTCACAACAACATCCATGCAATGCCATAGCCCCACCATTTTCATGTTCCTTACCAGAATTATGACTTCTCTGTAAAAAAAAAAAAAGAAGAATCAAGTAAAATATGCACTGAAGTGTATTATTTCTCCTTTCTCTTCCTATCTGTATTATTACTTTATGATTTTTAATTTTTGTGGCTACTTTTACTTTACGTGATGCATGAATTTCAGGTATGATGGATAGCTCATGCCTGTAACCCAAGAAGCAGGGAGGTTTCTAGGAGTTCAATACCAGCACAGACTAGAAAGGTGAGCTCAAGGCCAGAGTAGGATAGACACAATGAGGCTATCTTTAAGAAATAAAGAAGTAAATAAATAAATAAATAAATAAATAAATAAAAGCTTGGATTAAATGAAAATGGAACTAAAAACTTTTAGTCCCTTTGGGTTAATTAACATTGGGAGGGTACCTCTGGCTTCCCTTGGCCAATTGTCTCAAAAATAAACTTTAATTGATCTCAGAGTACCAAGAAGCATAATTTTCTTGAATTAATGCATTTGTAATGCATAGCACTCCCAGACAAAAATAACCCTTCTCATAACAGCATTTGGAGTGTGTCCGTTGTTTAATTTTGCTTCATTTGAATGCTGGAATTTTTACTATAATCCAAAGGCAATAATCATTCTAGCTATTTTTATATTGAAAATACAAAGAAAGAGTCTTATTTAAGGACCCATGGACATGCCTCAATAATTTGTTAAGAATTATTAAGAATCTGAAACATAATTTGCCCTAAAATTTTTTCTACAGCATCAGAAATGAAAAAAGTTCAAGATTCTAACATTGACCAGTGCTCATTCTCTCTCTCTCATTCTCTCTCTCTCTTTCTCTCTCTCCCTTTCTCTCTCTCTCTCTCTCTCTCTCTCTCTCTCTCTCTCTCTCTCTCTCTCCCTCTCTGTGTGTGTGGGGGGGTGTGGGTGTCTCTTTAGTATGAACCAGTCACCAATGTACAAATGAGAAATAGGAATTCGTTCTCACTTTATCACTTGGTCCAGAGCCTGATCGTATATACTATCCAGGTGAGGGCCGTCCGCATTTCAGGTCTGTTCTATGATATTTTATCTTCCCTTGAGGCTCCATAACAACATGTAAATCATTAATCATTTATTGTCTGTTTTCACAAAGGGATTAAAAAGAACTGTACTGTTTAGGAGTGCTATAGGAGACTGTAGCTCATCTTTTGGTGGTGCCCAACACTATTCTCAGTAATGACATCATTCTGTAGTCAGTGAAGACTTTCCTTCCTTTGGTAGTATTATTTCTCCTATTTAGTCTGAACTAAAAATGGATTTTTACAAAGTGTTATTGTAGCCAGGCACTGATGGTACAGAACTTTTATCCCAGTACTTGGGAGGCAGAGACAGGCAAATCTCTGTGAGTTTGAGGCCAGCCTGGTCTACAAGAGCTAGTTTCAGGACAGGCTCCAAAGCTACAGAGAAACCCTGTCTCAAAAAACAAAACAAAACAAAACAACAACAACAACAACAAAAGAGTGTTCTTGTGTCTTTCTGGTTAATATCATTAAATATTGCTCTTGTAACAATGGCTCAGAATTTTTTCATCAAATCATTTCATATTAAATGTGAAATGGATGAAATGCAGCTATGAATGCTATACTAATGATAGCTTACAGGTTAAAAGTGTTAAAAGCACTTTTCTTGGCAATAATTTTGTATGAGAAGGACAAATTATTCTTACTAGAGTGAAAGGGTCCCATTAAATCCCCAGTTAACCTGCTAGTTAATGATTCACACTTTTGCTGAAATATTGATATATCCTCTGGTTTTTTGATAAATTGATGTGTTTTATTACTCACTTACTTACTTATTACTTTCTTGAGAGAAGGTTTCTTTGTGTAACATATGTGGCTGTCCTAAAACTTAATGTGTTTTAAGTAAAATACAAAAACAAAAACAAAAAACAGAATCCTTTTAGTATGTGACTTTGCAACTCATTTGTAAAGAACACCATATCAATATTAGGCTCAGCTCGCTCAGTATTCTGTATATGTCTTCAACTTCCATGTGCTTTGACCTTAAAATACACTCTCCAAAAGATAGATTGAAATTAAAATTGAGGGGAAAATGAAGCCTACATTCCTTCAAAACTGTGTAGGTTGATTAAATGATCATATTACCAGTTTAGGCAGGATATTTCTTCACCTTGTCCCAGGACACTGCTTTGAATTGATTCTTCAATTAAGCCCATCAATTTCTCAATAGAAAAGAACATCCTCCTACCAAAGAACAAATATTAGAAACAGAGGAAGAAAAGTTGTCATGGGTGAATAACCTATTTTAGTGCGAATGTACAATATTTTTTTAAAAAAATTATACTTGCATAAATTAATTTTGCTGATAATAAAAGTTAATAGACATTGTTTTTTCTTTTCTTTTTTTTATTAAAAATTTCTGCATCCTCCCCACCTCCCATTTACCCCCCTCACCCCTCCACTCCCCCTCCCTCTCCTGTCCAAAGAGCAGTGAGGGTTCCCTGTCCTGTGGGAAGTCCAAGTTCCTCCCCCCTTCATCCAGGTCCAGGAAGGTGAGCATCCAAACAGGCTAGGCCCCCCAAAAAGCCAGTATGCGTAGTAGGGTCCAAATCCAATGACGTTGTCCTTGGCTTCTCAGCAGCCCTCATTGTCTGCCAAGTTCAGGGAGTCCAGTTTTATCCCATGCTTTTTCAGTCCCAGTCCAGCTGGCCTTGGTAAGCTCTGAATACATCAGCCCTACCATCTCAGTAGATGGGAGCACCCCTCGCAGTGCAGACAGGAAAAACTAAACCGAAAGAAAGTAAATACTTTCAAAGCCAGCTATTTGGTTCTGTAGGGGGATGCATCCTCACCCCATGTGCCATAATTTCATTTGGATATATCTATCACAAGCAGATATATAAGCACAAACACATATATACATATACATGTGTATGATTTAAGTAAGCTTGTGAAATAATAAGCTTATCTCTCTTTTAACACCCTTATTGTTATCTCTCATTACCTTTCCCCTTCCTGAACCACCTTCTGACATCCCCAGTTAAAGTTCCCCATTATTCTTATCTGGTGTCATGATAGCACCTGGATCTATCCTTAGGGCTCCTTTCCACCTCCTCTGTAGCCCCTTTCTACTTCCCTGGCTTATTTAAAAATTCAGGTTACATACTGAAATCTACAGATTCAGACATAGGATCCACAGACGAGAGAGAACATGTAGCATTTGGATCTGAATCACTCCATTCAGTAAATATTTACCTGAAAATGTCATGATTTTATTTTCCTTTACATGCAGATAGTCAAGCTTCTACCTAGGTTGACTAATCCCAGGTGGTCAGCCCTAGCTATGGAAACACAATGATGCCAAGATGACTCACTATGTTGTATAGATACACACATGTGCACCCCCCCACACACACATGCATACACACACACACACACACACGAGGATAATAATTGAAGATGATATCTTGAATTTGGAAGGGGGAGCTTGAGAAGATTTGGAGGGAAAATAGGGACAGGAGTAATCCAGACGCAGTATTCATTTACTAAGTTCTCAAAAATAAAATTAAACTTCAAAAAGAATTAAAAATTGGTTGGTACATAACTGTTTAAGACTGGATTTAAGAAAAAAAAATAATCCTAAAAGACATACCAAAGTCATCACAGCAAGAGAAGAACACCATCTCTCCCATGAGAAAGAAGCCTTTGTCTCCAAAAGTTGTGATATTCTGTGTTTCATTTTCTTCCCAAGTGGTTCAGAAGTAGAGAGAGCCAGCTGCAAGGCCATCCTCCACATAGAGGGTACCTTGCTTGTTCTTCAGTGTACGGTAGCCAGCAACTGGGACCAAGCAAATATCCACACTCTTTCATGCTTGCTTCACGACCATTCTTTAACTACCTGAAGTACCCCACTACTGAAAACTCAGGAAGCAGGAAGTCTGAGAAATAGAAATGTTAGAAAAAGGCATACCAGAGTAGTCACAATAGTGATATCAGGTGCTTCGAAAATATTTATTCATTCTTATATCTAATAAATGCTTTCTACTTCTTTTAATGATCAGCCATCTTTAGTGCAGTTTTCACATATAGCTGATAAGGCTAACCGGAAGATTAGTTTAAACCCACATCTCCCACCAGAATCTGGGCAAACTGTACTCAGAATTATATAATGGTGAAAAACTGTGACCATTAACTTTCTGTGTGTGAGAGTTCTGCCTGTTTACATGTATGTGTACCATGCACAGGCCTGGTGCCTACACAGGACTGAAGAATGCATTGACTCCTACGAAACTGGAGTTACAGATAATTATACACCACCAAACCCAGGTGCTTTGTAAGAGCAAGAAATGTTCTCAGCAACAAAGCCACCTCTCTGACCCTCCTTGATGGATCTCTTAAGGTCTGTTGTCATTTACAGCTTATTGATCAAGGGATGGTCTTTGTCTACAATGATACTCAACTTGCCTATCTTCTGTGATGTAGGGGTTGGTTCTTAGTTTATGGTAACCTCAAGGGTCAAACATGTAGAATAGATATGTTTAAGCATAGCTAAAAGAAATATGCATGTACAATATTAAATCACTTTTATTATATCAATACCTTTAATTACATGATCCATCTTTGTTACTTTTCTATTCCTTTGAAAAAAACACCTTGACCAAGGAAAATAGAAAAGAAAGCATTGGATTGGTCTTATAGTTCCAGAGCATATAGAATCCACGATGATAGAGCAAGCACATGATGACATGAACTGCTAAGAGTTCACATCAGGATCTGCAAGCAAGATGCAGAGACAACATTGAGAAGCCTTAAAGATTACCCCAGGGACATAGCTCCTCCTACAAGTCCACAATTCTTAACCCTTCCCAATTGATTCCACCTACTGAGAAACATATTTAAACATATAAACCTATGGGGGCCATTTTCATTTAAACAGTGACTTAGGTCTTAATGACACTCTGTACTGAAATGAATCAGCTCTGTAGAGGTCTCCATACACTTTCCTATGGGGAATGTCTCTATTTATCTAAAACACAAGAAAGGCTACTGAGATTCCCAAAAGGCACCCCAGGAAGGAGAAAAACAGGAATCTTTATTCAAATTGGACCCCATAGAAACTAAGTCTGTTTGGTTGACAGTCGGGTTCTCAATACCTCACCCAGTGCATGGCACTTAATCCTTGCCCTGTCAATACTGGGTAAATAAAAGAACAAATAATTTATGATTGGATTTCAATTAGAAGTTAGTAATTAAAAACAATGACATGTTTAAAGAAAAAAAAAGACCCAGATTGTGACAGGACATGAATAATATTAGGAATGAAAAAAGTTTCCCTGAAATTACAAAGAAGACTTAACCAACAGAGGGCCATGAGAAGAGCATGTAGGGAAGGAGATGAACAGATATGGGTCTGGAAAGAAGTAAATAGGTATTAAGAAATAGAAATTACAGTTAAAACAGAAAGGGAGACTATCAGAAGAAATAGAGCAAAATTAATATAAATAATCTGGGAGGGATCTGAAGAAACATTCAAAGTCAAGAGTGTACCGCTGTAGAAGATCTAGGCACCATAATCTTCCAAATCAATGTTTCATTTAATCAAAAGGAAAAATTTCCTTTTGACTTTCTTAATCAAAGTTTCTAGATCTGGTGTGTTTCTCAAAGAGATAAATGAATAGCTCAGATTTCTTACAGATCAAGGGAAAAATGCAATCTGGCTTTGCTGAAAGCCTTGGAGTTAAAACAGAATACTCCATTTTTGTTTCATATGCATGCATGATTATAAGCTATTTTTAGGAATAATTCATCTCTGGTTCAGCTTGAAGAGATGAATGAATGGAAAAGTCCGTAAGGCCATGGTTACTCCACATTGGAGCCAGTCTTTAAGAAACTGATTGGGGAGCAAGCCCTATAAAAACCTTATACTTAATGTGAGTAGGGATCCCATTGCCACTAGTAATTACATCATGAAATCTATGACTTTTTAGTTATACTGGTTGTTTAATAATTATAGGATATATTGACCCAATGTATAACTTTGTTTCATTAGTCAATATCATTGTTTTATTTTTTAGTTCCTTCTTTTTATTTTTTAAATTAAAATATAGTCATATCATTGCCCCCTTCCCTTTCCTCCCTCCAGTGCTTCCCATATAACATTTAGTTTGGTCCCTTTCATAGTCATGATCTTTATTCATTTAACTCTTGTTCAATCTTTCTCTCTTTAGATAGATGATAGATAGATAGATAGATAGATAGATAGATAGATAGATAGATAGATAGATAGATAGATAGAGATAGATGGATAGATGATAGACAGATAGATAGACAGACAGAAAAACAGAAAGATAGGAATGAGTGTGTGTTTTTAAATTTATACAACCTCCTCAGTTCATAAATGTTATTTGTATGATTATGATTTCAGCTCTTGTCATTTGATATTTGAGAACCAATTTGGTGCCTCTTTCCTGAAGAAAACTGTCTCTCCTGCTTTTAGCATTCCTTAGTTTGCCTATAGTTCTTTGTCTTGTTCGGGTCTTACCAATTGGCCATGATGAGGAGGCTTCATGGATGTAGCTACTTGGTTATTTTTCAGAACCGCAATTTCACAGCCAACGTCCTGTTCCTCCGGCTTTTATGATCTTTCTGCCCCCTTTCCCGCTGTGATTCCTGAGCCTGAGGGGCAGGAGTTGTTCTGTAGCTATTCCTCCCTTGTGTTTTGGAAGCTACGCTCAGTGGGGTAAATACATTCGATGACGTACTCTAAGTAATGTGATTAATGATGTTAGGACAAATCACATGAGGATAGGAACAAAGCCATGAAGTGTGTGCTGCCTCTGTGGGGGGGAGAGCAGGTTGATGGAAACAGAAAACCAGAAGCTCTGACCTATCAGGTTCCAAGAGAAGAAGGGAGAATAAACGCCTATTGTTCAGCTTCTCCTCCATTACCCTGAGATGCTTCTGGACTGGCTTTGAAAACCCATGCATCACTTTCACGGTTATCAGACATATTAATTTTTTCAGTGACACCTACCCACAGTTCTCTGTAATGGATGTATGGGCTAATGATGCCTGGGTGAACTGAATGATGAAAGCCCGAATCTTTACACCATTCTTCTCTGAAGCTTAAAATATGTACTAAAGGCGTTGTTGTTGGTTTACAAAACATGAAAATGTAAATTTTGGGGACTTCATACTTACTTCAGTCAAACTTTAAAATGTTTCCTATATCTTGATAATTCTAAGCAGCAACCCTTAGAGGAGTCAAGCATAGCAATTCTCTTCTGCCTAGAGCACACGGTATGTGGCCGATCAATCTGAGAAGTTTCTTCATCGGGACACGGGGAGTCAACATTATTTTGCCTTAATAACAAAAGGAGAAAGACTAAGACTGTGTATGGGGAGAGTGGGGTATGTGTGTGTGTAGGTATGTGTGTGTGTATCTATATGTGCATGTTTCTGTGTCTGAGTGAATGTGCATTCTGTGTACATATGTGTATGGGCACATGTGTGCAGCTGCATGCATGTACATTTGAGTACATGCCTGCATATGTATTTGTTTGCGTGCATGAATGTGTGCATATGTGTGCTTGTTTGCATGTGTGTGTGTGTGTGTATTTCTCCATTTGTACTTAATTTCTCAATGGCAGAAAATTCTCAAACAGTGCCTGAAATGCCAATAAGTCACGATGAGTATCTATTCATTAAAATCATATGCTAAAAAATAGATTTTCAAGAGTTATTGTCTTGCACAACTACCTTTTTGGAGTATACTATTTAAAAATTATAATGGAATCTTCTCCTTATATAAAAGAGAAAATAAGTAGCAAATTTCCTAAAACTCACAGTGCAACTGGAGCCCCTTATCTGCTCCCTTCCCTCATTCTGCTACCTCAATAGCCCTGTGCTACAGAAAAGAAAAAAATAAAATAAAAATGAAGAGAAAAACCTTAAAGGCCTTTCTGATGTATCCTTTACCCAGATAAAAATGTAAAGGAAGCATAGCTCCTTGACTGTTTAGTGTAGAATGTTTTTGGTATTCCTCAAATGTTCGGCAACACTGAGATTCAGCTCTTTGCAGCCTCATAAATACTTCTTGAAGTGACTCTTAATTACTTTAAAGAGCTACTATTTTGCAGGCCTGATGAACTGGGTTAAAGGTTAAGAGCACTTCTTGCTTTTACAGAAGATGGGGTTCAGTTTCAAGAGCACAATCATCCTTCACTCTAGTTTTGGGGGACCTGGCATTGCCTCTAGTTTCCACAGGCATGAAACACACATATAATACATAATTTGTACTACTGGAATCCTTTACTACAAACTGAACATATTCATAAGCAATTTAGCCAGCTGACCATATTCCAAACATTAACACAATGGATGTGTTCAGCACTTATGAGGTAGCACAAATGAGTTTTTTAAAAAATAACTTCCTTAGCATAGGATTCAGGATAAAGAGAGTTGTCAAAATGAGAAGGTATGACTTTTGCACATAAAATAAAATTTGACAATTCTTCTTTTTAAAAAGGGAGACAGGAAAGGACTTATAATAGCTTTGTGTCAACCCCAAGTCAGAGAATGAAGAAAAAGAGCATGGTTTTAAGCACAAGGTCAGCCACATGGTGGTGGCACACACCTTTAATCCTAGCACCCAGAGGCAGAGACAAGCTAAACTCTTAGAGTTCAAGGCCAGTCTGGTCTTCAAGAGTCCCAGGACAGACTCCAAAGCTACAGAGAAACCCTGTCTAGAAAAAAAAAAAAATACAAGTTCAAACGGGAAAGTGGAGTTGTACCCAACTTAAACCACTGTACTACTAGAATCCTTTACTACAAACTGAACATATTCATAAGCAAGATAGTCAGCTGACCATATTCCAAACATAATCACACTGCCTTATTGAGAATTAGCTATTTCTGTATACTGTCTAAATTATTTGGAGGTGTAACTTTTATTGTATCTTTTTTTTTCCTTCTGTATTCCTATAGCCATACCTTTACTCAGAATGTGACTCTCCTTTTTCTTCAACAGTCTTCCTGAGCACCAAATAACAGATTCTTTGGAAATCAGCTCAGATTTACCCAGTATAGAGACACAATTTGAAGGATATCTTTTTTAGTTGCTAAAAGTACATTTTAAAATGTTTGTTGTTTTTCCCAAAATATGTAATATATAATTTATTATATATATAAAGTGTATTTCATGTATATTGATGTGATGGTGCCAGATCTCCTGGAATCGGAGTTACGGACAAATTTTAGCTGCCATGTGTGTGCTGGGAATTGAACCGAGGTTCTCTGGGAAAGCAGCCAGTGCTCTTAAACCCCGAGCCATCTCTGTAGCCCCTCACAAATATATTTTTTTAAAACAGGCTAAGGCTAAATTACCGTATACTACCTTCATTATTTTGAGAAGAAAGCACTTGGATAAAAACATATACTGTGGTGGTGCACACCATTCATCCCAGCACTTAGGAGGCAGAGTCAGGCAGAGCTCTGAGCTTAGGGCCAGCTCTGGGTGTACAGAGTGAGTTCCAGAACAATGAGGGCTACACAGAGAAACCATTAAAAATATCTGAAAAATATTATATCTTGAAAAACCATTAAAATATTTCTTCTATCCTTTTTTATTTTTCGCATACTTTTCTCTTTTCACTAAAGACTGCTGCAATCATGGCTTGACCTCTGACCCCAACTACTGGCATGCTAAGTCTGAGTGGTGAGGTAACGCCCTGGAGTCATTGTGATAGGCTGTGTAGACTCTGCAGCCTTGGTCAAGCTTCTCCTCTTGCTAATCTTCACATGTCTCTATCTGCAACAATGGGTGTGTTCAGCACTTATGAGGTAGCACAAATGAGTTTTAAAAATATAACTTCCTTAGCATAGGACTCAGGATAAAGAGAGTTGTCAAAATGGGAAGGTATAATTACCATAACTATTTTTAACCTCACAGTGTGCTTTGTGATTTAACTTTTTATGAATGCTGATGAATTAAAACTAATCTTTCAGTTGTCTAGTTTATCTTGGTGGGATCATTAATTCCTAAAATGAGAAATTGATGGGACTTTCAAATATTGATGATAAGACTCAAATTTCTTTTTCAGGAGTGGTTTTCAACCTGTGGGTCACGACATCTTCAGGAGTCGCTTATCAGATATTATGCTCATCAGATACTTATTACAAGTTTGCTACATCACAGTAGCAAAATTACAGTAGTGACGTATCACCAAAATAATTGTATGGTTGGGGGTCAGCCCAGCATGAGGAACTGCATTAAAGGTGCTCAGTGTTAGAAAGGTTGAGAACCACTGCCTTTCAGCAATAGTGTTTTGCTTTATTTTATTATTTTTACTATAAAACGTTTGGCTATGTGACTAGCTCAAGAAAACACATTTAAATTTTGATTTTCTGTGGCTTAAAAATGAAGATTTTACTGCCTGACCAAGGTTGAACAAAATCCCCTAAAAGAATTCCCAATCGGTAAAAATTCTGAGCCACCGATTTCCACATTTTCTCACAATTACAAGGGAACGCAAGACCCTCCTGACTTACATCATGATCCCAAGTATGTTGGCCTATGCAGATACAAAAAGAAGACATTCTTTTAGCATAGAGAAATAATGATTTCCCTATTAAAAAACAAAACAGAACAAAAAACCAAAATTAAAAAAAAAATCTTCCGTTCTTCAAAACACTCATCCTGCAGGGCAGATGTTGGAACAGAGCTGATGAACAGCGGTATCAGCTTGCTTTTGGAAAAGTAAATACTGCTGAGGAGACCCAGCAAAATGGCAAAATCGGAACTAAACAGTAAACTTAGTCCTTGGGCTTTGTTTAATCTAACGTGTATTTTTACTACCGAAGAGTTGTTCTTGCTACATAATTTCGTACATCTTTATTTAGTAGAAACACGAAGGAAATAGCAGTTCTCATTAAAGAGAATGTTGATGAGATTTTCATGTGTACCTGCATAACAGCATCTGCCTAAGTACAAGTCACAGAGGGCTTAAAGCAATGAAGATCTAAACACCACCAAGAGACGTTGGGTAGAGAGAAGCTCACATGTGGTTTATCTCATCTGAGAATGTGGAGCCTGGATTTAAAAAAAAAAAAAACACATAAAATGATTTAATTTCTTTATCTGTAAGAATAGACTCTGTACCACATATTATAGTGTTTCATAATGTGTTTCACTGAAGCAATATAGTCATGTATGACCTGACCCTGAGGAAATGAACTTGGTAAAGGAAACCTAAAAACTACACACATGTGCACATTGCACATACACATTAACGCACACACACAGACACAGACACACACACAAATAGTTGCTCTAATACTTATTATTTAAAATGTTGTTTTGTCAGTTTATGTATGTGGTAGATACAGGCAGTAACTAATACAGTTCTGGGCAGAGAGTAAATGGGCGTTGTAAGCCACTAATTAAAACTCACTCAATACATGTGGTTTTCTTAATATGCTTTGTTAAATTAACCAATATGCACATGAATCTCTGCACATTTTTTAAGAACATCATTCGTGACTTAAGGTGCATTTCCTAACATCTTCCCCTCCGCGATGGATGAGTCAGAATGCAGTTTTCACACACACAGGAGCAGAAGCATCTCTCCAGCAGGATTCCACACACAAACGAAACAGATTTTGTGTGCACAATCTTAAAATCGTATTAAGATCTGCTAATAAGACAACCACGAAATTATTCCATAATCACGACTATGCATTTCCAAAGAAATATTTCATTTACAGTGTTGAAGTCTCTGAAATAAATATGCTTTCTATAACCAGGGATCAAAGGCTGTACCTTAAGAAGCTACTGCTGTCCTAGCTTGAGTAAAACAGTGATCTCGGACTGAAAAATAAAAGCAGTAGCATCATGATTCAGAATGTGCCAAACTATTAATATTATCATTTATATTAATATTCAAGACTTGCCAAACTCACATCAGTGGTTAGGAACTGTGGTAAGTGCTGTAGAAGGAGGATATCAGGGGTCTTATTTCTACCTAATATTGAAAGAAGTCAACATTGCACTCCTTCTGTGCAGATGAAGAAATGGAAGCTCAGTGATTGTTGATGATGTGTTTCAGACCTTTAGCTCATAACTGACATATATGAGATTGTATGTAGCCAGGTCATCTGTCTTTGGAGCCCATCGTCTTAAGTAACACTCTTAACAACCTCCTGTGAAATTGACAAGTCTGTGAGAAACCAAGTTATCTTTCAGATCAGGTGTTCTTTAATCTTCTGTGTATTTATTTCTACTTTTTTCATAACCTCAGTAATCATCCGTTTATTGAGCTGCAGTTTGCAGTATGTGTGTGGGAGGTTGCAGATAACAAACCAGCGGTACTGGATCCTCATTCAAGCTTGCCAGCTGTTCAGGCACAGTATTTATCTGTCCCATAAATCTTAGGCTATTCTTTTTTTATTTATATAAAAAAAATCTGACAATTGAAAGTTGGTTTGCTTTCCCACTCCAAATACTGTAACATGAGGTGTTCTTGACTTCGGGCTCACAGTCTCCAGATGAACAGAAGCCAAACCTCACAATGTGTCAGTATCTCACGGAAAGACCTCTTCGCCAGACAAACACCCCACCAGGACAAAAAGCACGTCACTCTCCCCACTCCAATTTTGTAAATGACTCTCTCTATCTTCATCAACACAGGTAGTGGTTAATGAAGTTTAAATCATTTTAATTTAGTTGTACGTGTGCCAAGTTCGTGTTTGACAGTGTGACAGGTTTCAGGCACACATACCTCCTTCCAGAAGACCCACATGATGGCCTTCAATCACTATGAAATGCCATGTGGCAGAAAAGCCACCTGTCTTGTGGAAGAATGGCCCATTTACCTTCTTTGACCTGCTGCTGTTCCTTTACTAAAGAAAGCAAAGTATATAAAACCCCAAGATCATCCTTAATGCACTCACCAAGCATTACCTTGTAATGTTCTGAGATTACACATCACAACACGCTAACCAACAATGCCCCCAGCCCCCTAAACTTTAGTCTTTGAAACATGATCCTTTGAGTTTCTAGTAAAAGCATTTTGATGCACCTACATTCCCCCTCGGAAAGGATTCCACTTTACCCTTCATGTATGGAATAATTATCTCCCCCTCGTTAGTTCATTAACTTTTCTTTTCATTTCCATTAAGTGCTCTGTCTTATTTGTTTGTTTGTTGTTTTGACGGTACCTTGTGGCAGGCAGATAAAATGGTAAATGCAAAATAATTCAGAGTTAAGAGGAGATCATCCAAACAACAACAAAAATAAACCTTTTCTTTTAGGATATAATTTAAAGGTACTACATGTTGTTATTACAATTCTAAGGAAGTAGTCAAGTATAGCGAGTCTAATTCTCCTTAGAGCCTCTTGTTCGACTGAGGACAGCAGGGACTATGGGAGGACCAGACAGTAGTTATCCCTTCCTAACAGTTACAGTGATTGATGCATGGTGTTTTTCCTGCCTATTAACCCTCAAATTATTCTGCCACCACTAAACAGAGCCAAGTTTCAACTTCTAGTATGCTTCTTTTCTTTTTCAGTTTTCTTGTGTGTGTGTGTGTGTGTGTGTGTGTGTGTTTCACATGTAGTGATGGCATATGTGAGGGGTAGGGGAATTTCTGACATACGTGTGTGTTTCTGTAGGTCCAGGTCAACGTCTAGAATCACCCTGGCTTGTTTTCTGTCTTATTCATTGAGATAGGATTTTGAGCTGCCTGATATGCATAGTCTTAGCAGTCATTTTTCTCTGAGCCCCATTTCAACCTCCAAAGGCTAGGAATGCAGGTAGGCCACCACACTGATCTAATTTTACATGTGGTCTGGGGTTCCAAACTTCTGTCCTCAGGCACATTAACCACTGAGGTATCTCTCCAGCTCAACCTTCAGTAATTTTAATGTTTACAATATTGGAAAGTTACTTGAGGCAAAAAAGGGGGATCACATTGTGCCTGCACCCTGCTTGCATTTCAGTTGGCCATTAACACTCAGTGTTTAAAGAGGCATGGTGCTAGGGATTGTGGTCATGCCCTGTTTGTAGTAACTGTTGAGCAAGTGTGGATCTTTGAAGTTAGATACTGCCTTATAATAGAGATTTCAGCAAATAGAAACCAAAAATACATACTGCTTTCCTCTATTTTTATAACTCTGTTCATGCAATAGTGCCTCAGGGCTTCATCATTTCTGGCCATGTTTTTCCTGAACTGCAAATTGCAGACTCAATTGAGTGGCATATTTAAATCTAATGGATATTTACAGTAACCTTCATGTCTAGTGTGCTATGGAAGCTTACTCCTAGAAAAAAATTATTTTATGCAGGTTTCTGGGTTCTCTTTTCTTTTCTTTTCTTTTTTTTTGATTTGAGAATATTTAGGAGAGGGGATTATTTACTGTGTTTATAGTTTTATGATCATGCAAACACATATGAGTCAGCTACTTAAACCTAGATGTATATTAATGTATTACCACAGAAATAAAACATTCTAAAAAACTCTTGATAACGTTAAAAATGCTATCATTATCATTCTTGATAACTTTTAAAAACTGGAAGGGAGAGGGAACTGTGGTTGGTATATAAAATGAAGAAAAACTTTTAAATAAAAAAATTTAAAAATTAAAAATATATTTTCTGAATATACCTGAAATGAAAGTGGATACCTCTCAGTCACTCTTCCCTTTGGAAACCTATTACATGACCATTCTTCATCAGTCTTTAAGAATGGTTTGTCTCATCTCTTCTAAGGGAAAGATTCTAAAATATGACACTAAAATTTGGCACTGAAAATGCAAAAGGTAATAACCCTGAGGGTGATGGAGGAAGGTCATCTGTCTATGTGTTACTCGCTCCTTCTACATGAAGGTCTTCACCTGTTAACATCAACGACACAAGGATGCAGTATAATGGATTCAAAGCGGATCAAGCCCAGCATAGGATAAGGAAGAACAATGGTGTGGGTGGGCTCTGGAAGTGTCACACAAGCTTAGCTAAAGGAATGATTGAAAAATTAGCACAGACTACAATAGCTTCCTTCGCCTAATAGAGAACTGCACTGAAAGACAATTGACTTGGTTTTGAACAAAGGCACAGATCTGGAACGGAGGGGTGACATGGTCAAGGAGGAACATCCTGTCCCGATGGGAATAACTTCATAACAAATGACAAGCTTTGAATGCAATCAGTTGCCTTGTGTTGGTGACATGCTCTTTTCCTGAGTACAGTCTGTTTTCTAGGGGACAAACTTGCATGTTCTTACACTATGTAGCACTTGCATTGATATTTTATTATTAAAGCCTTAATAATAAAAGATCACAGTCTGGTGGCACCATCAATGGAAATATCTTTCTTTGGGTTCTGGCAATCAAAAGTTGAAAATTAAGGTATGAGCAGGTTGTATTTCTCCTGAAGCCTGGCTGGCTTTTCCACGGCCAGCTTCACTTTGTGTCCTCATAAACTTTATAGTGTAGGAGTATGTCCTGCTGTCTGTTTGTCCTTATATAGATTACACACAGACTAAATTAAGAATCGCAGCCTCCGTTTAACGTACAGAGCTCTTTGATGCACCTGTCTCCAGATTCTGTAGTCCTGATGATTAAAGTTTCAGGCTATATGGGGTATGTTCAGATTGGTATGGTCATAGACTTGATGGCTAGTTTTCAAAAGGAAAGAATTGAGGTGAATGGATGGGATCATTTCACTCTGTCACCAAATCCAACTTCAGCACTATGTCTCTACAGTTCTTTAGTAAAATTCTCAGCCCATACCGAAGCCTACTGCCTGGAAGATGGAGAAACCCTAAACTGAAGGACTGGCCAGAGCTGTCAGCACCTGCTCTAAATTAATTCCTACCACCAGAGGGTTCTCTTGTCTTCTGTCTGCAAATTTGAGTTAGCCATAAACCATGCTCTTTGGCTTCTCATAAATGTGGAGGAGATTAAATTCATTATAATATTAAGTAGATCAGGTGGAATTAGCTCTCAGCAGAGTGCAGCTGCTGGTTGCAGCAATGTTGTGACAGGCTCCGCCAACTATGCAATGCAAATATAATCATCTGACTTGCCCTGTTTCCAGACCTTGACAGGCCTTATGGATCTATGGATGCAGTTTCCTCAATTCTGCTCCCCCCATACATTGCTACTTCCCAGTGGTTATCACGGAGGCCATTGCATTGTGTCTGTGATAGTCACTCGGGATGAAAGCTAAAATAAGAGAGGAGGTTAAGACCTAGAAGGATGGAGAGAAAAAGATCCCAGGCACATGTGTTCATTTTGCTTTTATTAATATAGTTAATATTGATTTAGCTGCAAGCAATGTTGCCTGAATTTTGCTTACAGCAGCAGACTGAAGGTGGGACGTAGACAACATAGCGCCCACTCCATTATTGAAGAGGTTTAATTTTGCTGAGTTTGTTCATGTTTGAGTTCATAACAATATATTAGTTTGAAAGAGTATAATGTAATTTTATATGCTAGAAAATACCCGGGGAAAATGTCTCTGACTTTGCTGGACTGGATAGAGCGAGATGGGTTGAAATTAAATAATGGGAAACTAACATGGAAAGAGGCTTAATTAAGCACACCGGGGGTATCTCTCACACGATTTTAAAATACATTTTTTTGGTGACAGCCTGTGTAGCTATTAAAGAGAATATCAGAGGAATTCCTTCATTGGAAGGAATAAGTAGAATGAGAAGGAATAACTGAGAACCCTCAATATGATATAAACGTGATTATTAGGCGACCACATTCAAAACAAAAAGAAGGCTAATCAGAGGGGAGTGAAAATGCTCAATATGTGATGCTCTTGTTGGACAAGCATGAGTCAATGAGTTTGAGTTCTCAGCACCCATAGAAGAAGCTGAGTTCTTTGTGTCTTTAACCCTAGAAGTATAAGACAGAGATAGTTGGATGCCAGCGGCTTGCTGGATAGCCAGTCTAGCCAACCAGTGAGCTTCTGCTTTGCTGAAAGACTCTTAAGAAATAAGGAGTGTGGAACAACAGAAGATGCCAGCCTCCAAATGCGCATATACAGGTTCACTTACATGTTCATATACACCTGTACAGACACCACACATATCTTTGTGTGTGTGTGTGTGTCTCACAAACAAAGACACACGGAGAGACACACAAATAAAATGCATACTTTCTTTCCCAATTTAACTGAAAAAAATACTATTCAGAGAACTTCTTGATAGTGCAGGTAGATGTATTTGATATGCCATTGCTTTATACAGAGAATTCCGGGAGGAAGAGGCGATTGCATGTGACTGTAACATAAAAGTGGGTGTTTGTGGAAACGGCAATGAAATAAGGCTAAGAAATGCTACCTAATGTGATAGGTGCTGGTGAAAAGGAACTGGAAACAGCTCATCCTCCCTGGGACCCTCTTCTCTTTGGCTCTTTTCCTAGATCTAGTTGTTTCTGCAGAGATTATGGGATACTTCCGTGTTGATCTCTCAGAAGAACGTTGAACAAGAATGACGAGTAATGTTTGGTTAAGGGCATCGACTATTGTTACAGCCTTTCTTGCTTTTAAACGTGGGTTTACAAGCAGCTTCTGAAGCAGAAAGCTACATTTTCAGGATCCCTGTGTTGGCAAGAATCCTCTCTACTTACAAGTAAACCTATCTGAAGAGCAGCAAGAAGCTATGGTGCTCTTGTGAATGGGTCAAGCACACTATTTTGTGTTCACATCCTCTCAGGGAGTATAGGTACACTATGGTCATGACATTTTGGTGACATACTTACCCTGTTTTGTGCCCATATCCTTAAAACATGGATATCAGAGCATGAAACAGCTGTGACCATTCCAAGAGTGAAGAACTCTTAGGCTTAAAGCTTCTCATGAAAATATTCCTTTCTACAAACTACTGTGGAGTGTATTTGATCTCAGAATTGCAGGATGCACCCTAAACATTGTTCAATATGCTTCTTTTGAGTATAAAAATAAATTTTCAGGTAAAAACTTGGTTTCTCAGAGAACCTGAATTAACCCTACAGATAAATTTAAATTTTCTTGGTATCTTCCTTCTGACCAGTCTCCTCTGCCCAACTGCCTTCTTGGTCTCATGTTCACCAAAATTGTTCTTCCACCACAGTTTGTGCTGCTCCTTACTAAGAAATGGGTTCTCACCCATTGTCCTGGCCTGCTACAGAATAATTACATGCCATGTGCTGAAGAAATTACAGTTAGAGAGATGAACCTAATTCCTAGGCAGAGAGTCAGAGTGTAGTGCGTGTTTCAGAGTGTTTTCACCTCCTGTAGACATCCACAGATGAGCACATATCAGAACAGAAGTGTAACTCTGTTTACCAGCCCATCCACTGCTTAGCATTCACAGTGGAAACACGTTCACCTTTCTAATTCCCAAGCAGTTCCTAAGAACCGAACATGTTCTTTCCCTTTATATTGGGAACTGCCTACCTGTGCTAAGGGAGAACTCTTCTAACCATCCTAATTTATCAACCCTAGCTTCACACCCCGGGGTTAGGGTTTAGCACTACCCTTCATGTTAATCCTTTAGAGGATTTTACTGATAATATCAGTCTAGAAATGGGAGTTCTGGAAGAGCATTGGAAAAGGTGGTTGTCAGAGTAGAGGAAAGGAAAAGGGGATTTTCAGCAAAATTCAATGATAAAATTTGAATTTAATGCAGGGAAAGATCTCTTGCTGAATAAGCAAAAATAAAAATAAATAAAATTTCACTGTTTTCTTCACATTTACTGTGCCATCATCTCAGGTCTCTAAGGGTGCAGAGATTACTCCAGATGTGCAGATATGTGATGACATGGTATTTTCCTCTGTGTAACCTAGCGACCATAGAGTAAACTTCTTCACAAGAAGGTTGCCCTAGAAGTTTCCAATTTACTGAACCATTATCAATTATATGTCCCTTTTTTTTTTATTTTTTATTTTTTTTCTTTCTCATGGTTTATTTTTTTTTTTATATTTAAAAATTTCCATCTCCTTCCCTCCTCCTCCCCCCTCCCTCCCCTCCTTCTCCCCTTTCTCTCCCCTCCTTCTCCCCCTTCCCTCCCCTCCCCTCCACCCATACCTCCCCTCCCTCCCTCTCAAGGCCAAGGAGCCATCAGGGTTCCCCACTCTATGCTAAGACCAAGGTCCTCCCAACTCCCCCCAGGTCCAGGAAGGTGATCGACCAAGCTGAGAAGGCTCCCACAGAGCCCGTCCATGAAGAACAATCAGAGCCCAGAGCCATTGTCCTTTGCTTCTCAGTCAGCCCCCTATATGTCCCTTTTAGTAGAAGATTTCCTGTTGGTGTGCTGGGAGTAAATTTGGAATTTGTCACTTTCCCCCCTCAGCTGCTTGAAGCAGAGCAAGCCAATAAAATTGCTTCTTTCAAACAATACTCCCTGTCTCTTCTTCCCACCTCAATATCAACTTCAGAGTCTCAATCTGTTTTAAAGCAGTTATTGAAAGATAATCAGGAGCCAGAAGTTAATGGCTTATTTTTGGTAGCATGTGTTGAGGATCAACTTGACTTAAATTTTAAGGTCATATCGAACCTTCAAAGTACTTAGGAACTTCATTTAGGGAATTGGAAAAGGGATGAGAAATTAGCAGCCAGGAAAATATGTCAAAAGAAGGAAGATAAAGTTGGCTAAGGGGATAATGAAGGTCTCGTCACTCAGTGTTAGGGTAGATAATGAGACTCAACTGTTCTGTCCCTTCCTCCTGATTTATGCCAAACCTGTCAGGATATATGTATATATGCCCGAAAAGGAAAGGATAGGTCAAAGCTGAGACACTGTGATAGTCAAAGGCTAGGTGTCTAATTATATCAGCCAATCATGTTTGAAAGGTATTCTAGGGAGATAACAACAACAGCAAATAATAAATAATAAGAATAATACATACTTCTAAATAACTTTATTTTATTTATGGCTCTAGCAAATTAAAGCTACTACAAACTATCATTTCAAACAACAATATAGCTAAGTAGTAGGAAAATAGCGCCAATGGAACAAATCGCTTTTATTCCAACTGATATTATGGATAGAGAATTCCAAATCCTAGAGTTTCTGTTTTTGCCAATTAAATAACCTTTGCAATATCTGTACTGAAGGATAATTATGAGAATTTAACTACTGCCTAATATAAAATTCAAAAAAAAGTTACAGGGGGCCTGGAAATGTAGTTATGTGGTAGTCTAAAATGGGCCATGCCCTGAGATTGGTCCCTAGCGTTGCAAACAAAACGAAAGCGTAGACTATGATTTATTCTGTGTGACATAATAGCACTGTAGACTGTGTAGGTGTGGGTTTTTGTCCTCTATTATTATTTACATCATTCTGGGGATGGAATCAAGGCTGTCATGCATACTCGGCAAGCATTCTGTCAATGAACCATACACTCACCCCACAACTTAAGGTTTAGTGTCATGACTGTGTGTATCTTGCTTCTACTCATGGCAGATCCTCAATTTGAATGTGCAGTTTTCACTTGCTAACTATTTTATAACATGCATAGCCTTTTATTCTTACTTAACAGACTTCAGATCATTGAGGGATGATCATGGGCCACTACATACATTTAAAAACTATATTTGTATATAAATAAACTTCTCACAACATTAATCCTAAAGAGTCTTCATTTTAGTAGGATGTTCTGAGGAGGAAAGGCTACTTTGTCAGAAATAGATGTTCTTTGATGGTTTCACTGAGATTTTTTCCCCCTACAAGTGAGTTTATCCTAAGGAAAATTTAGACTTAACATGTTTAATCAGAATTGGTAATCTAATTATTCTCTTAATAGTGAACTATCATCAGAATTGATAAAATATGTGATATAAAACAAAACAAATAATACTGCATTGTGAGAAATCAGAAGAAAAAGAAATACCAAGGCTGAGAAAAGAAACAAACAAACACAAGCAATAGCTACAGATTGCAGGAAGCCATGACAGTGAAAATCAGAACTGCAATTTCATTGGTTTTCCCCTTTTTCCTTGACCCCTAGAGAATACACAAATAAAATCAATTAATGGGCCTTGAAGAAGAATCACTTTAAACTGTTCAATTAAACCCCGCAATGCAGAGAACAGAAGGGAGGAACACACACACACACACACACACACACACACACACACACACACACACACACACACAATAAATACGTCTTAAAAAATGGACTTGTCAGAGGCGCCAGGGTCCCGACATGCACCATTACTGACGGATCGAATAGCACTTCCATTAACACCATAATCTTATAGACTCCACAGGCTGTTAAAAAGGGATTTACTTTAATCAGGTTTGGTTAGGACTGAATCTGAAACGCGCTACAAGTGAAATAAAACATGACCTCCACCTCTTTGATTTTTCTCCTGTGCTGGTTCCCTGGTATGTAATTTGCCATCCACTGATGGGTCATCCTTAATGACTATGATCTGCTGGTACATGTCTCCCTGGTTTTGCAGTGGAAATAATTAAGACAACCCTGCAATATACCTTCTTAACCATTTCCCTTCGTCTAATGATTAAACAAGCATCATCACTACAGTGCGCAAGAACCTAGTCCAGGTCTTTTAAAACTGCAGAAGACTTTCCCAGGGAAGGAGTCAAAATGGCTTTCTCTGTCTGAGCTCCAGGTAGAGCCTTTATTATGCTAATGTGCTCTCCATGGGGGGTTAGGGCATGCAGTGGTGACAGCGTCTATGTGCCTAAGGGACATTTTTAGAGCTTCTCCAGAGATTTATGTTCCATAGAAAGCACTATGAGAAACACTGACTGGGGCGGCTTTATTTCTCACTCTGTAAATTCTCCACAATAACCTGATTGCAGCCTGGCTGGTAATAAGCACTCAGCCAGAGGGTGGCCGCAGTGACTCCAGCAGGCCAGGTGAGATGAATGGCCATTAAGGATCCTGGGAAGTCTATAAATCTAAAGGTGTCAGAATAATCTTCGTAGGCTGCTTTTTTGCTTCATACTTCAGCCCTCCCAATTTATCACAAGGCATCCGCTCAATATGCAGCTGCATTTCTTCCCCCCTCCCTCACAGAGGAGGGATGTGGAAAGACATGCAGCATCTTGTCAGGAGGCAGTTGCGATTGTCTGGTATTTATCTGAAGAACGTTGGTTTTCAGTATTAAGATGAACTGGGCTTGTTCTGTATGGCTTTGTAATTTCTAAGAATAATAAAGGCCACTAACCCGTAACTGTTTCATTGAGGTTCATAAAGCTCCACGGACTTGAATGGTCATACCTCAGTATGTGGAGCTAGATAGAGAGCACTAGTGTGATTTGGGGGTCCTCTAATTTTCTTTTTCAGGAAACTCTGACCCTTTCTGTACCTGGGCTTTGTGTATTTGCATCTATATTGACTTGTTCCCAAGGAGGATTATGAGTTATTTCAACTCAATAAAACTCCCAGGGTTGTTGTTGTTGGTTTTTTTTTTTTTTTTTTTTTTTTTTTTTTTTTTTTTTTTTTTTTTTTTTGCCATTTGCTTCTTCTCTTAGCCCCTGGATGGCCATAAGAAGGAGAGATAACATGGGTAGTGGATGTCTTCAGCAGTAAGTAGGAAAATTCTCCTTTAGCAAGAGGAAGGTAGAAAGTTCCAGAACAACTGCTTGATCTTAATTAAGTTTATCTGTATTTAAAGTTCTATAACACCAAAGAGTAACTCAGAGAAGAACTGGTTAAAATCAGAGTAGGAGAAGGAAGAGGGAGATAGAAGACAGAAGGAAAGACCAAGCGAGAGATCCTAAAAGAACAACAGAGAGGAAGGAGAAAGGAAGGATGAGGCAAGAAGCAGGTTGCCTGCTGGGGGAATTAGGGAAGGAATACTGGGGGAAGCAAGCAAATATGATAATAGCAGTATAATAAAGGCCCCCAGGTTGAAGGATCTAGTGGAAGATTTGGTCACAGAATTACAAGGTTAATTCCAGAAGCATCTCTGAAAGCCCCCCAAAACATGAGATTCACTTTCAAGGAGCTCTGAATTTAAAAGCTCCCCAGAGGCATGTAATAGAAAAGGGCTTTCAAATGCTATTTCTATTTTTCCCCCCTGTTTTCCTTAGGGGCTGTCTCAGAGGGATGATGTATTGTCTATTTTATTTAAAGTGACAGAGCCAATTTTGAAGGCCTACTGCAGTAGTGCTAGCATCAAAGAACATGGGATTGCAGAGTGTACCCTCCAGACAGCTCGTTGCTACCTGGCTCCTGTTTGACTTTGGGCATCATGACTGACAAGAAAGGAAGGAGAGAAACCCATGAATCTCTAGCCTTATAAGGCGAAGTGGTGTTTTATGAGACCAGTTATTTTAGAAACAAAATAAAATGTTTGTTTTTTCCTTGCCAACATAAACAAACAAGATGTAAGGGAGGGAGATTTCCTGAAAAACAAGAGTTATTTATTTAGGAATAACCAAACCATAGTAAACTGCAAGCATATCCAAGGACTGGAGCAAGGGGAATGTTCATTAAGATAAAAGTGGAGGTAACAGGAGATACTGGTAACCTTAAATCCATGAGGAAGTATGTGGTCCAAGATTGAGGAGACATTAGTAACCATAGGTCCACAAGGAAGGACATTTAGTGTAAGGTGTGGGAGTCACTGTATATTCTAGGGGCTCTGGTGTCTTCTGTGATAGTGTTTATCAATCATGCACTGCAGTCCTTTCCTCTTAACCATCTTGATGTAACTTATTCTTGGTCATTTTTCTTTGATAGGTTTGATATAAGCAACTCCATTTTCACTCTGATAACTTTCGCATATATTTTTATAACATCAGAAAAAAACTCGCTATATCCTGCAAGGTAAATAAATACAGCTTCTTTAGGAAGAAGATGCAAAGGCCATTTTCCTTTCTTCAGCAAATTCTTGCAGCATGTGCGGTGTTTTCTAGCACTAGTCTAGCTGTTTTGTACAGGCACAGGTGGCAAAATTTAGTGTGAAGATATTGAAGAAGACAAGGAGAAAAGGAGAAGGAGGGATAGAAATCTGAAGTGAATAAAAAAATAAGCCCCTTGACTCAGGGTGGCCCCAAAAAGTTTAAAGCAGACAACAAACAAACAAAACAAAACAAACAAAAAACCTCAAGTTCAGTCTTACCACATGTTCCCAAGTAAGAGTGTTAGTGAACTTATATCATGCAGTCACTTTGAGTAAGCTAAGCCTTGATTTATAGTCTGCTTACCTTCAAGAGTGGTATAGAATAGTTCAGTTATATAGATAATGCATGCCAGTGCTTTGAAACCTCTACAATTAACGCAATTAAGCAAGACTGCCAAGGGTTTCATCATTCATTTCTTTATGGAAATGGCTCCATGTTGTCAGGTATTCATTCTATCAAAACATCCTAAATGCATTTTTCTTTCGCATATGTATTGCAAAAATGTGTTGCATTTGTTTATGCTGAATTTGTTTAACTATGTAAAGATGTGATACATTTGTTTATGTGGTATTTGTTTAACTATGTAAAGATGTGTTGCTTTGCCTGCCTACGGCACCTGACTGGAATAATAATCTGGATGGCCAATAACTAGGTTGTAGAGGGATAGGTGGGTCCAGCAGGCAGAAAGAATAAATAGGAGGAGAATTCTAGGCTGGACGGAGAACAAGAGTGGAGAGGGAATGAGGGAAAAAGAGAGGGAGATGCCATGGACAAGCCAGTCAGGCACGGAGTAGGACATACAGAATGAAAGAAAGATAAAAAGCTGCAAGGCAAACATAGAAGAGAAACAGGTTAATTTAAGGAATAAGAGCTAATGGGACAAGCAAAAGACTAAGCATTCATAACCAATAATAAGTCTCTGTGTCATGATATGGGAGCTGTTTGGTGACCCAAAGAAAGTCTCCAACACATGTGGTCTCTTGTAAAACACCTTATTGGAAAAATGTAAAAACTCAAATATGTTCCCCTTATCACATTGGTTTTCCTTGAGATATATTTTAGTATCTTTATTGTTAGTGATACATTCACCTCACAAATTCAGAAAGGACGGAAAATCAAGAGAAAAATAAAAGAAATAGTAGCAATCTTATTACAAAGATTTAAGACTTGTCCATATTTTATTTATTCTCTATGCCAGTGAGGGGAGAGAAGGACAGTGGAGATTTCTCAGTAGTTAAAGCACTTGCTAAATACCCAGTGCATGTGGGACCAGAATTCCACCCACAGAACCCGTGTAAATGCCAGGTGACTATGAGCAGCCACCTGATTCCACCAAATAATCGGGTTAGTGAAACAGTTATACGAGAAATTCCTGGCTTCAACTGAGAGACAGCCTCAATGAGGAGGGTAGAAGCAATTGAGGAATATTCTAATCATCCTTGGGCCTGAACACGTGCTACAAACATGCACCTCCACCTGTAGACACACATTTGAATACATATGCCCAGACACACATACCACACATACATACTGTGAAAAAGAGAAGTCTCCATTTATGGGGATGAGTTTGGCCTCTGGAGCTCTAAGTGAAACTGGTTTGCTGCTTTGTTTCACAACTTAAGTAAAATATTTTGCTTAAATATATAACAAGATAAAATAAATGTCACTCATTTATAATTTCCTCCTGATATTTTCTATGAAATATTTCTATAGTTAAATTGGTGCAATAAATAGATTCATATATATTTCAGGTTGACCTATATCTAAATGCATAGTTTAGTTTAGTAAGTCTTACTAATTTTTATTACTAAAAATGAAATTTACTATTAATTTGAATTAATTTAACCTAATTAAGGTTGCTTTTAAAAATTTGTCAAACCATTAGTACATTGTTTAAGATTGTAAAATGTCCTTGGAGCCTTACTCTCAGTACCTACAATAGGTAGTAGCATCTCTGCTCATTGCCATTTTTAATATTTACCTTCATATATATTCATGCATAAGTGTGTGTGAATGTTTGCCACATGTGTGTAGTTGTCCACAGAAGGCAGAGGAGATCCTCTGGAGTTATTATTGCAGGCAGTTATGAACTGCATGGATGTCTGGAAGCAAACATCCTCTGGAAAGATTGACTCCCCCAATTTTATTCAACGTTATTTTTAGTAAAGAATTTTATTTAATTTTAGAGTCTGTTTATAGTTTTTATGAAACACATAACTTTTATTTCAGTCATTTTATTGCATAACATGTTAAGCCACATTATACCTTTTAATAATAAGAAATCCTCTAGATGCCATTGTTTGAGTCAACTACACACGATATTTACACACTTCAATATTCACATTAGAAAATAACTTGTTTGGAACAAGTGTGGATGTGACGTTTACTTTTGTTTTCTGGGTAGCAAAAGCAGAGGTTTCTCCTTTTGTTAGCAGATAGGAAAAGCATCTTGAGTCTTCAGAAAAGAATTTTCATGATAATGATTGCTAAAATAAATAAAGTTCATGGAATCTAAGGCAAGTATATTTAATAGCAAACAGATAATGTCTTCATTAAAGTGATAACAAATCTATACGCACATTGGGTTTTTTTTGAATTTGTATATCTACCCTATGTAAATGTTCCAGAGTTCATTAAAATATATATTTGTGGTGCTATGTAGATTCAGTTGTGTGAGTTGGAAAGAACATCACAGTGATTGATCCATTCTATAGAAAGACCAAATTTTTAATACCTTTTATTGTGATGGTAATAAAACTTTGTCTGATTTTTGAACCAATGAAGTATTACCAAGATGTTTTACAAGTGAGGAAAATGAGGCTCCTTTGCCCAGGGAGATAAGAATTTTCCAAGGTTGTCCAGGCTAGAGCTTAAATCCATTTCTCCAAGAAGTTACTCATTAATTCCTGGAGGCCGAGGGAAATGGTGCTATTAGAATTGTCATTCTCATTGTTAGATACATACTTTGAGTAGAATCAAAATCTCTGTTTTGAAACTTCTGTCTGGTGAGTTGATGAATCTATTTAAAGTAAGTCCATTGGCTTATTGAAAGCAAAGCCTTTGAAATGGCCTGATTAATTTGTCATTGTTTTCTCAAAAATGCTTGTCTTCCCTTGATCAATTCATTCAGTCTTTATTCAACTGACAATATTCATAGCTTCTTTACCATCACAGATACTTTTCATTTGATCTAAAATTTGTTGAAATTTTAAAATATGGGGAGAGATAAAAATATATTTCTATCTATACAATGATCATCATGGATAGATCTTATGACCATTCATGTCAAGGCACTGAATTAATGTAATACATGGATATTAATTAATTAATTCATACAATGGTATTTGTGACAATGTCCACACATGGTAGAATCATAAGGAGGCTTGTAATCAACCAGAATGGTTATCCCAGATATAGCACTGTAAAACTGTACTCACCAATTAGTAATTGTAGAGAAATAGGGTTTTTTTTGCTCGCAAAAGATTTCCTTCTATTGATGGAAATATCCTAAGCATTTATTTTAAATTTTGGTAAATATTTTGATTATACAGCTAGATAGAAATAGATGAATAGTTAGGTAGATCAATAGATAGATGATACATAGATAGAAATTTAAATAGATAATAGACAGGTGATAGGTAGGTAAAGTATAATCTTGTTATATATTATGTGCATTTAAATGTAAGCCTATGTATGTATTTAGTCCAACTCATCAGTAAAAATGTTGACTATTAAGGACACTAAAATGGAGTTTTTCTTACTCTCTCAGTCTTTGCTCCAGATTGATGAAAATCCATGTGTTATCCTGTTTAGACAGTTATTCCCTGATGGGTATTACCAACTGATGGGTAGTGCAGCTCATGTTTCCCTTCTTATTTAAACAGCTATAATATTTCCTTTGCTAATTTATTATATCACAAACATTTGATCCCGTATGAGTCTTCTCCCTTTCTTCTGGGTTTTGCACAAGTTACGGGAAATTGCAGCAAATCAAATCTCTCCGCGATGGACCACAGACTTACTAATATTCTCCAGCGTGTTAAGACTGTAACCACCCTCTTCTAGCATAGCTGCTTCTTGACATAATGTTCCTTTGAAACGAGCCTTTCACCTGCTCTGATGATTGTTCAGCATTGTTATGGACTTGCATTTCTAAAATGGCGTAATCATTTTTATTAGCTATTCTTTTAAATAGTCGCATGAAGTACTTTGGCATCAGATTCATAAAAGACTTTGACTGTCATCATCCCAGTCAAAACATTCCCTTGAGCCATTAACTCAAGTTTGATTTCGCATTTATAAGAGCACAAAGTGCCCTGTTCTCTCTATCAACCTTCTTGAAAATGGGGAGGTAGCAAGGAAAGGCATGGTTATCAGGACGCCATAGATACTGGTCAAGCTAAAACTCACAGTTGAGAAGTGTTTTGATTACTGCACTTAGAGCTGAGTTATCCTCCTCTACTGCTTCCCTCTAACACATGTGCTCTCTTGTCCCTGAACACCATTTCAGATGATCTCTTCAAATGCATAAGCTCTGCTCTCCAAATTAAACACTGCTATTTCCTGTTTTCCTAGGTATGACATTTTATCAGAAGTGGTTTATTAATTGCAAAAATGGGAGGAATGAAATTTGAATTGGTTAACAGGTGAGCTAACTACGTGAGGATTCAAATCCCTGCATAAGCCTCCAATACTTATTTATTATTTCTCTTGGGATGAGAACTCTACCATGCAGCTTGCTGGGTTAGCTCTCTGTGCTCTCAGAGTCCACACTCCCTGACCTTCCTGGCAGGATCAGACACCACCCTTGCTCAGCTTGGCTCTGGTGAAGCCAAGCTTCACAGGCTGCTTCCTAGGTTCTAAATGCTGCGTGATGCTTCCTTCCTTAATCAAGCTGAGCATCACTGCTTCCCCAAGTCACCCTCTGCACTTAATTGACCAATAGAGCCAGACATATGGAGGATCAAATCACAAACGCAAATCAGCAGTTGTCAGAAGAGATTAATTCAAACAGGAGGAAGCAAAACACTTGCTTTCCCCCCCCCCCTCACTCTGGGCTCATTTTCGGGAGTCTGATGAGAGAAATGATTATTAATAACTCCAGCTGTGCCCTCAGGCAGATGCCAAGAACTTCAGTGAACTGCTTTCAACTTCCCCAGCTCCCTTAAGTCTTTCTTCTGGAGATGGCTTCTGACCCTTCGGTTAACCAGGTGGCTCTGGGGGTGAATCTGGCACATTGATGGTTATGAGTCAAATCTAATCTGCAGACTCCTCTCTACTCTGATCCAGGATTAGAGTACTTTCTGTCAGTACCTGCTACTCAGTCAGAAGTGAAGACGACCAAGTACCTATTTGGCACCTACTTTCTCTTGGGTATGTTTGCCAACCTCTCAGCTAATCTGTCAATATAAGTTCAGTTTCCTTGTTTATTTATTTAGTTTTGGTTTGTTTGTTTGTTCTTTACATATCAGCCCTTTCTCGTAGATGGAGCTGCGGGCTGCAAGTCCTGCCACCCAGCTATCTTTCCCAAAATAATTACATGGAAATTGTATTCATTTAAACACTGCCTGGCCCAATATTTTCAGCCTCTTATTGGCTGGCTAATTCTCATATCTTGCTTTAACCCATATTTAGTGATCTGTGTAACACCTTGAGGTGGTGTCTTACCGGGAAGGATCTTAGCCTCTGTCCATCTTGGAGAGGAGAGCTATGGCGACTGCCTGAGGCATCTGCCTGACTCTGCTTTCTTTCTCCCACAATTTTGTTCTGTCTATTCCGCCTACCTAATTTTCTGTCCCATTAAAGGGCCAAGGCAGTTTCTTTATTAACCAATCAAAGTAACACATAGACAGATGACCCTTCTCCATCACTTTCTAGGCTCAGTGCAAAAACAGAAAAACTTAATGGGTAGTCAATGTCCCCCAAATCATAAAAAGAAGAATGTAAACTAACAGTTACTAGATAAGCAGTGTACCAGACCTTGGATTAACCATTGAAAGCTTAGCACTTCGTGTCAATGGCTTTGTCATTCGGTCCTGAAGAAGAGTTTTCATGTGAGAGAAAACACTACTCCATCTGACTTGAAGGAAAAGAAGAAACAATAATCTGTCAGTTCACATATCAAAGAAAGAAGCACATTCCATTTTCAGTAACAGTTTGTGTGAAGGTGTCCGGAGGACCCATGATCTCTCCATCTCTAGCCAAAACTTACATTCCTATCATACCTGCACCTAGAGCCACAAACCTGCAACCAGCCTGTTGGCAAATCTAGAGGTGAAGAGAGCCAAACTCTCACAGTCATTGTTAAGGGTTGTGCTAAGATGAACTCTCACTCATCCACGGCTGAGGATTATGGTCTAGGTCTACTGTCTGAAGATATTGCCCTTCCCAGAAGTTAAAATTTGGGTTTAAAACTGGCTTCCAACAGAATCTGTCATTTTTGGCCAAATGATTCAATTTCGGTTTTGTTGTTTGCTTGTTTTTTTTAATCATCTTTACTGAAAAAAAAAATTTACTGAATATGAAATAGGTTGAATGTTGGGAGTTTTAAAAATGATTTTAGAAATTTAGTAATTATTGTTCATATTCAGTGAGTAGGTTGTTTTACATTGCAAACTGAACTAAGTGTCTTTAACATACCACCAAATTCAGCAATTGCATTTCCCCCCAATTTTATTATTTAAATTGAATTTTTGTTTTTGTCTTTCAACAATGTCTTTTATAGCAGTAAATTCAAAATTATTACTGTTTGCATTATGTATACAAGTGTGTGCATGTGTGTCTGTAGGACCACTTTCCAGTGTGTGAATCTATGGAGTCAGAGGTCAATGTCAGGTTTCTCCATTATCTCTCCTCACCATAATTTTTTGATACAAGAACTGTCAGCATACTAGAATCCCATCATTTCCGCTATACTGACTACCTAAGGAGGCTCCTGCAGTCCCTATATCCACCCATCTCTGTGCCTAAGTACAGAGGTTGTACGTGTATCACCTATATGAAGGCTATAGGTGTACCACCTATATGGAGGTTAAAGGTGTACTACCATATCTGGATTTTATGTGAATGCTGAGTCTCCAAACACAAGGCCTCATGCTTTCATAACAAATACTTTCAACACAGACTTCTGTTGGAGGGAGGCTGCTTGTTCTTCCCTGCTGCCCAGCTAGCTTAGACCCAAAATAATCACACATAATCCATATTATTTAAATTACTGCTTGGCCCTGCTTAGCTCTCGCTTCTTATTGACTAACTCTTACATCTTAATTTAACCCATTTCTATTAATCTGTATCGTACCATGTGTCTGTGGCTTACGGGTTAAAATTCCCAGGGTCTATCTCTGGTGGCTCCATGGCTTTTCTCTGATTCCACCCTTCTTCCTCCCATTATTCAACCTAACTTTCCCTGCTTATCTAAGTTCTGCCTTATTATAAACCCCACGTTGGGTGCTAATCTGTTGGAGGGCTTCCTAGCTGCCTGGGTATCTTAGACCCAAAATATTCACACAGAAACCATATTATTTAAATTACTGCTTAGCCTATTAGCTCTAGATTCTTATTGGCTAACTCTTATGTTAATTTAACCCATTTCTAATCATCTGTATATCGCCGTGTGGCAGTGGCTTACTAGCAAAGATTTGGCATGCCTGACACTGGTGGCTCCATGCCATCTCTTTCTCAGCCTTCTTTCTTCCAGCATTCAGTCCAGTTACCGGCCTACCTAAGTTCTGCCCTATCAACAGGCCAAGGCAGTTTCTTTATGCATTAACCAATAAAAGAAACACATAGACAGAAGGATCTCCCACACCAGACTTGGCTCAGCAGCTCTACATATTCCATAACAGAGCATTGTAGATTTGAAGGAAGTATCTGAAATACAAGCCTCAAAATTTATAATTTCATGTTCCCATACCACCATTTCCTGGACCCAGGACTTTTACTTCACTGTCAAGAAGTACCTGGAGTAGACATCACATCATGCTGTGAGGGCATGACACCATCAGTGGGAAGAGGACATGCACCACTGCCTTGGATGATGAAATGACCTCAGGTACTACCAGCAAAAGTCCCAAGCCAGTGCGGGGGTTTTATTTGTGCAAAGAGTGAGGGCTTTAAACAGGCACTGTGGAAGGGATGCCCTGTGTGACTGGACAGTCCATCCAATCGGCATGCCTTTCTCAGCTGAGCGTCTAATGTGAGCTGGACAAGAGAAAACACAATAGCATAATAGAAAGCAAACTGTGCCGAAAGGGTACTGGAGGTAAAGACACCTACTTGTGAGGAGACAAAGGAGTCCTTGGCAGTACCAGACTCTCCAGGACAGAGTGTGACACTGGTGGGGAATGAGATGGCTTTGTTGAGTGCGTTGTTTTTACTAAAGCCTCTGCGTTCTAGTTGAAAGATCATTCTCTAATGTGACAACCCAGCAACCGCCTCATGGGCTAGACGTGGTGGGGACAAGCTGTGCTTCTTGCAGCGACTGGTAGCTAAGGACTGATTTAGCTCTTCAGTCTGGAATTTATTACTGAGAGCAGAGGCCCGATGTGAGACCATGAGACAAGTGGGATGCACAGGCTAAATGGAACAAGTCTTCCCTACAAATTTGATTTATGTCGTACATATATCTCATCTCCAGAAAGTGTGTAGTATTAATAAAAAATAACTGTCTTAGGAGGGATTTTACTAGTTACCCCTGAACACAATTCTGTCAACATGCTATTCAGTTTAGCCTTATAACCTTAGCTTCAAAATTTATGATTCACCATTAAAAAAAGTCCTCCACACTGCAGACTTATGCTGCTCCCTTCTAAACCTATACTATATTATAGGGAACAGGTGTTGATTTTTAGGGAAATTATATAAATTATATAAATTATATAAAGCATCTTGGTTCCTGACTTTTTGATCTTCTAATTTGTCTAGCTGTATTCCGTAAGGATTCTTGCTTTATCACGTGTTCCTTTGTATTTCATTTCAACTTAGGATGACGTAGTTCTCCTTCACTGTGTGTTCCAGTAAACAATGCCATCTAGATTTTTTTGAAAGTATGAGTTTTATGGCTGGAAGACTGAGTCACTGAAGCCCAAGAATACACTTTCATTTCAAGCACTTTGGGAGATGTTTGTACATGTCAGTCCTGAAAAACATTAGTTTAGACCACCGATTCCCCCAAACAAGCACAGTTCTAGTCACATATGCAATGTTAAATTTCCTAGTCAATATATTAAAACAAACAAAAAGAAATAGGTGAATATGGTTTCAATAATGTGTCTGATCTACGAAATTTAAGTATCATTTCAACAAATACAGGTATAGACATATTAAAATGTTTCTTACTCTGATTTATACAGTACCTGTGGGAATCCTGTGTATCCCCATATTCACAGCCCAGGTTACCTGAGAGCAAGCTGTACTCCAAGTGTTCAGTAGACACACTTGGTCAGTGGCAGTCATATAGGGTTATATAGGCCCTGAGAAATAAGATTTATTTTTTCTTTTCTTTTTTTTTTTTTGCTTGTTTGTTTAAAACAAGCTACTGAGCTACTGAAATAGAGGGAAATCACCACACTATTTATCATAGGAATACAACATTTCTGATTTGTAAACTGACTGAAATTAATGGTCACAAAACTCATATTTATTAGTTATATATCTTTAATATTTGGTCTTGCAGCTCTTGATTATATAACAAATGAGACCATTACTTTAACATCTGTTTCCTCTCATCTATGGGATATTTGCTTCTCTTCTGTCAGTGAAAGAGTGATTTATTCTCAGGAAATACAAAACAAGAACAAATGTTCTTTCAAAGTCTATAGAAAAAAATTAAAAATAGGCTTTTTGTTGAAATAACAGTAATAACAAAGTTTGTCACGTATTTGTTTTGTGTCGGGTACTGTTTTGTAGTCTTTATATAGTGCATAAAATATGTTTATTTGCTGTGACATCACCAAGTCCATATTATTCTCATTTCGCATAATAATGGAACTGGAGAGAGGCTAAGTTGCCAAAGTTCCCACAACTACAAAAGTTCTATCCTATTTCACATAAAAAATGTGCATTTTTGATTCAATTAGAATTTCCAAAGGTTTTAAAGTAGACTTAGTAAGGTATGTATTGTGCGTGTGTGTGTGTGTGTGTGTGTGTGTGTGTGTGTGTGTGTAAACTTAGTAAGATATGTATTAGTGTGCGCGTGCGTGCGCTGTTTTGATAGGCAGCTATTTTCACCTGAAATTACTTTAATCCAAGTGATCCCATTTAACCATACAAAAGTAAACTGCAGAATATTGCATGGCTTTGAGAATTCCCATAGTGATGTATGGGGCTGGGGCCAGAATAGAGAAAGAACCCTTCCATCTCATCTCCTTCTTGGCCTTTTCCCTGAGACCAAATAGTCTTGTGATCATCAACGTTCTCAGTCTCCACCAGTCACCCTTTCCCACAGTGAACTGTGAAACCCAAGCAATTTGGAAACCGTTTGACTTTGCGTCCCCACTGCCTATAAGCATCAGGTAAATGGAGATAAATGAAATCCTAACAAAAGCACAGACCAGATCTGAGAACCGGGTTGGGGCCTGTGGGGAAGTGGGACTAGTGAGCACCTGCAAGGGGAAGGACTGTGCTAGGCAGTGGAGGAGTGGAAGCCAGCTGTCTGGTAGAGCTGCACAGGTGTGGGGGTACTCATTAGGTTCCCACAGGCTCTGTCATTAAGCCTGTGGCAGATGTTCTTGAATGTGACTAGCACGGTCACAGGGGAGGCAGTAAACTCAGCTAACGTTCAGAGCGCTGGTGAGCCGCTGCTGGGCACAACACTGGCGAGTGGCATCTCCTCACCCGAGCGGCACCTGCGTGTCTCCTCAGCTCCTGAGGTCTCTGTCGAATTCTTCTTGGCAGCCTCCTCCTATCTCAGAGGCCCAGTTCTGCTCCTTTGGAATTGGACTTGAGTTGCTTAAAAAGAAAATCCCACATAAACGGAGGCACCATAAACAAAACCTTTCTCGCGAGGGATTTACAGTGTAGTCCGCAGCCCACGATCCTAGAAGAGCCTACGTAAAATTAGCTCAGTTCCACAAAAACTTAAGAAACTTCTATATGAGGGATATTTACATAGACTGGTAGCATAAGGCTCAGAACAATCTTCAGAATCACATTTCATACCCGGGGATTTTGGAGATTGTACTTCATAGGGAATGGTGTATAAAATACCATGCTGTTTTTCCATAATGTGGCAAAGTGCCTATTTGATCTTAGATCTACTGTGGACATTATATCATCACTCCTTCTCATTAAAAATAACCCATATCTCAAGTGTCGTACACATATACACATTCTATGTGACATGTTACGTATCATATAGGATGACATGTTTGTTCATAATGATGAGGAAATACTTGCAAGCCAACTGTAGCCTTTCAGGAATGATAGGTGAATACTGATTTGACTCAATGATGGGTAACACAAGACAGAAAACCACTATCATTGAATCAATGAACCTTCTGTGAGATCTGTGTCAATCCATTTAGGTCTTGTTCTCTGGGCTTTAGCAAAACTCTCAAGTTTTTGTTATGACTAGCAAACCTTAAGGGTTATTGTTTTCTTCAAGAACACCCTTCTAATGAATGAAAATATCTCAAAGACATTCTATTTCAATATTCTTTTGAGATATGACTTTTCGGAAAGTCTTAGTTGTGAATTACTTATATTCGAAAGAAAGTTACCAAGGACATTGGGAGATGGAAGCTTAGCTTTATGTGATCAAACGCCATATGGTTATCTTCTCAACAAACTGCACAGGGAATCCAGTTGTGGTATAGAGAAGATGAAAATGAGTCAGAAGCGAAGATGGTTTGCTCAGTGTTGGTGATTCTTTGTAGGGAGTCCGGATCTTCTGGAAGGTACCTTGTCAGAGCCGGTCTAAACAGGGCTCTGTAATCAGGGACTTGCTAAGAAGATCAAGCTGGCCTTGAACTTGCAGTGATTATCTGTCTCTCCTTTCTGAATGCCTAGATTACAGGAGTATACCACCACTCCGGGTGCAAGATCCTACATTTTATATGATTGGTTATAATGTAGACAAGCATTTCCTAGAAATAGTATGGTTTCTGAAATAGAGTCATCTTCTCTCAGAGTCTGTTTCTTTACCAAATTTGGTACTTTGTTTCCTTTTCTTACAGCCTGAAGCGTACGGCTATCTTTGTTCTTATTAATACGCTCAGATCTAGTTTATTAAATTTTAATCAAATTACTACATTGTCTTCCCTAGTTCATTTTCAAAGATATCTCAAAATTCTTCCCATGTTTAGAAATATCATGACCTGATTTCCTTTTTTTTTTTTTTTTTTTTTTTTTTTTTTTTTTTTTTTTTGGTTTTTCGAGACAGGGTTTCTCTGTAGCTTTGAGCCTGTCCTGGAACTAGCTCTTGTAGACCAGGCTGGCCTCGAACTCACAGAAATCCGCCTGCCTCTGCCTCCCAAGTGCTGGGATTAAAGGCGTGCGCCACCACCGCCCGGCATGACCTGATTTCTTGTTAGTGGTGGTCATCGTACAAAAAAATCATCTCTATATTATATTAGTGTTTTTTCCTCAGTGGTCAGCATCTCTACTCAGTGAATTTGACCACAAAGGTATCCCTAGGTGCCAGCCAGACCTGTAAAATTCAAAACCCTTGGAATGCCTTCATACTTTTTCTCCTGAGCAGACTGTTAAATGTTCATCCCTCCTTAGAGGACACACACTCCAAGCATGTCTACAAGGCAAAATTTTCCATAACCCACAGAATTTACTGAGAGAGTCTCCAGCTTGAGTTAAAGATACAAAGTCAAATTTTCTGTCTAGTGATTTGTTTGCGACACCAAAAAAACAGGCACTGACATACTGATTTGTAATTTTCTGGGTGCTTTGGGAGTTTCTGGGAATACCAGGGAGCCCTGCATTGTTTTCTTCCAATCTGATTTGTTATACCTTAGTTGAGCTGTCCTTTTAAATGTCCTGGATCTAATTTCTAAAGCAGACAGCTAATCCTTGTCTATTCATCTGTACCCTGCGCTTTTCTCAAATCACTTACTGTGTCTAGAGTAAAGCCAATAAGAAATGTCATATAATCAAAAGCTTCTCGGAATACAGAAGATATCAGATGTCATCAAATCATTATTAAAAGGGCAGTTGCCTGTGTTTTTATTTTGACACAGAAATTTCATATCAGATTTTGTGTGCATGATATTTTAAAAGATGGGAGGAACCTCTCAGAAGAGTCAGTCATGAATACCACATGATCCCACTTCACAAAAGTATTCTCTGTGTTAATGTCATGTATCAATACACGTAGAAAAACAGGCCTGTTTTCAAGAGACCTGCAGATTATTTTATTCAATATATAAAATTTGATGTGCATGCATCTGCTGAAATTTGAGCATGGCTTCTTGAAAACCAAGAATTGTGAGTCAATGAGGGTAGTAGCCTCCTTGGAGAAGAAGAGAGAACCTCTTTGTCATGCAGGGATACAAAAGGCAGACTCAACTCTGGCAACAAAACTGGACACATATCAGAACAGTTCTATTTTTAATGCTATGATCCTCTATTTTCTGCCTTCATAGGTCTGAGAATGTCTTTTAATATTTGTGATACATTATAAAATATGATGCTATGCTGTGTTAAAAACAGTCATATTTACTTTTCCAATATATTGGCTTCACTTGAACTACACAGTTTTACACAGTAATTACAGGAGCTATTCATATAAGTAAAAATCAAACCCCTAAATGCAGTTCCTTGGTGATACTAGGTATACTTCAGGTTTCTTGGAGTACTAATTGGCTACCTGCTCTGGGGCGAAGACCAGGGCAGTCTTAAATGCTACCTCAAGTCTTTTACTTCTCACCAGACCTTTCTAAACTAAGCCTACTAAAATTCTTTCCAGTACTTTTTAAATACAGTGTATGAAAATACACATGGTCAAAAGAGAGTGAAATTCCCAGGACGAATGTATTTAAACTGGGGTTTAAAAGAGAACTAGGGTTCTCTTTTAAAGAAATATGTATTACATTTTAAGTCATATACACTGTCTGAAAAATCCAACCTTTGGTGCAGGAGTTGCATGCAGCACAGAATGAAGCCTAACACATCTGTAGGTGCCAGTATAACGCAGTGTCAAAACGTCCATGCTAACAAGAAAAGTGTTTCCGTGCAACTAACTGAATCACATTCTGGAGCTGTTCCTGAATTCCTTGGCCCCATGTATCCAGTCCATGCTTTAGTTCTTTAGTCAAGAGCAAAAATGGGCATGACGTCATCAGTCCTTTTCTATGTTACTTTATTTTGTTGTTTTATTTTTCCTTTTTTTTTTTTTTGACAGTGTCTCCATACTTAACAGTTGCTATCCTAATACTCACTATGTAGCACGGGTTAGAACTCATGACAGTCCTCCTCTCTCAGCATCCTACATAGGATTTCAGGTGTACACCACCACGTCCAGAAATGCCAGTCCTTTTCATGCATTGTGTAAAAGTCTTCAAACCAACATCTAATTCTTGTTCCATCCACGAAGCTTGTGCTTATCCTGTGGACTGTGGCTCATGCAGTCCTATGCTTCCATGTCTCCTCATGAACAGGCAGATTGTGAGACAGTCATGTGCCTTCGCAAGGCTAGGCACATAGATCGGGGTTTCCTGAACAATGGACCATAGTTTACTAAGTTTTACATAGTTTACTAAGAGCATCACGTTTTTCTCAGAGAGCACAAGGAATAGCACCAGAATTATCAAAGTATCATACAATAAAAACCACAAGATCCTTTTGATTTTACCTAAGTTTATTAATCAGAAGATGAGATACTTATTGATAATTTTTGTAGAGAGAAAGCACGAGAGCCTTTTGTTTAAATGGAGCAAGGGTCAGATTATTTGACATTCTTCTTGCCACATCATAATAAAGCTTTACTGAATAGGTGTCACAAATCTAATCTGAATTCAGGTGATCCTTTCCTAGCTTATTGTTGGCATGAATAGATTAGGCACTTATGAAAATTAAATTGTGCTGGGTCATTTTATTTACTAGATAACAGATGGTCACAACTCATTACCTTGTAATTTGGTCACCACTTAGAAAGATGTGCAAATGAGTATGTAGTAATGACATTTCGGTCCTATTGTATACAAGTTTACTTAGCAACTACAAGATATATTTGTTTGTGTTAGGACTATGTATGTGAATGAACCACGCAACTGAGAGAAGAAAATGCTCTTATAGGATGTGTTAGTTTCATCTTCAAACATGGTTTACATATTCAGAAACTAGACTGTACATGCCAACATGAGGTGATGTCAAAATAACCAGGCTGATATCATGGAAGTGGTAAAGAATAGGAATGTTGATTGTTTATTTCTCCTTTTTGAGTGTTTTTCCTGTGTGCCTCACATGTGCCTTGTGACCATTGAGATCAGAAGAGGTAACACACCATCTGCAGCATGAGTTACCGATGGTTGTGAGCGACCACAGAGGTGCTGGGGACCAAATCTAGGTCCTCTGCAAGAGCAAGGGTTTCCAATCACTGATGCATCTTTCCAACTTGTTTAAAAGTTGTAAATAGTTATTTTTTAATTATGCCTAGATCTGCTTGGCTTTTGAAGACATTTACCATCCTATAACAATGAAACCATAGTCTTGTGGGTGGTACCTCATGCTTCCAATCTCGATGCATGTTAGGCTTGAGCCAGGATGATTGCCATGAGTTTGAGGCTATTGTTGGATACACCGTGACTTATTGAATAGCTGGGATAAGGAATAAATCCCTTCCCCGAAACAAAACAAATTAATAATTCCCCAGTGTTTCCTGCAGAAGAGCACTGGAACTCAGGCATTAACAGATTTATGCAAGATTGCATTTCTAGTAAACTGACCTGGATTATAGGTTATTCCTTCTCCACATCCATCCTCCAGTGTGTTCCCCAGCACAGTGAGTGGGAGAATTTCTTTCTAGGTATTCCTGAGCATATTAAAACAGAACTGTGACATTTAGTCTGTTAGTACATCTTTAGAGAGAAGAAGTGGATTAAAAAACATTAATGATGCCTTGGAAATCAGCTATCTGAAAGTCAATTACAATTTTTACAAGCTTCTGTGATCTTATTATTTTAGCCAAATTTCATGAAGAACTGTAGAATTTCTCTTGTTATAGTCATGGATACTTTATGGAATACAGGTAACCTGTGTATTACATAAAAACATTCCTGCAAAGAGAGGCACAGTTTACTGAATATCTCTGAGACCTGCTATCTGACATGGTTTAGGCCTTGGGCATATGGTCTTCAAGTCATTTGCATGGTACTTAAAATCATTTAGACAAAGAACAGCTTAACAGGGCTGAGACAGCTTTACTCCAAATACGCCCTTAAACTATCTATGTTACGGCATTTTTCGATGACAAGGCCAAGTCCACATCACAAGACCAAATGTGCTGTACATATTTTTTTTTCAAGAACTTAGTCAGCTAGAAAACTGGCATTGAACTCCCTGCAAAAATGTTCCTTCCCCAGTTCATGTTATCCTTCTGAATTAAATTGTCATTCTCTTCTTTTTCACGTGTACCTGCCTCCATCCTTCACCGCAACAAATAAGCATTAAAACCTAGTTACGGCCAGGAACTTTCAGGACGAAGACTAAGAAGATGGATACGACTGACCTTGCCTTCTTGAGATCACAGATAGATTTAAGACAAAATAAAAGGACATGGACTTAGAGAAGCTGCATACAGCGGAAGAAACAATGATGTCAGGGAATGTCAGAGGGGAGATGGACTTGGTAGGGACTTTCTCAAGAAGAGGCAATTATCTGTAACTGATTTATCAGTACACGGGTATTGGAAGCCTATTTTCTGATGTTTTATTTCACTTGTTTTAAACTATTGAATTCTAATTAGGCACTCAACATATTACTTGCAACATTCAATCTCATTGGATCACTGTATGGGATCATCCAACCCACCCCTCGGAAACTGAATCAGAGATAATTGCTTTGCCCAAGATCCCTTCCTTGACTTTAGGTGATAAAAGTGAACATTGAAGGAGTCCGACTTGGGTACATTCTTAATCACTATGTTAATAAGCTTTGTTAGCACTGAAAAACTAAAAAATGTTTTGACAGGTGATAAGGGAGGCCCGGGGCAATCAGGATGAGGTACAGTCACAAGCAAAGGCACAGAAATACTGCTTTCACCTTGTTTTGAATTGCCCTGTTTCTGGCCACTGGTTCATATCTCTAATAGGATGGAGGGTCAAAAAGAATTCTTCTAAAGGAAGGGTGGTGAGACCTCTGCTTAAGAATGCAAATGAGCAAGGGCCTATGACAAAGCCTGGGGACTGTTGACATTTGCCTGGCAGATGGCAGTTGCTGAAAGTGATAGCTATCAAAATTGCCCCTTCTGTATCTTTCCTAGAATGGCAATGGAAAATAATTAAAATAAGGACAGTGATACAAATAGTAACTGGGAAGGAGCATGCCTATCAAATATTTATGGAAGAGCTCCCCTTGGCACTATGGTCTACTGCTACTCTGCAGAAGTCATTTACAACCAGTCAATAAAGGAAAAGGATTGAAAACCCTGGAATAAACAACCACAATAACATGTACCATATTCATCTCCATCCAACTCATCCTTCTAAGACTTCAGCCTTTCTACTGCCCTACATGCATGCACACAGCAATAGATAAAATATATAAACAAAACAAGCAGATATAGGCCTAATGATACTGCAATCTATATTCCCTCCAGGCAGGGAAACAATAAACCGAAATTAAAACTAATAGATGGATCTTCAGTTTGTTGGTGTGTGTGTGTGTGTGTGTGTGTGTGTGTGTGTGTGTAATGAATGTGTGTGGTCTTATTGTAGTTGTATACCTTCAGTCTCTAATGGAATAATCATTCTATGCTCTCAAGTAACAAAACACAGTGATTCATGTGGCACTTCCCAAACATAGTGGCCGCAGAATAATTTTCTATGGAATGTTCTATATAGGATTTCTGTGGGACATACTCTTGAAATATATGCTTTGCCAAGTGATTCACAAAACCTTGGGTTACCTGCTTTTCTTTTTTGTTTTTATTTCTCTTGTGATATCAGAAAAGGCAGGTACCTAAAGTAAGTCCATTCTTAAAGCTGTATTTCCTAGCTTGGCTCTCTGTTAGAATATTTACTTGCATCTTGATGTTTTCTCAGAAGCTCCTTGATCAGGAAGGCAGCCTCTTCAGTGTTTAGATAACAGCCATTTGGTAAATAAATAAGCAGGTGATGAGTGCTAGAATCTCTTAGATGTATAAGAGCATAAACGTTATCTAGGGATTAGCAAGACAATTGTTCTGAGGATGCTGCTTGTCTGCTAATTGTCTGTAAAGTAAGGTTCCATCCATCACAAAGAAAGGACAGCCTATAGTGCTGTTTACAAACTCACTTCATTTGTTCATGTGCCACCTTCCATCATAAGACTTGAGTTTTAAATCTGTGACTTTTCTGAGCACAAGAGATATGTCACAGGCACACTCGTAGATGGGACAGTTCTGACTCAGTGAAGGCAAGAAAATGAAACAAAACAAAGGGAAACAAAACAAGAGACTGGTTTACTAACAAAACTGCAGAGACTCTGAAAGAAAGCTGTTTCCAGTGATCAATGAGTTAGTGAAGGAAACCCTGAGCCACCTTGTCTGGTAAAATACTAACTAGTCAGAGCAATTGATTCAGTAGTGGTTGTCAGCAATATCCGGGGGGGTGGGGGCATAAACACAGCTCCTAGCTTAGAAAGGACAGCCGGGGGTGAGGGGTAAGCAAATAGCCTACCTTTAAAGGAAATGGTATTGATCAATCAGAGGCATACACACAGAGCAGTCCAGCAAATTTATTTAATGTGAAATGGATAGTTTATCTTTGGAAGCATTTCAATCATAGTCACGCCACTCTAAAACAAACAAATACCCCAAGCATCCAGTTCTGTGTGGTTTCTGAAGGTGCAAAGAGGAAGCAAAGCTGTTGTGTTGTGGTATTTAATTAGGCAAGAATGGCATGCAGAATCCTGGCCTCTGGCCCCCCTCGTGTGAATCTGACTCCTAGTATGGGTTTAGAAGATGTAAGCAAAATAGTCTGAAACCTCACACTAGAATAATGCATTTTCACACATCCCATGTACATGAATAAAGTTGAATTAAGGATGTGGTCAATCAAATAGAAGGTTTATACACTACTCATAAAGAAAAATGGCAATAAGGTTGAGAGAAAAATCCTACTTATGGCTCAATCTGATCATTGCAGTGAATCTGCTCTCACAAAAAGAAAGAAAGAAAGAAAGAAAGAAAGAAAGAAAGAAAGAAAGAAAGAAAGAAAGAAAGAAGGAAGGAAGGAAGGAAGGAAGGAAAAGAAAGAAAACCTCCAGTGAGTGACATTTCAAATGAATGTTTGCCATATTTTCTTGTGTTGAATACTGGCACGTACCGACACAGAAATTGCACACCCGGACTGAGAAAGATTTAACTATATTCATACAGCATACAATTCCCATTGCAGGACCCTGATCTAAGACAGAAGTGAGCATCTCCTCATCATTGTGTACCTTCCCATCCTCTAGCATTTCTAGTTTTCTTCAATTACCAATATCCTTATATTGGAAGTTTTTCTGTGTATGTATAATTTCACTCACCCCTTTACAGGCATTTTATTTTCCAGAATTCATTATCTAAAACATATTTCCCTTTCTGTGTTACTGTAATTGCCTTGTTGTGATGATAAATTAATCAATCGTGCTTAAATGGTTTAGATGACTTTTCTTAACAAAAGCACTACAAATATTTAGTACATCTTTAACTTTATTTAGCAACTTCATCAGCTAGTCTGAACTTGGCAGTGCAGACTCTCATTTGCATAAGGGGTAGCAAAAACACACTTAAGCCCCGTCTATACATGTCTGGCAGTTCATTAAGTTTCTAGCAGAGATGTTTCTGACCTGCTTCTGTCCCAGGGGTTAGTAATTTGCTAATGGGAATATGTGAAATGTAATACTAATGTTCCTATTCCTTTAATTAGGAAAGCCTTTCAGAAACGAATACGCTTTCTAAATACAGAGAGAACTCTTAGAGCAGAAAGTGTAAGACACACTGTCCCGCTGAGTTTGGGAAGGTGTTCTTGGTTTCAGTGCAGTGTAATCTGCCCTAAACTAAATGCCTGCCATCTTGGAGCAGAACCTAAAGAACAAAGAGGAAGGAACAGGACACCAAGAGGGGAAGGGAAGGCACTGAAAGGGAAGGAATAGCCATTCCAGAGGGAGAGGTAAAGGAGGGGAATTGGAGAGAAACAAAATGGAAAAGAGAGGAAAAAAGGGAGGAGCAACTAAGGAAGGGTGAGGAGAAGGGGTGAGGAGAAGGGGTGGGAAGAAGGGTAGCCATGCAAGGAGGCAAGCAAAGAGAAGCTGATTGAGCTAATATGTTCAGAGAAAATGGAAAAGAGAGGGAAGGGAAAGAGAGAAGAGGGTAAGATTATGAATGAGTATGGAACTGTACCTCAAATAGTCCCTGCAGCTTTCCTGAACCTTGAAGGAGTACACGCCATTTTCAAACACTGTGTGTCTGTCTGATCGCGGCCTGTGGTGACCCCAGCTCCACTCAGCACCTGTAGCTTCAATGTTGTTCCTTTTCCATTGCACAGCAGCCCCGGGGCAGTTTCCGCCTTCTATCGGAGACACTCTTGCGGAAGGTGGGAGGGATGTGCATAAAAAGAAACGAGATCTAAGGAGGGCTAATGTCGGGGTTGGATTTGAAGAAGAAAAGGCAGGGGTTGTCCTGGGCTGTACAGTACTGATTCCCCACTATAGTGAATTCTTAGCAAATCCACAGGGCAACTCTCTTTCCTCCTCAACACACAGTAAGCACAGTGTTCGGCTCTGACAGCTGGCATAGCTCATCCATGCCTAAAAGGAATACGGAAGGAGGCCAACTCTGTTTAAGCACTTTGGTGGTTGTTTGCTTTAATTTGATGCATTGGAGTCGTTTGGAAGAAGAAACATCAATTGAAAAAATGTCTCTATCAAATTGGTGAGCAAGTCTATGAAGGATTTTCTTGATTAATTGTTTGTATAGGATGGCTCTGTCCACTGTGGGCAGTGCCATCCTTGTGCAGCTGGTTCTAGGTTACATAAAAAAGCAAGCTAAGAGAATCTTGGGGCACATGATAGAAAGCAACATTCCAGCATTCCAGCATGGCCTCTGCTTCAGTTTCTTCCTCCAGGTTCCTCCCTTGAGTTCTTGGCCTGACTTCACTTAATGTTGGTCTGTGATTGGGGCGTGTAAGCCAAATAAACAACCCTCCCCCATTATGGTTGGTTTTCTTGTCAACTTTCCATAAAATTGAAATATGTGAGAATGGAGTCTCCACTGAAGGAAGTGTCCTCGTTGTCTTGATCCCTGTGGGAAGACACATACTAATTACGGGGAGGGGGCACCTTCTGGTATAGCGTTTAAGTATCCATTTAAAGCAGTGGTTTATAATCTTCCTAATGCTGTGACCGTTTAACAAAGAACCTCATATTGTAGTGATCTCCAACTATAAAATTATTTTCGTTGCTACTTCTAAACTGTAATTTTGCAACTGCTGTGAATCGTAATATAAACATCTGTTTTCCCAGTGATCATTGGGGATCACGATCCACATGTTGAGAACCACTAGCATAAAGGTTCTGATAGAAGAAACATCATCTAGGCTTTTACTTGTTTGGCTTTCCCCTTACTGCCAAGTTCATCAGCCCCAGTACTGGTGCTGCCATTTCAGTTGCTCCTAGCAGAACAGGCATTCCTAAGTTTTTATCCTAAATTATAACCTAGCAGCTGTCAGGAACCTTCTGAATTCAGGTGCCATATTGGACTAGTGAGGAACCCAACTTTATGGACTGAGCCAACATTAGGTTCCTGACTCTCTAGGGTGACTCTGTTGTTTTCATTACTTTGAACATATATGTATATACGTATATATATATATACACACACACACACATATATATGTCTATATAATTATATAATTTCCTTGACTCTACTCCTCTAGAGAACACTAAATAATATACTCCTCAAGTTTCTTTAGTCATGGTGTTTTATCACAGCAATAAAAAGGAAACTAAAACTAACATTTATCTTTAAGTTGATTGATTTAATTACAGTTTTTAAATTTTTAAATTAGTTTAATTATATTTGGATGGGTGTTTTGCCTTCATGTATGTCTGTGCAATATACGTGGCCTTGGGGCGTGGTGTTAATTGAGGCCAGAAGGAGGAACTGGATCTGTCCATTGTAACTGGAATTACAGACATTGTGAACTAGTTTGTGTGTGGCAAATGCTTTTAACCTCTCAATTAACTCTCTAGTCCCTATTTACTTACATCTTGAGATAAGGTCTAGTCTCTGTGTGTGTGTGTGTGTGTGTGTGTGTGTGTGTGTGTGTCTGTGCGTGCATATGATGTGCAACAGTATATGAGTGTTTGGCAGCGTGTAGGCACTGATGTATACATAGGTAGGTGCGTTTGTATGTGTGTTGTGCGTATGTGTATGTGCACGTATGTGAAGTGTATGAGCATATAGAGGCCAGAAAGTGGAGTAAAGCATCTTCTTTAAAGGCTTTCAATCTGATATGTTCTGACAAGGTGTCTCATTTGAGCCCGGAGCTCACTAGTACACCCAGTCTTACTATCCAGCTTGCTGTAAGGGTCTTTTCTCTCCTTCAGCAGTGCTAAGATGATGGGTGGGCCATCATACCAAGCCCATGAGCTTACATGGGTTATTTGGATTTGACTTCTGGTTCTCACACTTAGATTTTTAAGCCCTTTACCCACTGGGCCTTCTCCATGGGCCCCCTATAAAATTTATGTAACCAGCCCCCAATGAGCTGAGACTTAGGCGGTCTTTCTCCCCACCTTACAAACAGAACTCTGAAGAACAGTTCTTGATGCACATTCCTTAGATGTAAAAACTATTGGATCAAATTATTTCACCCTTTTGAAAACTGGAGTAAGTATCACTGCATCTTCTGCAGCAAGTTTGTATTGATCTGCAATTCCGAAAATCACCTCACCGACAGGAGGAACGCTTTGTCTCAGTTAATGCGTGCAGCAGGCCTCTCGCTCTGCACTTCTGTCTCTCCTTTGCCTCAGTTTTCCTTCTGGAGGGTCTGCGCATTCAGCTGCCTTTCGTACTTTTCTACTGTTGTAAAACGTTTTGCTGTCGTTTTGTTTTATGTTTCTACGTTATTATTCATGTTCAGTTTTTCCCTCAGCTTTATTTTCTAATCTTACTGTCTTGAAGGAAATGCTTCTCATTTTGGAGCTGTGGAAATCTCTAACTATGGGTGTTTTACAAGCACTTGCCTGTAAGACGTCTTTACATCAGTGTGCCCTCTTTCAAAAGTAGCCATGACTGGAAGGACCTGGAAGTTTTCTTGTTCTCTCGTAGTACCTGACCAAGAGAAGAAGCTTCAAGTGGGAAATGCTTACTTCAGTTCAGCGCTTCACATCAGTTCCTAGTGGTGGAGAAGGCTTATATTTGTGTTGTCCCTGGTGACTGACGCTTCTGGCATGGTTTATTAAGAAGCAGTGGGGAACTGGAGAGATGGCTCAGTGGTTAAGAGCACTGACTGCTATTCTAGAGGACGTGGGTTCAATTCCCAGCATCCACATGGCAGCTGGCAACTGTCTGTACCTCCAGTCCCAGGGGACCTGACACCTTCAAACACCAGGCAAAACTCTAATGTTCCTAAATAAATAAAATAAAAATAAGAAGCAGAACATGTAAATATTTTCTTGAATCAGAATTAAATATCAACTTGGGTCACTAGAGTGACCCTCTTGTCCAAGGTAGCCCACAGTACCCGAAGCTTTACTGCTCTTCTTAGTAGGGCCTCTAGCTGGGGATAAGTGTTCTGACACATGAACTTATTGGGAATAGTTCACATTCAAAGGACAGCAGCCATCTCTTCCAAGTTTCAAATCGTATGTACTGGAGTTTGGTTTCTGCTTCACCTGCCTGCTCTCTCTGTAGTGCTCAGGAGGACATTAGCTACATGGTCTGATCATTAAGTGTAGAATAAAGAGTGTGGAAAAACAGAAATATGTGCTCCTTCAGCAACTATTAGCATAGTGCTGTGATGAAAGAAGCAGACACGAGGAGACACTGCACTTTATACCACAAGCGTTACCTCAAAGGATGCAGCTCTCTTGCGGCTTCTCTGGCCTTTGCGGCTGGGCTTTGTAGCAGTCCCTTGGGAGCTGCTTGCACTACAAGGAAGAGGCTTGGCTTCTGTGGCATCCACAAGTACTCCAGGAGGATCCTTGAGGTTGCAAAGTGGCAGGAGAAGCTGCTGTACCACATCCTGGGGTAACAGAGGATGCTTGCTGGGTGTCAGAGAAGGCCAGGTGGAACCGGAAGTGGTCTTTGAGCTCTGATTTCAGATTAGGACTGCTTCTACTCAAATGTATACTTTTATATCTAGAGGAGCACCCTTACAAACATCTCAGTGCTTTGTTTTTGTAGTTTATGAGATCCGTTCAACTGACGCTTTTCCCTTTCAGAATATGTTTATACCACTCTGATGGCACTGCGTATGTCTTCAAATACTGAAATCCTTGGTTTTAACAAGGTGATCTACCATAGAAGAACCATAGAACCATAGGAGAACATTTCAGACACAACCGTTTTAGGCTGCTATGCCTTACCACTGCCTCTTCAGATAGGGAGTAGGCAATTAAGATGGGTATTGGGGGGCAGGGGTCCTGGCATCTGTAAAGTATGCCTTAAGCATGTTTTTCAGGCTAACAGGGTGATTTCCAATACAGAAAAAGAAAATACAAATTAAAGACAGACCGAACGTACCAATAACTAATTTCTAAGAAAGACCTCAGTTTCTTCACTTGTTAAAAAAAAATACAAAGAAGAGTTCCATTCTCTGGTCATTGTAAGGAATAAATAAAGAGTGAGTCTCACAGAAGTACACAATGAGTTTTAACTGTATAGCAAATATTGTTATTGATGGGACCAACGAGGCCTGGTGTATTCCACATCAGATGGTTGAACAATCCAACTTGGCCCAAACTGCTTGGTGGGTGGAGGGAGGGTTAGGTCCTCAGAAGGTTAGGTCATAAATGAGTTAGCTGTCCTTTAACTTGTTCATAATTTGAAACACACTGAGAACCATGAAGTTCGCATTTTCTAAAAGGAGTTTCAACAAACAGAACCATAGAGTTCTCATTCAGAATGAGCAATTTGTTGGCCTCCGTCATGTTTCCTTTGCTCTGCTTTACTGGGTTTTTCTCCCCTTTCCCTTAGTCCCTAGGACTAAGTTGAGTGAAGTGAGACTGAGCAATAAGATAACGGAAGTGAATACGCATGTGTATGGCCCTGTTGGTTGTGTAGGTATCGATGGAATATCTGTGAATAAATTTATCTTGAAGAGAGCACAGAAGTTTCTTCTCAAAAAAATCTAAGGAATTCTAAAAACAAAAACTCGTACAATTACAATCATTTGTTTTGTCTCCATATGAAGATAAGAGAGAATTCAGAGATTGACTTTGTATCAGTTATTTGTCTGGCCAGACAGGGAGATTAAATTCACAGTGGCTGTCTTGGGCTGAGACTCTTATAAAAATATTTGAAGGCTGTGAATCCATATTTACCATCTATCCCTTAAGTTTGTGCTAAAATGTCTGGTCAGATGAAGACACAGGTTATATTCTCTTTATATATGTAGATTGCTCTGTGCGAAATTAGTTTTGTTTTTTTTTTATTGAAAAATATAGAACAAGGGTAGAGATGTTTACTCTGCAAGCCGACCATGGCAGTAGTCATCTCTGCTCCCAGTTTCTAGAAGAATAAAAGGAACAAGCACTAAAACCAGCACTGGGTACCATTGTAAGAGCCAGCCTGGGGTACCACAGCAAGAGCCAGCCAGGAACAATATAGCAAGAATCTATATGAAAGAAAGAGAGAGGGAACTGAAGGATGGGTGAGTTTGTATTTCTCCATATGTACATATGTACATATAGTACATGATATACACACATTATCTATCTATCTATCTATCTATCTATCTATCTATCTATCTATCTATCTATCTATCTATGAGAGAAAGAGAGAGAAACAATGGGTTTATGCTAATAAACTCATTTTAAATGGAAACTATTTTAAGTGTCCACTATCTATCTCTGTTATACCTACCATCCTGAACAGTAGAGCTTAATAGCAGGGCAGACTGTTAAGAATTGGTTGTTTGCTATGACTGAATGACTAATTGCCAGCTCTGACTGTCTGTGAAGTAAATTGCTGGCCTTGGGAAGGAATCAGATTCAAAACCTGAAGTGCATTTTCTATTGAATGAGTATTGTTTTCACAGCACTGTAACCTGAAAAAGTTGTAAGTCAGGAATGATCTATATATGGGTTAGAGTCTGAAATTACATCACTAAAAGGGACTAATACCTGCTCTTAAAGACCCGGAAGATATAGAGCTGTCTCTAATACAAAATTAAGTGGGATAATTAATAATAAATCTAAACATGAAGTGAAGTGGGTACTTTATGATGACCCAGACATAACATAATATGCCAAATTTCTCTTACATTCATTAATCATAGGTCCAACTTAGTGATTAATTGAAAATATTATTGTGAGTACCTTAAAATTTTGTACATATAACCATAAATCTTAGCATAAGATTGACTCATTGGCAAACTGTTTCTCGTGGCATTTTTAATAGATGAATTTGTGAATTTGTACAGGTTTGGCTGTGAGAAAACTGGCACCTGGAAAGTGTGACTCCTTCCCCTTGTCCTTGGTTACAGAGAGTCAACAGAGGAAGCTTAGCTTTCTGATACTCCTGTGTTTTCTCCTCACCATTCTTGGACTATGAAATTAATTTTCTTTATATAAATAGTTAACCTTCTTTCTACATAATCTTGTTCATATGATTTGACCCTTTTCCTGCCTACAGCAATGGAGGTAAATTGGGTAAAATTCTATGAAGAGTTCCTTGGATGTATAGTAAATCAGTATCATACTTAGCAGTCAAAGAGCTATTATGTGAAAATGTTTTTGTCATAATATCATCTTTACTAGTAATGTGTGTTCAATAATACTGCCCATTGCCTGTGCTTCTCTTACCTTGCAGGGCAACCATCCTTAATTTTACTTCTATGCCATTAACATTTTGGTTGGCGGGAGACATCAGCTCAGTTTGGGGCCAGGAGAACTCATCAGCATTCTACTTGCATTTTAGCATTTTGCTGGAGAGCTTCTGAAATGGAACCTTGAGATGTGAATGCCTTGTTCTTTCCATTGTAAGAAATGAACTCCGGAGCCATGGGCTCTCATTGTCCTTCAGATGTAGACATATTTTAATTCACCACATCTCTATAACCTGATGTTAGCTACCATCTCTGAAATGCAAATCCCATCCCCTATGTCCCCACTACCTCCTCAGAGGTGACTTAAAAGAACATATAGAAATACTTCTGGCAATCTTTTGCTTTCAAGAGATCTGAAAGGTGAGAATTTTGTAATGTATGCCTTCAGTTCTGCTGCGGCAGACTATTCTGACTTTCACAAGGCCCATATAGGCTGGGCTACATTAAATTTGATTAAAAGTGTGGATTTTTGTTTACATGCAAGAGAGAACTTTGTGCTCTCTGAACAGATGCCTCAACAACCCTGATACCAATCAGTGAAAAGTGCAGGGTATGCTGTGGAAATCAATACACCATTCGCTTTGGACACTTAAAAAGGATAGGGCTTCTGAAGTTAGAAATATTTGTGTCCCCAAATAATTCATCTGAAGTCTTCTTTCATGGCTCTGCTATCTTGTGGTGGTGATGATGATGGTGGTGGTGGTGGTGGTGGTGGTGGTGGTGTATGTGTATGTGCGTGCGCGTGTGTGATGTGTTGTTGTTGTTGATTGAAGCATAAATCAGCAAAATGAAACATCCAGATAGATCACCAAGACTGAGCCAGAAGAGGTGTTTAAAAATGCTAAATGGATGAGCAAACAAATGGATTATGTGCTTGGCAATGAAGTTGAGCAGCAATGGGAAGCAATAGGTGCCAGCAGGTTTTCATCAATAACTACATTATTCTATAAAAGTGCTTATTTTAAAAAACGTAACTGTTTCTTCTGATCCATATTTCAACTGTAAATGATCTGCTAACTGCGGAGTAGGAGAAGGTCCTATTTAGTACTGAACATGTAATTAAACAAACAACAAAATAAGAGCCATTAGATAAGAAATGGTAAGTTCAAAACAGTTAAGTAATATGAGCAACACCTTTTTTTAGTGAGGGGTAAGTTTAATACTCAGAGGGTTGGGGAGTCCTGTTTATAGACCTATTTTTACCCAATTGTTAGCTCACACTATTCTAAAAGCCCTGAAACACATTAACATCTGCCACTGGAAAGTTTGTATCTCTCAGCGTGAGGCAATGCTCATCAGTGGAAAATAATTTAGACATTTTCGACAAATACAGGTCAAAAATCAAGTAAAGTTTAAGAAACTTCACCATGTAAAAGTAACTTCATAGGAAAGGCTTTGGCTGTTCCTGTGAAGTGTCCAGATTACCACATAAACTGTAACCAGTGTGCAGGCAGCTCTCTGCAGCATCATTCTCTCTGTAGTTAAGAAATAGTAACATCTCTTTGCAGACTAGGTCTTTACAATTCTTTCATGTATGTACTTATCATGCTAAGATTAAAAATATTTTCAAATAATATAGTTTTTTTGAAAAATGTGTACTAAAGCATTTTCAGGGTGGGCACAATTATATAGTAACAGCAATTGATTTAAATAGATAGCTGTGTCTTCACCCTACTTCTTTGGGCTATTTAGTTTGCATTAGTCTAGGTATGCTGATAATTTTGGCTAAAGGGAATACTGAGCAGAAGCATAATAGATGTCCCCATCGTTCCAATAAAATATTTGGTTTGATTTCATCACATATAATTTTCCAAATCTTTACTTACTTTTCCTGTGTAAGTATGTCCAAGCCACACAACCAATTCCTAATAGAAATAAATATGGACTATAGAAACAGCTATCCTCCAGTTTTTGCCTGATTAGATGGGGAAGGTATTGGCGGACTTGAAATAGGTTTGCAGTGAAATCCTGCTCTGACCGGAATATTTCCTTACAGAAATAATGTTCTGCAAACACTACTTTCCTTGGTATGTACACACTCTGAACACACTGTGTCCGAGACGTTGTGCTAAAATATCCTGGACATAGGGCTGCCACTGAAATTCAGAATCTTATGTCTAACAAATGTTTAATTCTTATATTCTAGATGAGAAAAATACAACCTATCCACCATTTCAGCAATGGAGCAGATGTAATTGAGAGACATGTTAAGTAAGAGTCAATAATTGTTAAGAATAATATTTTGATTGGCAGGGCTCTCGAGGGGTAAGCCCGGGGGGGGGGGGGGAACTGAATCTTTGAGAGAAGTATTTTCTTGATGTTTTTCTCAGACCTGGTGAAGAGGTCAGTGTGCGAATAATTTTAGTTAATTTAAAAACAAATAAATAAAAAGGGGGGGGGGCATTTCTAGGATGAATTTTATTGTTCTAAGTCACTTAATGATTTCTGGGAAAAACTGCGCTGGCTATTTTCAAGTATGTGGGAGGGTGTCTGTTCGTGACACTTGTACTTGTCTTCCTCCCAGTCACGACTGATCCTTGACATTAGCGACAGGAAAGGACAAATGTGCAGCTTTGGCTTCTGTGCCTACGGAATGGTTAACATTCAGAGTGTCACCTGCCACTTATAGGGAGATGAGCTTAGTAGATTCCAAGGCAATTAACTTCATGGGAATAAATTAATAAATGAGTGTGCATGCGAAAGGGAGATAGAGAAAATGAGAAGGAAGATAGTCTGTTTTTCTAATGATAATTCAAATCTGGAGGCAGGGTAAATATGTATGATGTGTATAATTAGACAGTTATAACACTCGATGCTTAATTTACCAGAGATGGGGAGGGAAAGAGAATGAGCTTGGGTATCAGACAGGCTTCATTGGATCCAGCCTGTCACTTCTTAAGGGTATATGTGGGCAAGTTCTTTTACCTCACCAACTTTCACATTGAATGGGACCACACCAGGTCTTCCCCATAGGTTTGGCATGAGCAAAAGAACATATATGCCTGTATATGCAGGGGCCTAGAAAACAACTCCAGACTAAGCCAGAAAAAGAACACATAAAAAATGTGGGGGAGGACTCTAGCATTTAAAGAAAAGAACTCCCACCTCCTCCTTTGACAACAACCCAGTTGTGCACATTGTGGTGCGTTACTTTGATAATCTGGCCTCACTGGTAGACACACGAGTTTTACTAAATGTTGCTCCTACACCTAACCTGGCCATACTCAGGGCCTGCTTTAGGGATGAAGGAGAACGCATGGGAAGCATGACTCGTAACGAAGGCATTTATAATGTAGCCATGGGAACTGAGCAAGGTTATACCATGACGAATGAGCACAACAAACAGCCACAGTTATCAGTCCGAAGATTTGGGGGAGGAGCGCAGAGATAGAAAATATAGCCCATAGGCAGGAGAATTAGAGCAGGCCGTTCCAGGGACAGGATTAGAGCCAAGTGCACACAAGGTAAAGCTTCCAGAGTAGGTGAAGGGGGTATGGGAGTGGTACTTGCGGTACTTACATCCACTGGTTGTGTCGTCGAATGTCCTGCTGCAAGTCAGGAGTTGTACTTTTGCTCAGTTCTGGCTTGCTTAGATGTATTTTATCACAAAACCAACTGGAGTTTTAGCAACTTATCTACCCAATGATTCCTTTTTTAAGTCAAAGTTCTGCTTTAAAATGTGCCATGTGTATATATGCTAAATCTCTGACAAGAGCCATCATGTTTTCTGGCATTTATATTTTGTGGGTTAATGGGATGAAGCCAAATATGTCTGCCACTCGTGTTTTTTGTTCCTAGTGAAGAGGACCTAAGAATAACACTCTTAAGTCAGGTCCAGGTGAGAAAGCTTTGAAATACACATTATGGGACCTTCCGTAATATATTTCTGTATCACATATTAGACTATATCTGGGTCATCATAAAGTACCCAGAATAAAATTTTGTCTTTGGAGAGCCACATTTAGGTCGGCCACTTTCCGCTGGGATGCCAGATTGCTCCTGGGAGCATGCACGACTCAGCAGGGGAAGACCAAAGTGCATCTGAAAGCCAGAGACAATGGGATTGGATTCAAAGCTAATATCCACATTCTAACATAAAATATGAAAAGTTCGATAACTCTGCAAAAATCTCCTAAAACCTAATAGCATTCCTAATGGCTCCACTGACATACCCTCCCTCCCCTCGGGGCCTAGCAATCATCCCAGAGTTATGTGAAATACATTTTCAAAAAGGATTGTCTAGCCCTGTGTCTTTTCTACCCTCTCATTTCCGCACCACACCCATAAAACTGTTTCAGCTTTACTGCCCTGTCCTCGTAAACTCATTCAACTCTCCATTACCCTCACCAATGAAGGGTAGCCTGCACGCACATAATTGGAATTGGTGAATAATCTTCTCTGTTGAACTCTGGCCAGTTCCTCCCACTCAGCTTGGACCACATTTCTGTCAGGAGGGAAGACAGGCTTTGTGCTCTGATAAAGCCAGCTTCTAACCTCTCTAGCTAACTTGGGTTCGATAGACACTTGTTTGGATTCTTTATCAAGGAAACGTCTCTTTGTACCTGATGGAGACCAGTGCAGAAAACCACAAATGATCAAAATCCCAATGGGATTTACATTTACCTTTACAACACAACTCACAGGACCCAAGTCTCAGGGGCGGGGAAGACTGTAAGAGCCAGAGGAATAGGAAGTTTGCTGTGAGAATGTGTCTCCTAGAAATATTAGAGATCACACCCATGACCTCTCAGCTGTATGACCGCCTAAACATGACCTGAACAAGGATGACAGCCACAGACATGCTAATGTGGAAGAGAGAAAGCTCAGGAGGGCTCAACCAGAGACAAAGAGCTATAGGAAACTAAGGCATGCTGGGAGCAGGACAAATCCTCATCTCCTGGAAAGATCACACCAATTATTATCCTATAACAAACGGTCCACCATGAAAACATATGTACAAGTAGCAGGTTGTGTGTGTGTGTGTGTGTGTGTATGTATGTATGTGTGTATGTATGTGTATACACATATGTGTATATATTCCAGTTAAAGATAAGGGAACCATAAATATGCACAAGAGTACAAAGGAGAGACACATGCGAGGACTTGAGAGGAGGAAAGGAAAGGGGGAAATGATGCAATCATAATCTCAAAAAGTAATATATATGTGTGTGTGTGTGTGTGTGTGTGTGTATGTGTGTGTGTGTGTGTGTGTGTGTGTCTAAAGCTTAGTCAGAATCTCTGCATTGGATTGCAATCACTCTTTAGGACTACAAAGTGAGTGTTTGAAGAATCAATAACAGATGCTTCAAGATCCAGAGATGAATGGCACGTTGATGTCAAGTGTACCCGCCAACCTCTGCATGAACTCAGACTCGCTGGCAAGCACTGGAGGCACAGTCTAGCACATCTCCTCACTCCTTTCACTCATTATTTACCGACCATTGTCCCAGCTATTGGTAGCAAGGACATTTCTCTCCTTGTACAATGCCAACAGAAACTGCTCAAGCCTTCATCCTCTCTTAGAACATAATTTCTCAAGACAGAAGAGCATCTTTTGTGAGGTCTGGGTAGTGATACAGGCAAAGACTATGGTCATGAAGGGATCGATTGAGGAATCACGGATCATTCAAACTGTTCGGGCAGGTTCATAAATGCTGCGAACAAAACTCAGTCCATGGTGAAGAGATTCAGAACCCTAAGACCTTTTCACATTCTAAGGCAGCTCATTTGCCTTTCCCATGATGTCCCCAGGCTGCTGCTGCATTATTCGTCTCTTTTCCTACCTTCATTCATCTCTCTCTTCACTTTCCTACATCTTTGCTCTCACAATCCTTGCTCTGACATCTTTTAACTCCCGCTCCCATCTTTATATTCAATGTTTTTTCTTCTTTTTCTATATTTTTGCATACTTAAATTATGATGATGATGATGATGATGATGATGATGACAGGGTTTTTCTGTCGCATTAGAGCCTGTCTTGGAACTAACTCTTATAGACCAGACTGGCCCTGAATTCACTGAGATCTGCCTGCCTCTGCCTCCCAAGTGCTAGGATTAAAGGTATGCACCACTACCGCCCAGCTGCTTCCTTAAATTGTTCCCCAAATTTATCCTTTTTTCCCTTAGCTTCTCACCCCCAATTTTTCCACTTCCTTCCATCCCCTCTGCTCTGACACCTGCATCCTGATTAGATGCCACATCTATAACAAGGTAGACAGATGCATTGCTGTTATCGAAAGGGCTTTTTAATCTACCAGAAGAGAAGGAACAAGCTTTGTTTTTGTTTGGGGACATCTGCACTTCATGGCAAAGGGCTGAAGAATATAAATGAAGATTTTTTTTTTCTTCAAGCAGCATGGAGTCTCAGCAGGTCTCTCTCAATTCTCTTCTTGTTTTACTTGATCAGAAGAGTAAGAATCTGCACACGCTATAGGTTCGTAAATACAACTCATGCCACTTGGATCTCAGTACACACAGTACTTTCAGGAGTGGAGGAAGCCCTCATGGCTGTCAGTGTACTCTACCCATTATCCATCTATTTACCCATTGTGAAGCCTGTGAGCCAAGCCAGTGTTTGTTTTGATGGGGTTCTCAGCTCTAGCTGCTAAAATCTTTATCTAAATCAAAAGTGTTTTTTTCCATCTTTGCACCCTCTTTGTAATTAGATGTATAGTTTGGGTGAACAATAAGGGTCCACAGGCAATCTGTGAGGCCAGATGCTCAGTCCAGACTGTGTTCCTGGCCTACTGGTATTTACTCCATAGCATTTTCTACCTAATAACTCCAATCAGATCTCAATCGTGGTTGAGGACAATGGTCAGTAACTTTAGGACAAGCCCACTGAAAGGTATGTCCCTCTGAGTTTGTGAGGGAATCCTGGCTTTCATTTCTCCTCAGGAGGAGTTGGATTCTTAGTCTGGAACAGGAGTGGGGCTCAGGGCTGCTTGTCCAACAACCAAGAATATAGAGCCAAGGATAAAGCAGAGGGGCTGATGTCATAGGTTGTGGATGGCACATGCCATGTGGATCACCAGGTGCTCCCCAGGAACCCTACAAAGAAGACAGTGCAGGGCCCAGTACTCCTTTCTGAACGCAGAGAACAATGATTAGGCTCCATATTTCGCAGATCAGAAAACAGAGGAATAGTTGAGAAATCTCCCCTCGCCCACAGAGATGCTCGTGGAAACGAGCAGGCTTTTCAGCCAGTCATGTTCTCGCTTTGGGTTTTTATTTATTTTTTTCTTATGGGGAAGAAAATGTATCCTTTCTGCTTGAGCAAACTTCTGACACCTTCTCAAACCAAGTGCTATGAGATTCTGACAGAAGGGCCACCTTTTACAAGGGTTTCATAGGTCAGGAGATAATTCTCAGCTGTTCAAACAAATAAACTTCAACACCACAGGTCACTGTGCCTGATCTTCGTGTCACTCGCACCCCACCAGGATGTCTTGCCATCTCTTCCTAATGAACAGACTAGATATTGTGTGTGTGTGTGTGTGTGTGTGTGTGCCTATAATTCTTTTTTATCTTAGTTTGTTACTACCATTGTTAAAAATTAGCACTATGATAAAATATATATATATATATATATATATATATATATATATATATATATATATATACATGTTATACCATTACCCTCAAGGCAGTTTATGCTAGAATTTAAAATTCACAGGCACCGCGTAGAACCAACTTGTGGGGCTGAGACTGCCCAGGTTTGCACGGAGATATCAGAGCCCTCTTGCCCTCATGGAATTTCACAAAGTACACCGCACAATAGAATTTATAGCTATTGTGTTCTCACAAAAGATTCTCTCTGGTCAGTCAGAAGGTCCAGAAAATCATTCTGTGTTTTCAAAGAGCAGCAGAGTATGTGACGTGGAAATTCCCAGCTGTCTAGGTCTAGTCCTTCGTACACAGCAGGGAGGCTGGGGAAGTCTAGGCAGCAGGCATGCCTAGGAGCATAGTAAGACATATTCTTCCCACTGGCAGGGACCTGCGGCTTCCCTGTGGAGCGCCACCACCAAGCAGCAAGGTCTGCAGCACATTCCTCTATTCAGGTTGCTCTGAGCTAGCTTCTTCCTCCCAGCTCCTAGCAGAGGGAGCTTCTCCCACCCCTACACACTTCAGAACTTCTGTCCACTTTCAAGTTTCCTTTCTTTTTGTTCTTTTGTGAAGACCGCTTCTCTTCAAGTCTTTCAAAGCTTCGCGGAGGCTTCTCAGAGACACAAAGCTGTGCTTTTGGATCGCAGCCCTGGTTGTTTCAAGTCAGTGGCTGAGAGTGAGACGGATGTGTGTTGGTGCTCACGATGCACTGGGTCCAAAGTGACTGGCCACCACCTACTGGTGTTCGGGGCACAACTGATTGGCTTATGCCATGTAACCTGTGATTCCCAGGCAAGATAGGATTTCAGTATTTATGCTGCCTCCCTCCCCCCCCATGTACTTTGGTTAAAGCTGTCTAGTCAAAGTTATTTCCTTTACGGTCAAGAGCACTATCGCTTATGCAGCTTCATTTTGTCACAGGTTTATTATTATTTGTGCCATGAGACTGTTTGATTTTTAAATACCCCACGTGGAGGTGCACAGTGCTTTAAAACACTCTCCAGTGCTGGGGCGGGGGAGATAATTCAGTGGTCAGATGAGTATAGAAAGTGGAATTGGAACCCCAAGAACTCACGAAGATGCTGGATGACCAATGGTGTCTGGCAGTAATTCCACCTTCAGAAGGTAGGTAGGGGTAGTCAGAGCAAGCTGGCCATGGAAAACAATTCCAGCAGCAAGCTCTCAGTTTGATTTGGAGACCCTGCCTGCATGAACAAGGGCGAAGAGCAGTGGAGAGCGCGTTTTCACATAAAACTTGGTCCACCAAAGGCATGAACAGACATGTGTGCACACATACACCACCACCACAGGTATGAACACATGTGTGTAATACACACACCCCTCACAGGCATGAACATACATGTGTGCACACACACAGCACCACCACCACCACCACAGGCATGAACACATGTACACACACATACACACCAAAACCACCACAGGCATGAACGCACATGTGTGAACACCCCCCACTGTAAGCATGAACACACATGTGTCCACATACACATAAACACACACCACCACCACAGGCATGAACATATATGTGCTCACACACACAGCACCACCACCACAAGCATGAACACATGTGAGTACACACATACACCACCTCCACAGGCATGAACATATATGTGCGCGCACACACATACCACCACAGGCATGAACACACATATATGTTCACACACACATATCCCCCGAGACAAACAAACATACATGCAAAAATAAACATATATGTGTGCATACACACCACTATCACTGCCACAAGAGGCATGAACACACATGTGCATATGCACACACACACCACCACCACAGACATGGATACACATATGTGCACACACACATTCTATCACCATAGGCATGAACACACATGTGTGCTCTCACACATATGCACACACATCCCCAAACACATGCAAACATGCATGCAAAAATGTATACACCACATACACATAAGAAAATTGAAGAAGATTTTTTAAAATACTTATCTGGATTCTCAACACAGAGATTTAAGCATAGATGTGTGGTATAAAAAGACAGCAAAAGCACAGGACCCAGAGCCCGACTTCGGAAACCTCAGCGCTATACTGGCTGTGTATGTGAGACTCTTCACTGCTCTATATTATAGACTTATAGACAGTCTAATAGGAAGGATTGGGAATAGAGTAGTGGTTTGTCTCTCAGTCAGGCCTTGTGAATGTGAGCCAGGGTGCCATTACTTTACAGAAAGCCCAGACCCAATCTCACAGTTTGTTTAGTCTTCCAACACATCATTTGTCCCGTCTTGGGAGACCCAGGTCTTTTTGCTTGCTATTTCCTTCAGGCAGAGGACACAGAGGGGAACTTCCATACTTCCTGTGCCTCACCACAGCATTGTCTTAGATTGAGTACTGTGTTCTGCCCTACCAGAAGATCTTTAATGATCACTGACTTTAACTTTAACATATGTATTCCCCCTCCTTTCCCTCTTCCCAGCACACAAGGTCAGCACTGTGCTGCCCAAGCTGGCCCTGAACCCTGGGATCATGCAATCTTCCGGACTCAGTCTTTCCTAAGTAGCAGGGACTAAAGGTACTACTTATATAACTTGAATGCTTATATTGTTTACTCAAATCTGAGATCTACATTGCTTTCTTAATGTAGAAGCTGTCTCTCAGTTAGCCAGATAGTCCTCTTAGGAGGTGACCCTGTCTTCATATTGATCACTGACACTGCTTTTCAGATATTTTCACTCAATTTTTATACATTCAAGGTCTATGTCAAAACTTTTCTGGAAATCTGGCCAACTACCTGGGACCAGGGAGGTCATGGATATTGCAGAAAAACCTACAACCACTACTTTACTAAACAATCAAAGTTTATAATAACATTCTAGATATTTATCTTTACACCCACAGATAAGTGTTTCTATTACTTCCATCAAAGAAACTTCTCTTTATGACAGTTGTAGACCATCAAAGAACTCAAAATGAGATTCTGATCCATGCATGGTCAACTCTGTGTTTCTTACATTAATGTAATTATTTATGCACTGTCTCCATCACTCTCAAAGCTCCAAAAGACAGACTGTCAGTAATGATGGGTAAATCCAGAGACTGTTATAATACAAGACACTCAGCCAGTGTTGCTATAGAGCTTTTCCTTGCTTTTGATCTGTGAAACAGACATTTCTTACCCCTTCATCACCTAGCCATGAAATCGGAATCATTTTTAATCCAGAGTGAAAAAATAAGAGACAAATGAAGTAAGAAAATAAATACACACACACACATACACACACATGCACGCACACACCACACACACAGATGCATACATCAGTAATAATCAAAGAAAAAGAGACGATCAACTTGACAGGATGGGTATGGGAAGGGTGGAGGCAAGGATATCAAAAAGGGCTGAAATGCTGGAGGAAGAAAAGGGAGGGGAAAAGTGATGGAATTCTTTTGTAATTAAAACATTTTTTTTAAAGAAATTATTTTTAAGGAAGAAGCTGCTGACAGCATGCAGCGTCTCAGTGATACCATTGATCTCCAGGGCTCTGACTCAGATGAATTCGCCTTTTGTCTTTCTTATCCTTGAGCTCAAAGAGGAATGTTAGAACTCTCATGACTCGTGGATGATTTTACCTTACTCCATTCCAAGTTCCTAACTTAAACTCATGACAAAATAGTGTTATTAATCAATAACAACATGGCTTAACTAAACTGATAGGTTATATTCACACAATGAATTCATAGTAAAGGAAAAGGCATGAACTATTTAGCAAGAATATAGAATGTCTGACTGAGTGATCATAATTCTCATTTCTATAGAGTTTCACATAATGCATGTATTAAAGACATAAAACCACCCTTCTCCCCAAATAAAACCATTCATGGTGAAAGGAAAAGTAAGCAAGTACTATTGCTCTTTTTTTCTATTTATGGAAAGAGGTCTATGAACGTCCTGGTAGAACTTGCCTTTGTTTACTGCATTCAGACCTCCAGATTTTGATGTAAACTCGTGGAAAGTGTGTGGGAGATCAGAAAAGGGAAGGAGTTCAAAATTGCTCGAAGTTCTAATTACTAGAGAATTTATCAAGTCTAATTTTTGTCTTTTTCCTCCATGGCTTGGGATTTTTAATCTAAAAGTTTATCTCTCTGGGCAGAAAATAATAATTTTATCATTCAACTGAAAGTTGAGGCTGGTCATTTGACCCAGTGGTTGAGGACACTTGTTACTATGCCTGCTAATTTAAGATTTTTCTCCCAGAACCATGCAGTGGAGGGCAGAATCAATTCCTACAATTTGTCCTCTGACTTCCAGGTACATGCCATGACAGACAAGTACACTCTCATACACATATAAATATATTCAAAAATGTAAAATAACATTAAAAATGAGACTAAAAGAAGTCTGTGTGTCTGTGTGACAAGTTCTCACTGTGTAGCCCTGGCTGGAATTCTCTTTGTAGATCAGGACTGCCCTGAACTCCCACAACTGCACCTGCTTCCGGAATACAGAAATTAAGATTTTGTTCCATCACCCCACACAGCACAGCTGTTTCTGCCAACATTAGATGGAGCAATTTATCAAAAGCCAGATTTCACTGTCCATCATTAAATAGCAGAAAAATATCTTTCTTTAAATTTACCGTTATATCCACCAGGTGAACATTACAAAGCAATAGTATCAAATACCAAAAATACCTGCCAATCATCTACCTTCTGTCCTTCTCAACTCAGTCCTCCCCCAAACACATTAAAACATTTGCTGGAGCCTTCCTATCCCCCCCACCTCCCGTTTGTGTTTTGCTGGTGCTGGTGACCATTTCCTAGGGAAGACAGTGACAGGCTGTAAGAATGGTCTCGGTGGAAATGATTGAGCACAGCTCCGGCATTGATGATGTCTCTGCCAAGCCCTCATACGTCTTAAGTTTCCCAAATGGACATATAAAACATAATATATAGTTCTGTTGTTTCTTTCAAAAGCCTGAACTTGCAGAATCTCCTTGGTGATGAGCATCACAGGTCATCGTTCCCCCACATCCTGATTCTTGTAGGAGATTTAAAGAGCTCGGAGAGCAGATGAGTGTAGGGAATGCAATCTGTGGGAGGAAGACGCAGAGAATCTGGATGCAGACCCGAGGACACTGAGAATGAGCAGAGGAGAAGAGAAGTCAACAAGCTACTCTGTGTTTACGCATTCATCATGCCACATTTTCTGGAAATATTAGCCTTCAGGGTCAAGTACTGAGCTCACTCGGTTTATGTGGGCAGAAATCAAATGGGGGAAAAATACAAATCAGCTATAAAATGAAGGTGAAGAAAGGTTTCAAAGCAAACGAAGGCAGCTGTAGAACAAACTAGCAACCGTCTGTAAGGTAAGAAAAAGAAATTGCAGGTGATTTTAGAGGAAGGGCAAGATGCAGTGAGAAACAGGAAGTCAAGGAAGAGGAATCGGGAGTTCTAAAGGACTCAACAGAAAGATACAGGAAGGGCAGGGGTACGCAGACAGCTGGGACCAGCTGGAGAAAGGTCATGCATACCCTCTGGGCTCCCAGCAGTACAGGAGTGAGCTGCATTGTCAGAGAAGATAAACAAGGGACAAGGGGAAGGCAGCGGAACTTACAGTCTGCTTGTCACTTGTGCCAGGAGCAAGATGAGTAGTGTATCCCCATTATATTGTCAGAAAGGAGAGGGGTATATGCCTTGGCCTCCCTAGTAAGCAGCAAGCACAGAAGCCCTCCACCATCAGACTTAGACTTCCAAGCTGCGCTGGATGCTTTCAGGCTTCAGTCCAATTATTTTTCACACAATAGAGCCTGGAGGTAGCTTTGCGGCTACCCGCAGTGACAGGAAAGTGACACGCTTTCAGGAGTGGAGCAGTTCCAAGCCAAGTCATTGGAAAGGTAAAGAGAAACTCACAAATATTTAGTTAGGGAGCCAAGTTGGGGATTTTTGAAGGGGAGACGATGTTAAGCAGAGCAAGTCTGAGCCCCTCAGTCTAAGAAGAAATGAAGGCGATGGGTGAGCAAGAGAAACGGATTAGTGATTTTTCCCATCTCTGTCAGAAACTAGCACACTGAAATGAAGCCTTGGATAGGAAGAAATGGACAGATGTGTGGAAATCAACAACAGAGGGTGACATTCAACAGAGCTAAATTGTTTTCATTTCTTCTCAGATGCTCAGTGCCGTCCTGGTTCCCACACAGTGTAGGAAACCCCACAATTCTCATCTAGCAGAGAATGAGAATTGCAGATAGCAGGTCTGCATGTGGAAGCAGCTGTGTCTCACAGATCTAGACTGTTCAGAAAGGGCACATGAGTTAGCACTGTGCCTTCCAAACTTGTACACGGTTTTAGCAATGTCTCTGTCGCTGGACTTGGGGCACAGACCACTGCTACTTGATGAGATGTTCGTACTCTGATCAGGAGCCTGCCCATGTCCTGAAAAGAAATAATGGACAGAAAATAGGCGGCAATCGTTCCTTTGTGGTAAAGCATTTAAATATCTCAAAAACAGTTAATACCATGTACGAGGAAAGATGGTAAGAATATTCTTTCTCAGGGTTGGTTCTGGGCTTGGTAGGAAATATGCAGGGCATGACTAGGAATCAGCTGATCATATTGCAAGGTTAGGAACAGAAGTCAAGGAAGTCCAGATTCTTTCCTGTTTATTCAATGTTTTATTCAAGTACGGAGTAATAAGTTTAGAACCTTACCTTGCTTCCTAAATGACGGCAGTGGTACTCTCATGCTCTGGGCCATCATGAACACTTCCCATTTGTGATTTAACAGATTTTCAAATCTTCCCCACAAAACAATGGGGGTGATGGGAGCACCCACTGCCACTGCTGTGGGGGCTCTGCTGCTTCAGGGAGTGCTTGCTTGCAGTGCTCAACACTCTTTGTGAAATCTCGGCTCACACACACCACACTACAATAGAAGAGGAGGAAAGAGTCCCTCCTCTTCTTTGTTAAAAGTAAAGTGTTTCACTAATGGTATAGTGCTCGGTTAAGTGTACACCTCCAGAGTTCGAGAGAAATGCAGCACAGGAGAAAAAAATGGAAAAAGCTACAACTTTAACAAGAATGGAAAATAAAGGACTACAGAGGTGGCTTCACAGTTCGGAACACTTGCTACTTCTGCAGAGGATCTGGGTTCAGTGCCCGGCATCCACATAGAGTGGCTCACACCACCTGTAACTCCCTCCTTTGGTTTCCCTGGGAAGTGTATACACAGGGCACATGATACATATACAGAGAAGGAGATAGCAACACATACTTTAAAAACAAATAAAATGTTTTAAAAATTGAAAATATATGCCGTATGATTTCTTAAAAATAAAAAGGCGAAAAGGAAGACCAAGAATATTTAAAAAGCAAATTAATGTGAGTAACTAACTTGGAAGAAAATAGTGGAGGACAGATATTTAGTGGAAGAGCAGAAAGAAGGACTGCAAGTTGTATTCCTAGGTTAGATGGTGATGGCAGAGATCAGTTAAATACAACACCTTGGTGTCAGAAGCAGTCAGAACAATAGTAAGAAGCAGCGGGAGGCTGACAATATTCACAACTAGCTTCAGATTAAGGGTAGCCTTATAAGCAATTGACCTTCTTTCACACCCCTGTTCCACTTCATGTCATGGAACAGCACAGACACAACCACTCTGTGTGCAGAAACTTAGGAACAACTGCAAATCCAGGAATGTTTGAAAGCAGCCATTCATGGATGCCATGAAGGAGATGCTGGTACAGGTAAAACTGTCCTCTCCGATCATTATTGGTGGGAAATTGAGCTTGCGTTTGAACTTTCACATGTATGCGATCTCTGCCGGTTATTTAGCCTATGATGAGGACAGGTTAAAATCCCCACCACAGAACAGTGACTGAAGCTTTATGAATTCTACATGCTGCATATGCTTCATAAATAAGTAAGAGTCCACGGGAGCTCATTCCTTTGCTATGGTTTACCTGTCACTCATGCTTGTCTTTCCGTAATCCGCTGCGATGTCAGAAAGCCACAGCTTTATTAATTTGACAATATTGATTTGGGGGAAGACAGGCCGGGAAGGGAAGAAGTGTTCTGTATCTGGAAACCACATCTACTATTGTTGCCACTGAACACTTCAGCTCCGTTAGCACCAGCCTTACATGTGCTTACGAGTTTGCAGCCTGAGTTGCAAGGGATCCTAAGAGATGATAAAGTTAGGTATCAATAGTTCTAGTTCGCTGCCTGGGCAGAATAGAACCAAGACAGGAGGAAGGGTCCCATCCCTGCGATGAACTAGTTCATAGAATTATGACTTCTATGAGTCTTCTGTTCCCTTATGTTTGTACTGGGCTCTTTGGAGCTGCCTTAGTCTTTTACCTGTTCCTTGAGGTGTGACTTTAACAGAGCTGGGAACTTAGAGCTGAGTTGGGAGGAAGTGTACATCACCCTTGTGGGTCATTGCAGCTTTCAACATGCCGTTATAACTGCTGTTTTCTCCACAAGGCATATTTTTCTTTGGAGTTTATTATACAACAATATGTTTCTTCCAAAGATATGTGCAGAGGTTTGTGTCACATTTTATATACTTATGTATGAGCTCTGCCCACCTGACCAAAAATTTGCTTTTTCTACTGGGAAACCGTGGGCACTCGTGAGAGTGTGTCTTTGTGTGTAGTGACCCAGCTTTGTGGAGAATTACAGAGAAGTTTGTTAGCTTTGCAGAAGAAACTTCTGTTCTCTGTAAATGGGAGATGATACATAAGACCTGTCTTAGTGTTGGGCTTCAAAAATACAGTGGGGCTTACGCTAATGAAACAAATGGGGTTTTACGTTCATGAAGCAGCAAGCTGGATAAACCACCTTTGTCAGGCTTCAGAGTAAGAAGCCCTCTGGCATGCTAACTGCCAACTTGCTTGTGATGGTAAGACATTAGAACCGGACAAACAACAGTAGAGCTCGCTGGTCTCAGCACATTCATGACTAGCTCACACCAGAGCACAAAAACCCTAGGGATATTTGAGTCAGTTTCTCCAGAAAAAAAATACATTTACAGTGTTTTTTAAATTACACTTATTCTCAAAGATATATTTTTAGAACCACAGTAGATACCTAAAACAAGGATGTTATTATACCCTATAATTACTGTTTTGCCCTAAAGGTTCAAACCTATTATAAAGTTTAATTTATGTATTATGCACTGTAAGATATTAACAGCAATAAATGCAGTTTAAATACTGTTCTTTACTTAAAGGGATTGCGACCAGAAATATTTTGAATTTAAGATTTTGGATTAACTTTCGATAGATAGATAGATAGATAGATAGATAGATAGATAGATAGACCTATATTACTTTAATCATAGCTGTGACAAAATATCTAACTAAAACAATGTAAGGCAGGGAGCTTTTATTTCAGCTTGTAGTAGAATGTGCTGACTCCTATAGTAGAAAGGATGTGTTTCATGAGTTTGAAAGAGTTGGATGCATTGCATCCATCGTCAGGAAGCAAAGAGACATGAGTTTCAATGCCTAAGCCAGGAGAACTCCAGCACATAGAACGGTGCCAACCACATTGAGGGTGGGTCTTCCCACCTTAATTAACCCAGCCTAGAAATTTCTTTCCAGCCACACCCAGTGGTGTGTTTCCTGGGTGATTAGAAATTCTGTCAAGTTGGTAATTAATGTTAACCATCATAGAGCCTGAAGTAAAGTCAGGGCTATAAGAACACATTCACTGAAATTCTCCGACAATCAATATGCAGCCAGAGTCGTCACTTTATGTCTGTCTCGAAGGGCACACAGTGCGGATGCTCTGGGAAAATGGGTTATCCATGTTCACTCTAGGTAGATGAAGTGGGATACTGTATGATCACATCACAATACTTGCACACAACTTAAAGTGTACAAGCTGCTTATGTTCCGATTCTTTTCCCTAATACCTTAGGACCACCACAGTTGAAATTGAGGAAAGTGAGCCAATAGATAAGGAGGAACTTCTGTAGTGTGCGATTAGGGATATTGAGGTGATGAGCTATTACCAAGCTGAACTGTTGGAGGGTATCATAATATATAACAATGAGCATTGACAACTGTAGGAGCCCACTCCTACAAGGTCAGCTGGGGTTTCTGGATAGGGGGATCCTCGAAGCCAAAAAAAAAAAAGTCAGAAGAAACACAAGACAGGATGGAATCCGGAGGTCTGTCTGGTCATGCTGAAGCAGCCAAACAGCCCAGAGTGTATTTCAGAAATTGCTTATATACAAACGCAGAAGAAAGCACAGCACAGATGGTCAGTCAGTATCTAACCACAAGGCCTTTCCTGTCTTTGAGTGAGCAGCCTCCTCTCCAACATGTGCTTGCTGCTCGGAAGCAGCCTTACTTTCTCTCTTGATGTTCCTGGGGTTTGTCGTCAGCAGTATTCCTTCTACTAGATAGAGTGTTCTTTTCTCATGGGCTAAATCAGAAGTGTCTCATAAACCCTCAAAGTTATAAGAAAAAGTAGAGCAGGCAAGCTTGAACTCAGATGATTTCTTTAAGTCAGAGATGACTCCAGATGGAAACTGAGTCACACGTGGGCGCCCACAAACAACTAGTCAGAGGGTAACAGTAGAGAAGACAATTCTAAGAAGTGCTGAGAAAGGAGACTCTAAATTAGAGATGGTCACAAGGTATCTGCAAGTTTGATTCAGTAGGCAAAGTTGTTCTAATGTAAATATACAGGCAGCTCAAATAGAATTTGACCCCAAAATTTTCTATGCCTCTTGCTACAAATATATATTTATGGCCAAGTAAATATATGTTTGAATAGAAAGCTGATTTTGGAGAGAATTTGGCTGCATTCTGTATAACTCGAATCTGTCACAACATTCTGCAGTGTCTTCTGCTGATTGTTTTCAGGGTAATATTAATTGAGTCCCAGTACCTGAGAATCAGTAGTTAGCCATTATTCTTACTGTGTGACATTCTAGAAAGCTTTGGCTTGTCTCAGATTGGTAGCTGATAAAATTGTATTTGATGGCTACCTGCAGAGATAACTTGAGAAGTTAATAAATAAATAACAACAGGAGTTAAAGTCTATAATAATAAAATGGGCTAAATTCTAAGATGCAAAGGAGATATAAACTTCACAGATAGATACCATATAGAGTTTACAGAAGACTGGAAACTTCTGTTTGCCTGTGTTCTTTAGGATTTATTCTTTATACTCTTCTGTATTATAGAGGTCTATAAAGTATTTGGAGGTAATACAATTTGTATGAGAAAGGCCATAGAAAAGAAAGATGATTCATTCTCCCCATATATAACCTTAAAGCTTCCTCTTCCCACTCAAACAATGCTGCTAGGCAGAAAAGGGATCCCTACCTGATATACAGTATTGGACTTAAAAGTCAATGGGAATGGTTCATAGGGATCAGCAGCCAATTTATGGTTCATAGTTGGTGTATTAATTTAGAAAATATTTTGAACGGTTTATGACAAGCAGTCTCGAGCCAATTGCAGTACTATGACTGGGGAAAAGAAAAGCCTGGATTCTGTCTCTTGTGAAGGTTAAATTGAAGAGATGCTTGCCTTGGATCAAACTTTAATGAAACATTAGGGGTGAGACCTACGAAGTGATCCTAGTGACAGAGACAGTGAGCTGATCTTGCCACTTCCCCAAGGTCACATTTCCCCCATAATGACTCTCCTTCTCTGGTTCCAATATAGATTGCTGGGGTAAAATGGCCTCAGTGTGGGCTGAACTTGGAACTTTTTCTAATTAAATTTTGAAGTGTTTAGTGTGTTTTCATTTTGGTTTTCTAATTTGATGGGTCTCATTTGTATCATTACTATGGATTTCTTAAACCCTTGCTTCGGTTATTAATTTCTCATTTGTCCCAGGCCAAGTCGTTATGCTTTGATGTACACATAACAGAAAAGAGAGCTAAAGGAATCATCCAGAGAATTTAAAGGCAAAAAGCATGAATTTCTGAAAAAGCCCCTGTTTCAGATAAAATAACATGCTTCACCTAAACGACTTGAATGGTGCTTTGACCTTCTACTTCTTCAGCTGTAGGGAAGAACTCATTCTAATGATTTAGGGGACACCTAGGAGCAGGCCAATTCACAGTTTCAAGACTGGATTCTTTATTTCATACAAGAACTGCCCCTCCTATCAAGAATGACAATCATGTCTGTGGAACATTTCCCTACAAAATCCCAGAAAGCCAGGCATTAGCCAGCTCCCCCCTGACCTCCTCAAGATGCTAAGGCAAAGGAGGGTAGGAAAGTTCCTCTGCAGAGAGAAGTGCATACAGGGCACACCCTCACAATGTGTCACACAAGCTAGCTCTGTGCACCAGGTAGGGGGCTGAGTACTGCTCATGAACATGAAGCATGGTATGATTTAAATATGGTGGATTAGACTTCCTAAATTAAAGAGGACAACTAAATGGACAGATAATAAGAAAAGGTAGACAACTGAAGAATAAAGCCAACTATTTATTATCTTATGTTTTCTTGGAGTCAATAATTCTAAGTTTCAACTGGAGACATCAGAGTCACTGCTATCTGTAGATTTCTTGATGAGGAAAATTGACCCTTTACTCATTGAGGAACTAAGTAGTTTCTGTAACTCAGATATTGATTTGGGAGGGAGAGACTTAATTCCCTGCCTCTATGGGACATCTGTTATGAAAAGGATGCTTTTCTAGTTGTGAGCAGAAAGAGTGGTAATGTGTCTGGGATAATGAAGCATAGCTTTCCTGGGTGAGATGATCTTCTTAGAACTTGAGGATCCAGAAAAGAAGGTGTTTGGGAAAAGCATATCTAGATGCAGGCCCAGTGGTACAGGCCAGGAGGATCAAAAATTTAAAGTTCCAGACCAACCTGGGCAACTTATTTCAAATTAAAAACATTTAAAAAAAATAGGGCTCTGTGGCTCAGAGGACTTTTGTAGCACAAATACTAAAATCCCAGAGACAGATATTGGAGCTCAACCTGAAGACCAGAAAAGCAAAACAGCCAGCCACTAGAGAGCTCTTACCTCTAAGAAAGCCCATACTGAAAGAGAGTGAGTTCCTGTCTCACCCAGGTTTATATTCCTCTCTAGTGCTGGGATTAAAGGTGTGTGACACCACCACCTGGATCTGTTTCTGCACTGATCTTGTTTAGCCCAGGGTGGCCTTGAATTCACAGAGATCCATCTGCCTCTGTCTCCCAAATCCTGGGATTAAAGGTGTGTGACACCACTGCCTGGCCTCCAATAGATTAATTTACCTTATAGTCTTCAGGCAAGCTTTATTTATAAAACATAAATAAAATACCACCATAGACTCTAGTTTAGTAAGTGCAAAGGTTCAATCTCCAGTAGTGCCAAATTAATTATTTAATTAAATTAATAATTAATATATAAATAGCACTTCAAAGTATTCAAAGCCATGAAACAGATAATAATTGAGGACAGACATCATATGTGAGACTGTTTGTGGGGGTCCCCCTTTGGTCTATTAGCCACCAATCAAAAAGGACAAAGAGACAGACATGACAACAGAAAGCTTCATAGGTGGCCCATGAGCACAAACAGAGTGTAAGGAATATATAGGATAGGAAAATCTGGGGACAAATTCTACTTTATATTCATTGGCACCATTCCTATCATAAGGCTCCTAGTATATGCCACAAAGAAGGCTTCTAGCAGGAATCTGTGCCGGGGTTCAAACTAAAGATAAATCAAGCATCTGGTTTAGAGACAACTTTCAGATAAGGTTAGTCCTCCAGGCCCAGGGAAATTCTACAGATAAGGCCAGGTAGAGAGCAGGAAGCCATGGGAAACAGCTACTTCTATCAATCATCAAAAACCTTCCAACATCCAGGACCAGGACAGGTTCTAGAAACTACAGGGAAACCCTGTCTTGAAAAAAAAAAAAAAAAAAAAAAAAAAAAAAAAAAAAAAAAAAGCCTTCCAACATGTGTATTTGGTAGCAGGAGGTAAGAGGGGAGGACCTCTGCACGCTTATGTTAAGTTCCTGCTTCATTATCATTGCACTTGCATATATTTACTTACCTTATTCAGACTATAGAAAATTACAAATATTGTTTCACATTACAAATAAAAATTCTGTTTTAAGTCATGTGAAATGTATTTAAGTTCACTAAAAATTGGAAGAATGTTCTGAATGAAAGCCTTCTAATGCATTGCCTTTACTTGTTCACTAGTAATGACTTGCTTAAGTCATTACTAATTTCCATTTTCTTTGTTTGAATGGGGACAAGTACTTTTTATATACTCTATAGGTTGTATGACGTTAAGGTTTTAAACAGCTATGTGACGGGCAGACAATCCCTTTACCCTCAGTGCAACTAGCTTAGACAAAAAGACAATTAAGATTAGTTGAGGGTAAGTTGGCAAACCCATAGGATACTCTCCTGGGTACTAGAAATTTAATTGGATAACACCATGGCATTTATCAGAGGTGCATAGCACATCAGGCACAGTGCTTTTGCAAACAAGGAGTTTCTTTGCGCTTCTTCATGATGGCCTTAGAAAGTTGATGCTGTATGCTGTTTCGTGGTCTGTGTGTATGTGTTGTGGAATGGTTAAATATAGCTAATTGCCAACCCCACTGCTTCACAGTTACTGTTTTCACAGTACCTGGCATGCACATACTGTCCTTTTCACAGATATATTATTAACTGTGGTCACTGTATTACGATGGTTCCTTTGAAATTTATTCCTCCTAATATTCATCATGAATCATTTGAGCAATATCTTCCTATCGTGTTACCCCCGCCCCCAAACTGCTCTAGTTTCTGTGTGATGAACATTATAGACTCAATTTCTAGGAGATCAACTCTCCTAGATCCCACATAACTGAGATCATGTAGTATTTTCCTTTCTGTGCAAAAACATTTCCCTTAACATAATGACTTCAGGCTTATACATTTTGCAAAGGGAGGCAGGATTTAATTCTTTCTATGGCTGAAAATTGCTTTGTATGTGTGTGTGTGTTTGTGTGTGTGTGTGTGTGTGTGTGTGTGTGTGTATTTGGATGTCTGTATGCCACATTTTCTTTATCAGTTCTTCCATTAACACACACTTAAGTTTATTACCTATGTTGACAATTATGAAGTATGCTCTTTTAAATATGGGTATACCGATATGTAGTGAGGAGCTGCGGGCCGGCTTCCTGCCGCCATGCTCCCGGCCACCGGCTAGCTTATGCCCCAAAATAACAACACACAAATTGTATTCTTTTAAACACTGCCTGGCCCATTAATTCCAGCTTCTTTCTCACATCTTGCTTTAACCCATTTCTAATAATCTGTGTAGCACCATGAAGTGGTATCTTACCGGAAAGATTCTAGCGTACGTCCATCTTGGGCTGGAGCTTCATCGCTGTCTGGTTGTAGAGGCAGGGAAATTGTCTGAGCCATCTACCTCACTTCCTTCTTTCTGTTCTGTCTACTCCACTCACCTATGTTCTAACCTATTAGGCCAAGCAGTTTTCTTTATTAATTAACCAATGCAATCAACAGATTGATAGAAGACCTGCCTCCATCATTTCCCCTTTTTCTGTTTAAACAAAAAGGAAAGGCTTTAACTTTAACATAGTAAAATTACATATAACAAAACAGTTATCATGCAAAAATTACAGTTACAATATTTATATCTACTTTATCTTTTATCATAACAAAGGAAAACAACTATAACTACATATTCTTCTTCAGCTCCATCAAAGACTCCAGAAGAACACAATATTACCTAAGTAAATAAGAAATATGCAATTTCCAAACTCTAGAAATGATAGAGACATCTCGCTGCCTGGACAGTCACCCAAAGTTCTTTTGTATTGTTGGGGCACCTATCTTCGGCCTATAGGCCCACAGTATCCAGCAGACTTTCCCATGAAGCAGGAAATTTCAAAGACAGTTCAGTCAGTATCTGCTGTGTCCTGTAGAATGTCTCGCGGACTCTTTCATGAGTCAGGAACGCCAAAGAATCATCTCACATTTAGGCAAGTTCAGCAGTCCTCTCTCTGTGGGTTCTTTGTGTCCAGTTTCTGCAACAGTCCAGGCAAGAGCAGTTTCTTGCCCAAATGGCTATCAAACTCCATAAGTAGCCTCTTCGATGCCCATCTTCCTCTTGAAGTAGATTGGTGCTGCCGGGAGCAGACGTGTCTCATTGTCATGAAAAACCCTAAGTTATTAAAACATCTAAAATGCGATATTCTGTAGTCTTTGAAAGATATGCAAAATGCCTATGTAACTTAAATATATCTCTATATAGCTAGAAAATCTAACTAACATAACTACAAGTTTTGCTATTATTGATAACTATCCATTAACAACCTATATACATTACATTTTTTAATGAACTACACAATCACAATACATTAATCAGTATCAGAAATACATATACATATAACAAAATTGACCTTAAATTTAAATCACTAAAGCAAAATCCATATAAATGCAAATTATTCATATCTATATCATATCCCCCTTTAAATGTAAAAGAACATTTATAAACAATATTTGGGAACATAGGCACAGTTATTTCTCTCCAAACTGCTTCCTGCTGAATGGGGACGCTGTTAATCAGATCTTTCATGGTGTAACCTGTGTTCCAGGTTCATCTCAGGCATCAGTTGAGCGAAGTAATTTTTTGAAGGTGTTCACAGCAACCTTTCAGGAGGTCGTGGTCTATCATACCATATTGGGATAGAAGCAATCCATATGGTCTCATTTTCTGTAAAAACAAAAGAATCTCTTTTCCAAAGCATCATGTCCTTAGGTCCAAATTTTAAAGTCAAGGTATTTTCAAAATACCTATGTTGGATTAGTTCAGCAGCATTTTTTTTTTTTTTTTTTTTTTTTTTTTTTTTTTTTTTTTGGTTTTTCAAGACAGGGTGACAGGGTTTCTCTGCAGCTTTTTTTTTTTAGAGCCTGTCCTGGACCTAGCTCTTGTAGACCAGGCTGGCCTCGAACTCACAGAGATCCACCTGCAGTTCAGCAGCATTTATAAACAAATATCTTTTAGCATCTGTTGCTCCTTCCTCAGTATTCAAACAATTCAAAGAGAGTATAATACCATACAGTATCAAGATTCTCTGTGTATTTTCCATCTTATACAACTTTATTTTAACCTCTATTTCCTTTATTTTTACTTTTACTTTTTGAGACAGGTTCTCTGTATATCTTTGTCCTGGAATAACTCTTTAGACCAGGTTGTCCTTGAACTCTCAGAGATCCACTTGCCTCTACTTCCCAAGTGCTGGGATTAAAGGTGTTTGCTACAACACCTTGAACTAGATCTGTCTGTCTCTGCCTCCCAGACATTAGCATTAAAGGTGTGTCCTGCCACACCTTGAAGTCACAGAGGTCAATCTACCTTTGCAACTCAAGTGTTGGGATTAAAAGTGTGTACTATCACACCCAACTACTTTCTTTCTTCCTTTTTTATCCTAAGAACTTTAACCTTTAGCATGCATATATTTTTAACACATTGTAAACCATTTTTACGTTTTCTTCGACTTTGAATCTTTCTTTTACTGTATATCTCTCTTTTTCTTACTACATGAGTCTTTAACTTACCAAACAATATCTGTAGGACTAAAGCCGTGGCTTTTACAGCTAGATCCAGCCCATTCCTTGGCTTTCTGCGATTTCAGCCTTGTGGCTGAGATACCACCCATAGCCACGTTTATTGCCACAACTCTATGGCGTTTCAAAGTCCCTGCCAGCAAGCAAGCTGCAACAGTGTTAAACAACAATCAAAAGCTCCATAGTCAGTACCACCTGCTTGAAAGAGTCAGAGTTTGCCCTGGTAGGATGACCCAGAAAGCTGGCATTTTAAAACAGCACAACTTTTTTCCTGCTACAGCTGAAAACTGAAAAGCTTTTCATCAACACTGTTTTAAGTGTTTTGTGGCAGGACCTCTTAATGAGCTGCAGGGTTTTGCAGCTGAAGCTGAGTCAGGAAGCCTCTCTTAGATGAGAGCGCTTGCTCAGACCCGAGAAATTGCTGCTATTAAGAACACATGCTTTACTCTAGTCTTTCCCAAGCTTTCTCAGGCTTTCTGTGGATTCAGTTATACACATTGGGCACCAATCTGTAGTGATATGCTGCAGGCTGGGCTGCATTCCTGCCACCCGGCTAGCTTTACCCGAATTAATTACACGGAAACTGTATTCTTTTAAATACTGCCTGGCCCATTATTTTCAGCCTCTTACTCACATCTTGCTTTAACCCATTTCTAATAATCTATGTAGCACCATGAAGTGGTATCTTACCGGAAAGATTCTAGCGTACGTCCATCTTGGGCTGGAGCTTCATCGCTGTCTGGTTGTAGAGGCAGGGAAATTGTCTGAGCCATCTACCTCACTTCCTTCTTTCTGTTCTGTCTACTCCACCCACCTATGTTCTAACCTATTAGGCCAAGCAGTTTTCTTTATTAATTAACCAATGCAATCAACAGATTGATAGAAGACCCACCTCCATCACCGATATTTATCCAATATGCTGGTCTATTTTCTATGTTTAAAGATGGATGCAATATTGGAACTGCAGGTTCATTTGGTAGTAGTTCTATTTTTTAACACTTAAAAGTGTAGACTTTATGGGACTGAAGAGATGGTTCAGTGGTTAAGAGCACTTGACTTCTTGTACAGGATCTGGGTTTAGCTCCTGGCACCCATACGGTGGCTTACAACCATTCATAGCACCAGATTTTGAATATATTTTTATTTTTAGAGTATGAAGAAAATAGAGATGAGTATTTTGAATATATGGTAAGGAGAAAAGGCAGGTGGTACAAGAAGCTATGGCAGAAGTTTGAGAAGGGAAGGTATTGACTATATGACCGAGGGTTATTTCTTAACAGTACTGACAGTTTTAACCTCCAAGACCAAATACATTCACAGATACTACCTTCTGGTCATGATTTCCTCCCACTGATAGTAATGTAGCCTAGAAACTTGAGTCTCTAAGAAAGTACCTTGTTTGTGGCTTCCCACCAACTGTGTCTAAATAATGCCCCCACAACTTCCTGAGTAGAGAAAATAATCACTGTTGGCTAAGGATTTAGGTTTATCAATATTCTCAGATAATATTTATGGAGGCGCCATGGGCTGCAAGCTTCCACACAGGGCGCTTAAAAAGAGGTGAAGGGAAAAATGCAGACTTCCGCATGGGGGCCATGCCAGCAATCACAGTCAATTATTGCAAATGCATGTAGAAAAAAAAGATAATATGAGAAGAGAGAAATATACCTTTTAAGGTAGGACAATGTCATGGTGTTCTGAATCGCATGCCCTAGCTGTGATGTATTCTAAAGAAAATATCCGAATTTATCCAAACATGGAGTGCATGTCTTATGAAATGCTGGTTTGCTGGTGAAGAGGGTATACCTAATTTCCTTCAAAGCAGCATGTGTTCTGTGAGAGAGGTCGATGACATACTATGAATTCTAAACTGTCATCTTTGGGTGTTTGGAAAGTTAACTCTTTGTGAGTTTTGTCCTGGTAAACCCTTGCAGGAACATGAGCAAGAAAGTACAGGTCTATGCTACACGTTCAGCTTTCTGATGCTCTTCCGAACAGAATTACAGACAATCAGGAAATATGACTTTCCTATCAAACATTGCTAGGGGTTTGATCAGAAGACATTTTATAGTCCAGGGCAACATCCCCTAAGGAATTCATTTAAACAAACAACTTAATTTGTACCAGAGATTTTGAAAGGCTTTATTATGGAAATGATCATTGAGAATCCTCGAGAAAAATTTTTTTACAGTGTAACTTAAAAAATATTGAATAGCATTTTGTTGTTGTTTCTCCTAAGCAATATCTTATCAGGTACTTTCTGCCTAAACTGTAGAAAACCTGAATACTGTAGTCCTCTCCACAGTATAAGCAGCTTCATTAGTCATAAGGTAGAGTTGCCACGGTAATACACCTGTGTATTTATCATGACATTCGAAGCAAAAAATGGTTTTATATAATTCCACCATATAGAACTGCTGATATTTGTATTTTTTCCATAGAAGTATAATAATTTACTTTGGAAAAATATAATTCACAGATGGGCCATACTTCTTGTAACTAGAGATGATTATTTTTTAAAATGGAATTTATCATTGTCTGGTGAATTCTCTTCTAAAGATCTAATGCAAATATTTCAAATCATTGCTTACTAACATTCCTCTAGTGTCTCACCTGGCACATGAGATGGTATATTGCTTTTTTTTTTTTTTTTTTTTTTTTGATCAGGGGCTATAGAAAAATTTCAAACAAATAAAAAAATTTTGAGCTTGAATGCAAATATACTCATAAGAAAGAACAAGCAACAGGAATATCATCCCATCCTTGTTTTGAGTCAGGGAAACTGCTACTCTAGGCAGTCTGTTCTAATGCAATCCCTTCCTACTTACAGGAAACCAATGTAAACCAACTGCAAATATACAAATCTGTCCTGTAAGTAGAAATAGGTAGGAATTTTTTGTCAAAAAAATTTATGATTTGGGATTCACTCTAATTCTCATGTGGGATTCTGTCTTGTGATTAGCAAAGAAATTCAATGAAGAAATAAAATCATAAATTCTAGACACCGGATTAATTAGTTAAATGCTACCCAACCTATTACTTCTTCTCTCTAATAGAATTCACCCCTTGCAAATAGGAAATACACATTAAAACTCGGGAGCCACTTTACCAGAAAAAGCCAATGGTCCACTCAGTCTAGAAGCCTGTCTCCAAAGGTGGTTAATAGCAAACGCTTCAGAGGAAGTTGGACACGTTTGATAATGTTCTCCATTCAGTGGGAAAATCTCTGCTTCTTGCAGAATGAGTACTTACATAGCAATGGGATGTAGAGTGAATCGGTTTTTAGGCAGGTAGCCCCGAGTATTTAGTCAATATCTCATATTATTTTGAAATGTATTTTAGTTCAAGTCAATACAGAATCGGTGGAGCAAACCAGATCTTAGAAAGGGGCCACACTATTAAAAGGGAAGAGGTGTGAATTTGTTTTTTACAGAAGAATTCCATTGAATTTGGTGGTGGATATTCTGTTATACATCTGGATTTTTGTCTCCTAAGAGGAGATTATAGACCCAGAATATTTGTTTAAATACATTAAACTGTGTACAAAGACAATGTACTGTATATAGATGCATGATCTGTACACACGCGCACACACACACACACACACACACACACACACACACACACAAATGTATACATCTACTAAGATCCATAGTGTTTTAGTAGTGTCAACAGCAGCCTCTGCCCTAAGCATATACCCATATGTATTTTCTATGCCTTTATCATTGTTTAAAGGGCCTGTGAGTAGAGGGGGAAAAAGGAAAAAAAAAAGTCTTGTCTCTATTCATGTGTAAAGTTCAGGGCATGAAAAAGCTCCAATTTCCATCAAGAAATGTGTTCACATTATTATATATCCCTGGGATGAGAAAATTCAATTAATTCAGAACCTATGCATTGGGTCTGACAGACCCAATGATCTTTTCAGGGGATAAATGTTGAAAATGTCAACTTCACAATATGGTAAAATGTGATGTTTCTCTATTAAAGGCACCACAAACCATTTATTGATTTTAAGGAAAAAAACAGAGGAAAAAGAAGCAACCTGTACCAATTGAATAGGAAGTCAGACAATCCAATTACAGTTATGAAACGGTAGCATCGAGTCTGACAGACCCACTGATTACAAACAACTTCTAGAAAATCCAAGCCAACCATAACCCATTCCCAGATATACATACTGGGAAACATGTCTCATAGGTAAAATGAATTGTCACGGGCGGCCAAGGGTCAGCATTTCATTACTGATTTATTACAGTTACATTGAGCTCTGATATATATTTGAAAGTTCACTCATGGTTAGTGGTCCTTGAGGAAATGCGGTTTCATTTATGTTCTACTTTAGTGTGATCCAACAGTCAGAAACCTACAGATGAGGCCTAAGCATTATTTATTGGACTTGACCCCTCTCATCTTAGTGACACAGCTTCGCTCTTTGTTTTGTGACTTATCTCTCATCATCCAATATTTATCCGTTGTCTGTCTGAGTGATGAGACTATACAGCGGTATTCCAATCAAAGTTTGGCATGAATCTCAGAGTACCTTGAGCCTTAGACTCGAAGAGGGATGAGATTTTGTGAAGAATACAACCTGGTAGTAATAACATCATGAGATTAAAAAGGATTTCTTTTTATGAAAGATAAGTGTGACAAAACTGAGTAGGACTGTATTTTCTCTGCCACATGAAAGATACAAGAGAATAAACCAGTACCAACAGTGAGCTTGAGAGCAGGCGGGAATGGCTGTGGACCCCCTGGATGATGGTCTTTCTTCATGGTGGGAAAACACGGATGAGCGCTGACATCCTCTGAAGCATTCTTAAACTAGGTTGTGTGTGTACAGGCACCGATGAGGAATCCTTGAGTTGTTTACTATTCAGAGACTGTTCCTACACTCATATTCTATGAAATAAAGCTTGCCCTTTTTTTCATATTTGGGATAAAAACTGATATATTTCTTCTTTCCCTTCTCTTTCTCCAAACCCTTCCTTCTTGCTCTCCTTAAAAATCAGTGACCCCCTTTATTATTGATTGTTGTTACAACATATATGAATATGACTATAAAATATTCCTAAATATAACCTGATTAGTCTGTATAATACTGCTTGTACATATGTTGCGAGAGCTGACCATTTGTTGTTGAATAATTAATTGGTATGGCCACACTCCTATTCATCATAGTCTCAAAGAAAATAAGTATCTAGGAATAAACCTAACTAAAGAAACAAAAGACATCTACAATTAAAACTTCAAATGTCTGAAGTAAGAGAGGAAGACACTAGGATATGGAAAGGCATCTCATGCTAATGGATTGGTAGAATTAATATTGTAAAAGTAACCATTTTCCTAAATGCTATTTACTGATTCAGTGCAATCCCAATCAAAATCCCCATCTCATTCTTCACAGAAATAAGAAAAACAAAACTATCCTAAAATTCATATAGAACCACAAAAGACCCAAGATAGCTAAAAACAATCCTGAACAAAAAGAACAATTCTGGAAGGATTGCCAGTCCAGATCTTATGATAGATTATAGAACCGTGCTTTAAAAAAAAATGATATGCCTACAGCACCAAAACAGACATGCAGATCAATGGAACAATATTGAAGACCCAGTACATGTAACTTCAAGCATGTAATATTGGCATAGATGTTAAAAACATAGGCTGGAGGAAGATAAAACTAGCATCTTCAACAGGTGGTGCTGGGAAAACTGGATGTCCACTTGCTTCATTTGTGAAAAGTCTCTAGCGTGTGGGAAAGCATGAATGGCGCTCAAAGAGAAATAAACTGATGCTAAGTCTCTACTGCATTTAACATCATTATTTTCCCATGAAACAGGCAAGATGCAGTTTCCATAGGATACAAAGGGGGAAGAGAATTAGCTCAAAGTTCAGTGAGGAACTTAGCATCGGGGGTTGGGAGTTGCGATGTCACTTCTGTCTCTTAGGTCTGGCATATCCTCCAAGGTTTGTAGGCTAAAAGGTTGATCCTGAATGTAGCAATGTACAGAGGCGAGTGTCCAGGGGAGGTGATTGGATCATGTGTGCTCTGATCTCATGGATGGACTCATCCATTGTTAAACTCCACAGATGACAGAGCAATTGGACATAATGGAAAATTTGGAGATAAATCATGTCATCAGTCACCCCCCAACCCATTTTTTTTTCTCTCAGTTTCCTGTGTGCCGTGAATTAAGCCACTTTCTTTCATCATGTGCCATCGGAGTTCAGAAACAATAGAGCCGAGCAAACATGCAGAGGAACCTCACCAATCATGAAATAAAATAAACCTTTTCTCAGTTAAGCTGAATTTCTTAAAGATTTTGTTAACACTGTCGCCATATACCAGTAAGTGGAGCCCCTTGCTCTTCTTAGAGCTGCTGTGGTCATTGGCAACTCTTTGCTCTCTACCCAAAGTATTCAAAGAAAAGTTTTGAGAACTATTTAATTCAGAACTGCTAATCCTTTAGCGTCTCATGTTGCCATGTAGGTATCTGAGATGCTATAAGAAAACTCATATATTTTATCACTCCTGTGTGGGGTTGAAAACAGAGAGGAGAACTGTGGGATTTGAGTGTTGGGGACATAGGAGGACGGGCTGAGTACGTAGGTGAAAAGTCATAGTCAGCATGATGTAGAAGAACAAGCATTGGTGATATGTAACAACGTAAAGCAATTATAATTAGTAGAAAGAAGGTGCGTATTTCTTTTCTTTTTGGGAGGAGTAGATCTGATAGAGACTGAATTAAAGGCTTGAAACCTGGCAGGCAAAATGCTTTACCATTGAGCTGTATATCCAGTTCTCTGCTGCATTTTCAAAATAATTGAAAAAAAAAAAACTAGGTTTTGGATGCTTTTACCTAAAAAAATGGCAATAATTTGAGGCATGAGATATATCAATTACCCCACATTGATCACTGCACCTTGTCTAAATGTGTCCAAAAGACATTATTCTCCATAACAACATATACTTATTGTCAATTAAAACTTTAAAAAATCACTGAAAATTTATAAGGACCTGTGTAGTCATTTGAATATGTGTGTCCTTTAGCTTAAAATCCTGAACTAAAGAGATGGCACTCAGAAGCCAGCTTTCTCAATCCCTCATCCGGGAAGAACCAGTTTCTATAACAACGACCTTTATTCATATTCTTGTTCCCGTGTTATCTATCTCTGTCACTCTTAGAAAGTCCCACGCCATAACAACAAATAACCCACGAAAGATAGCCAAATCTTGTCAGTAGCCCACAGCAAGTGCAGGTATTGTCATCAAACGTGTTCCTCTTCGAAAAGATGAAGCAATACATGAATAGTATGACCAGTTCATACTTGAGCAAATAGGAAAGACCGGTTTTTCCAGTCAATCATTTAAAATACCCATTTTAGTTGTTACATTGGAAATGCTGGCTTTGTAGTGTGTGTGACACAGTGCTACGAGGCAGTGTTTACAACTATAATGGTGGTTGACCCCCGTGGTTCAATCAGCATCTTTTCTCTGTATTACCACAAGTGAGTAGTTGTTATCTGATTTTAAAAGCCACTTACCATCTTTAAAATATATAATATTATCTGTATTTTATATGATAAAATTAACGTGCAAAAAGAGTTAGCCACCACATTTCTCATGTAAGGAAACAATCAGATCTTTATTCTAGAGCCTTGGCTCCAGAGACTCATTTCTTTTTCTTTTACTGAAAATAGCTTTTTTTCCCCTCACCTAATATATCATAATTATAGTTTCCCTTCCCTGTATTTTTCCCAGTTCCTCTATACCTCCCTCCCATTCCAGTCTACTCCCTATTTGTTTCTCCTTAGAAAGCTAACAGGTATCTTAGGGATTATAATAAAATAAAATATAGTAATATAATATAAAACTACACATAAGAATAGGAAAAAGTGAACAGAAGGTAAAGAGCCCAAAAGAAGACACAAGAAACAGATCCACCCATTTTCACACTTAGGAATCCCGTAAAAACATTCAGCTGAAAGCCATAATTTATACACAAAGGACCTGTAAGATTGAAAGAGAGGAGAGCATACATATTCTATATATACTAAAATAAAAATAAAAATAATATATTAAAAAGAAGGAAAAGTCCTGACATGAGATTATGAGACAAGGAACTTCCAAAGATGCTGTTTGAGTTTGTTTTCTCTTGGTTTTCTACTGTTGTGTATGCAACAACCCTTAAGAGTAATTTGTTTCCCCAGTGAGACTTCCTTGGTTGAAGCCAATTTTCATTAGCAAGGGGTCATCTATTGGAGCGATGGGGTATGTGTCCTCTTTTCCATTCTGTTCTAGGATCCCATCTGGTGTAGACCCATGCAGGCTCTGCAATCTTGTTCATTTAGAAGACCTTGTTTGCTTGGTGTCCTCCATGCTTTTATGCTTATGTTCCTTCCACCTCCCATTTTATGGGATTCTGTGAGCCTTGAGAGGAAAGTATTGATGGAGACTCCCTGTTCAGGGCTGTGTTCCAAGGACTGACTCTCTCTCTCTCTCTCTCTCTCTCTCTCTCTCTGTCTCTCTCTCTATCTCTGTCTCTCTGTCTCTCTCTGTCTCTGTCTCTATCTCTGTCTCTCTCTCTCTCTCTCTCTCTCTCTCTCTCTCTCTCTCTCTCTCTCTCTCTCTCTCTCTCTCTCTCTCTCTCTCTCCATGTCTGTCTTTCAGTCTCTGTATTTTCTTCCATATCTTGCAGGAGTAAGATTTCCTGATGACCCAAAGCCTCATTTTTTGCAGTCTACCTTGCTTAAAGCCAAAGAATTCTGCTATTGTAACTGCTAACCTCCTAAACAGATGACTTTCCACCACTGGTTTAAATCATTAAAGTTTATGCTAATTTCCCTTGTGAGTTTATGTAAACTATAGTTCCTAAGGCAAAAGTTGGTGTATAAATGCCTATGTCAGTGGTTGGTTTTTCTCCCTGGGAATCAGAAAAGCTGATGAATCAACGGAGATCAAAGAAGACCATGTAAAATGGCCCTGTTTAAGGATGTTGCAGCATAGAGAAAACAGCTTTTCTTGTAGAAATAAACACAAAATAAAGAATAATCAAAGTAGATTTCTGTTTAGATCTCATCTATTTTGAAGATCACTTTAACTTGTTTGATCATAAACTTCTAAACATATAAATAACCACACAAACTCCCCCCTCCCTTTTAACCTAACCTGCTTTGCTTTTTACAAAGGAGAAAGCATAGAAACAAAAAAAGATAGGAAAATCACCCAAATCACAGGCAACATGTGTACCTGCAATTCATTTCTGTTTATCTTTGGGCATTTATTTGGTTATCAGTCAATCTTCCTATGCATTTTGTTAGGAATGGGGAAATGGAAAGGAGGTGTTTGTTCTTGGGCCTCAGGGACATTGCATTCTTCTGTAAAGAGCCACAGCGAGACTTCATGGATATAAAAACAATGACAGTAAAGCATGCCTGAGTCTCACAGGATCCCAGAAGGAATAACTTCTGTATATAGAATACATTCACGGTGTGTGGAAGGAATGACTGCAAGGTATGAGCTCATTCGTACGATGCCTTCTTTGTTTACAGTTTCTTTATGTAACCTGATGTTACGGGACACCTAGAGATCATAGTTGAGTAGTGTGACATCCTAATGCCCTACACAACAATGGCCTGTTCTCAAAACCAGCACCAGTTGACATTTTCATAGAGCAAATGCTGAACATAGACATGCTTTCTGGCACATTTTAACCTTGGGGAGTACTGTAGGGCAATTCTCTTTGTACCAGACCGTCATACCAGATGACCTGATGTTGACTGTTCTGTAGTGTTTTGACAATCTCATTCAGTGTTTATTTTTTACTAGATTTATTATAAGTATTTTTTATTCCCTGTTGAAAATACAAAAGAAATAGCCTGTATTTACGGAGTATAAAGCATAATTAAAGTATTTGATTGCTAACGGATTTATTTCTGCGACTCAGGTAATGATACCTTAACTCAGGTCAAAGCAATCCTTATGAATAAGATCAAAGTGGTTCTGATATGCATAAGCTTTCAGGCAGTCAGACGCTGGCAGAACTGAAAGAATAGTGCCAACCACACTTCCCATCCAGGATTGTTTCTCGTCATTTATACTCACAGAAACAGGTAATGAAATGTAAAGAGTTCAGATGAAGTTGTCAAATTCCAGCACGTGTGTCGAAATTCCATCACTGCTTTATTTAAAACAAAAGGATGTGTAGCGAGTGTATGGCAGGTTGAATAGGATGATTGAAAATGGGAATGCAGAAAAGCAATCATGGAGCTGGGAAAGTGGACATGACTCCCCAAAGAAGTGAAGACTAGATGATGTCAGGTCAATGTTTAAAGCAGGTTCGCTGTGAAGATTCTGCCAATCACTTACTCGTGACTTCTTCTGGAAATATACATTTTGCTTAAATGATAGCACTGTTGAAAAATAACATGACTTTGGAAACAAACAGGTTGCCAATTAATATGTGAATTGCCACCATTTAAAACTCTGAAACTAAAAGAATCTGGAAGACCACTTTTTAATTTTTTTATTTTTATTGTTTTTTGCTTTTCAAGACATGGTTTCTCTGTAGCTTTGGAGCCTGTCCTGGAAATAGCTCTTTTAGACCAGGCTGGCTTCGAACTCACAGAGATCCACCTGTCTCTGTATCCCGAGTGTTGGGATTAAAGTTGAGTGCCACCACCACCTGGCAAGACCTCATATTATTATGAGAAGATCCTTTTTTGCTACAAATACTTGAAATTTCCATACCTAGGAATACATTTGTCTTCTCTGGCCCTGGGGATCTGATACCTTAAAACCTGTGTAGGCACTGCATTACCCACACAAGGTGCGCAGACATACATAGAGTCAAGACACCCATACATAAAATATAATGAAAAAAATAATTTAAGAAATATAAGATGAGGGTGATAAACATTCAAAGAGAGTACAACATAGTAAAACTAGAGTCCCATGATTTCCTATGCTAGAATGTTCATAGCAGATTTATAGCCCTGTCCTGTATATAATGGTAAATTTGAAAGGGAAAAAAACACTATTCAAAAATCCATGGTTAAATCATAACTGTTTGATTTGACAACTTAAATGAGAGCATTAAAAATGACTGTATGTTTCCAGGAATAATACTGTGAAGCCGTGAATTAATACCGTGCTTTATACATCTACTGCCCTTTTCTTTTTATCTACAGAATAACTCGTGGGGAAGAAGATGTGAGGTGCTTAGCTCAGAACTTGGCACCCTGTAAAAGCCTCAGAAATACCAGTAGCTTAGATGGCAGCAGTGATGCTGGTGGTACAACTGTATGAGGACAGTTTAACAAATTAAAAAAGGAAAGGTTGGCATTTTATAGATCCTTGGGTATTCCTAAACCCTTTTAGGGAACAATCTCCAGAAAGTCAATCCTGAATGTGCACTGTGAGGGAAAGCCTTGGGCACCATTAGTCAGGGATGGTGGATTGAGACGTCTGCACTTCCAGAAGTAGAAACGATCTGTCCTAAGAGAAACACAGGCTTCACGCTTCGAACCTACAGAGTGAAGAGACGAGATTGATTAAATATGTTGCTTCCAACTGCAGCCACCCACAATTTATCATTTCTAGCTACTGTGATTATTTTGCATTCAGCACAAAGATGGCAATCTGGCAGGTTTGTGAGCCTTGAGACTCCAACAGATTGGGGCTGAATTCTTGCTTGTTTGTCAAGGCAACAGAGCATGCTCCTGTCAGTCAATATGCCTTTTCTTGCCTTGTCGAAGCCATTTCTACCGGATGACACTGTCAGTTGCAATCCCCAGATATGACTCCAAAATATTGTAACAAAAGTTGCTATTTAATTTGAAGCTGTTTTGGCAGGTGAGTTCTGCTCTTGTAAATTGAGATTCTAAATCTGTGATTTACAGAGGAACAAGCCCCTTGTTGAAATATGAATGTTATTTAACTTTGAAGAAAAAAACAAACTATGCAGTCAGTCATTTAATCAGTCTGATGCCAATGCCTTGTGAGTACCTGGTAAATGCTGAAACCATGACTTGTGTTTTGGAGAAAAACAAAAAGAAAATGTTGGTTTATCTGCCATAGAATATTCCCATTTAAAATGGCAAAATATATCCTCAAAATGAAAAGCAATTTCAGTATTAACAATTTAAAAGTCAGTGAATAAAAGCACATGGTTCAGCACTGAAAAAAATATAATTAGGTGGATGTAGGCCAACAGCATTGTACAGTGATAATAGTTTTATTACTGAGTTTCTACATGATATGCCTCAACTTAAGGGTGTTCCAAATAATTAGAGAAAATAAATATGAATGAATGAATTTTCCTTATAATTGGGTAAGCAAATTTGTGTTCCAAGAAGTAACTCTTTTTGAACACCAACATTTTTCTTTGAATAAAAGCAAGTGTGATTCTTAGGCTGTCTCTCATACTATAAACCCGGAGTAAGTATAGCAAAGCTGTGAAGGTGTATGTCAAGGCAGACATAGAGACAGGTGTAGAGATTCTCAGAATCATCCACTTCCTTGTTGAGATAACAGTTAAAGCGGGGCATTTTTTGCCTAGTTATCACATTCTTCAGGGACACTGGCTTACATGGTGTTTGAGAACACAGGCATTAGGCCAAAGACAGGAATGTCTGGGTTTCTCTCGTCTGGGGTGTACTTTGATGTAGGTCAGAATGGTGTCTCCAAAAGACAGTTGGCCTTGAGAATCAGTATTGTTACATTGATGCTCTAGTGATGGACGATGAAGGCAAAGGAAATGATAGAAAGAAACAGGAATAATAAACAGGAATAGGTTCTGGTCCAAAAGACCTGGCTGACATCACTGCTATCTTTGACTGATTCTATTCATTGAGATGTGTGCCTCTTAGCCCTGTACAGCTTTCTTATTTCTTTTACAAGAACACCTCTCACCTCTCACAGCTTTATAAACTTATATATTTCCTTTCTTATTTTTTCTCTTTCTTGTATTCATTCTTCAACAATTTCCTTTGAGGGAGTCTTCCAGGAATTTATGAATGTTCTTCTCTGATTCTTGAGGTTGGGATTCAAAATGGATGGTTGCTAGGAACAGGTGCTTTTTAAATGTCAGCTGATAGCAACAGGTAGGGAATTCTTGTCTGAGAGGGAGTCAATATTGGATGTCAGAGGCTGTGAGCACTACAGCAGATGATAGTGTGTCAACCCACCAGAGAAAGGATTCTCTGATGAAGGCTAATCCTGCCCAGGCAAAGCCTACAGGGTGATCAAATCTGGACACTGTTGCTCACATTTGTTAAAGCAGCTTGGTGTCTCCCCAATACCTGCATTGCAGTGTGCAATCTCATGTTTACATCTTAATCTTCTGGACACATATATATCTGTGGGTGGTCAGGAAGATGACTTTTCATTTATCTGTATAATTTCGATATAGAGAAATTATACTAGGATATGTTTTATAACTTGATCTATTGTCCCACGAGCCTGCAGACATTTAAAAGCCTGCTTTGTTGCTTTTACTCACACTAACTGCCCACAATTAACTCACTTTTACCTCAGTGATTTCAATGGAGAAAAGTTTTTTTTTTTTTTTTTTTTTTTTTTTTGTAAACAGAACATAAGTTTAAAACATACAGATTTACAGCTATGTAGAAGTTCAGAATTGCAGGTGTCAAACCAAGGTTACTACACAAAGCACCCCAAGAAAAGCATGCCAATCCCTTGCTTGTCATGTCTAGGCGACAAAAGACTTATGTCTCAAAGTTTGTCACTGGGCACTGTGCCATTGGGCTGTGATCACAGTCTTACTCCTGAAACCTTGAAACTTTTTGTTGCCATGGGAAATGACTTGGCTCCTTATCACTTACTCTAAGAATGAGCTTTTGATCAATGAGAGGTAACTCTTAAGTTTTTTTTCATTGCTTCAAGCCCCATGAGGGTGAGAGAGTATTTGTGGCTAGAGGAAAAGAACTAGGAGAAATTAAAATGAAGAGAAGAGAATTACAATAGAGAAAGAACAATAAAGAGACATATTTGGATCAGCAAGTGTGTGAGGGAGTTTGTTTCGCTCTCAGATACCAAAAGTTTCTTTCACTTTGCTTTACCATCTGAACTGAACCCTTAAGAGGACCTTGGGGCTGGACCACAAAGGCCCCTGCTAACTGACCGTTGTTAAGAAAATGTTACTCTTTTGTAGAATATTCAACATGTAGAAGAATTAGCAAATAGGATTTGAAGAAAATATTTAGTTTAGAAATTCTCCACTGAATTTTAGATCATGAAGAGTACATATGTTCTTACATACAGTCGCAGCTTCTATTTCATCTACTGTCTTCCTTTCTAATGCTTCTATGATAAGTGTTTAATAATGACAACTTATATTTATATCTTTATTTCCATTTTAAAGGACCACCAAATGTTTACTATCCAATGATTCTTGATACCTCTCTGTATAATGACAGTTGTAACTATTATGTTATAACTATTATATAACAAATAAGGGAAATTAGACCCAGAACAATTGGATGCTTTAGTAGGTTGTATTCAGAATTATTTAAAATTATTAGTCACTGTGTATCTATTAAGTACTAGGCAGTTGTTGCACTCTAGCATCTATTTGATTTTTTAGTTATTGTTTTTAAGAATCTGAAGGGATTAGGATGTTACTAAAACTGAGCAGATAAAGTTCAGAACATGTAAACCACTACTGAGAAATGTGTATCTCTTGAGTAATAGAACTAAGACAGGAGTCTATATACTTTGATCTTAAGTCCATAGCATGTTTTTTGCTATGATGTTGAACATAGCTGCTGTCATAATATGGTCATAATATGTAATAATTGTGGCACAGAAGCTGATGATCATAGTTGTAATTTAGAGGAACATCATAAAAATTCTTTTCTCATAATTCTAGTCCTCTAGAAAAAGCATAAACATAGATATGATACTTAGGTTAAGAATAATGGTAAATCTACCATTTGTTAGATGTGGCAAGCTCTATATTTACATATTAATAAAGACCATATTTTGGGTATTTGATCCTTAATAGCTTTGAAACCCTGCCACTATACTCTATACTTGTACTTCATATATCACCAGAGTAAATTCTGGTGTTCCCTCCTTAAATGCTAGCAAAATATTGAACCATGGCCGGGCTTCTGCAAGTTATTTTGTACCTCAGCATCATTTTCTAACCAAGCTCTAACTCTAAGATAGTTGTCCCTCCTAAAGCCACATTTGGACTTGCTTAACAGTTGGTCTTGTGCTGTCTTAAAGCTTTATTGTGGAAAAAATGGTAATTTCATATGCCTTGATGTGTGTGTGTGTGTGTGTGTGTGTGTGTGTGTTGTCATCTGCCTTAGCATCTGCATAAAGTTTTGCATGGGAGGTCCACACCATAATACTTTTGTGAACTACTTAACACATAAATTCATACTTATCCACCATGTTGAACTACAAAGTTACTTGGCAGGTTAGAAATCTGGAACATTAATGAAGAATCTACTTTGTGTCTATAGAATGGTATAAAGAGAAATGGGAAAGGTATTTATTTTTACAATTTAAGGAAATTCTTTTTAGCCTTCACTAAAAAACAATGTCTTGAGATATCAGATGACTGATAATTGATCTAGATAATGTATTGTAAAGTTTTTTAAGGTCTTCAGTAGTTGTACTACAGATAGGTATGATGAAAATTGATATTTCACAAGTTCCTGCCTGTTTATAATCAAATTGTGTCCTTCAGATATATAAAAGCTCACCCTCAAAACAGTTTCTACATATACTCCCTGAAGAGAGAAATTGGAAAATACAATCTGGCTGAATTTTCACTCCCTGCTGGTTTAGAGAAAGCTTAATTAAAATGTGTTACCGTCTAGACTCCCTCAACTGAGTCTCAGTGAGACTGGAATGGGATTTCCAAGGTCTTTCTTTACCTTATCTTTCCTGCCATGTCTTCAGCCTAAGGACTGAGCCAGAATCCTTTTGTTTTAGGAGCATCTGGGTGATTGTTTAGTGGAATTTTCCATAAATGCTAAAAAGTATAGATACTAAAAGCAGAGGAAATTTCACTCATGTCCAAGTAATTTCTAAACTATTTTGGCCTTTCTAGGTCAAGGCCAAATTTGTTAGTGGATTGTGGATGTCATTACTTGGAAGTAACTGTGAGAATTTTCGCTAAATTATCACCTGCTACCTACTTTACAATGCTTCCATGTAAGATGATTGTTGATCACGAAACATCCTTTTAATGTACAACTTTTTTCATCATATTCTATTAGAATTTTTTCACCTATTGACCTCTTAGATAATTTAATTCCAAATAGTAAATGCTTTTAATGGTGGCTATTTATTCTTACTTGTTTTCTTACCATTATTTTGTTTCTTTTTACCATAAGACACCTGATCTGTAGATTTCTGTTTGTTCTGTTTGGTTGGGTTTATTCCGTAAACTCAATTCCTAGCTGTCTTATTTTTCCATGTCCTCTTAGCCCACCCAGGGCTGCCAGTCTCTCTTGGATTTGTGCCTTTAGTCCTGAACAAGCTCTATGGAGGAGCTTGTGTACACGAGTGGGATCAATAAACAGGCTGTCTTGTGTGCTGTGGATGTTTGACGATAGCCGATAAGAGAAGATGGAAGAAAAACAGATAGGAAATGCTTTCTTCCCCGGACTTCATCTGAGAAATCTGACAATAAGAGCTTCAGCTTCCAATGAAGTAAACACAGAGATGGCCATTAAAGCCACACTCTAGTGTTAAGTCGTGCCAAAGTGAGTCATTGTGCCATGTATGCCGTGACCTGAGAGTACTATTTACTGTATTATTCAATTTCTCCACGTACCGACCGTGGGAGAACAAACCATTTCACTTGCCTGTAACACAGTGAACTACAGAGGACATGATAACAGGAAAAGTCCTAGAGAAAGGTAAAAACTAAACAGCAAGGACTTCAACAACCAAGAAAACATGAGTGGAGAGTCTATTTCTGGGGACACCGTAAGACTGTGAAGACTGGCTTCCTGTTACAGTCTTCAGAGAGATGTTTAAAAGGACTTGCCAATTGAGTATAAGGGTAGTTTTATGTCTTTCAAAAAATCTGTTCTATTCCCTTTAAGCATGTGCCAGTGTTCTTCCATTTATCTATTCTTCGGTTCCTTTTGTGAAGGTGGGATATTTGGCTTCACGCTATGCTTCTCATGTAATTTTTGTCTAACCCTTAAGCACATCACTCAGTTCTTCTAAACCATGATCTTTACATCTTTCAGCTGGGGAGAGATGCTTTACTTATCACAAGGGACTAATAAAAGAATTCAGTGAGATAATTCTTACTGATTAAAATCTATCCAGATACTGTCATTAGTATTCCTAAATATTGATCTCTAGGGATAAAATCTACCTTTTTGGGGAGGTGATCACTATTAGATTGGTTTCAATTTTGTTTATGTTCTCTGCTGGCTTTTAGGATGGTGCTAGAGATAATCATATTTGAAGGTATTAATTTTATCAAATGAAACTAAGCAATAAACTTCTTTCTTAAGTGATTTTCTGAACTATGATAAAATGGGACCTGGACTAGAACACAGGATCAAATGTCATGGATTTAATGGAAGGACAAGAAAATCTAAGGCAGTTTGCTTAACCTAAAGCAAAGTGCACCTTTTTTATAATAAAGTTGTAGCTGGATTAATTAAATCAAAACTTAATGAATTGAATAGGACTTTATACCCTGAGGTATCTCATCCCTATACTACAGGTACTTAGGATGCCCCAAATCTGAAAACTACTACCAAATATTGGTAAAGTTTTAAATGTACCATAGGGACACTTAGCTTTTAAATAAGGATGAATGATAACAGGAATAAGAAGAAAGATTTATTTGTAAACTTATATCTAAAGGACAAAAAAACCCTGCATAAATAGTATTTTTGATCTTTCGGTTTCATAGTGCCGTGGATACAAAACACAATTCTTAACTCATCATTAACAGACATTTTGGTCTTGAACCACAAATGAATAACAAAGGTGTAGTAAAACTGATACAGGTGGCCCTACATAACACATTCCAAGGTGAAAACAGTTTCACGTAGATTTTATAGCTACAAGATAAAATGAAGTCAGAAATCCAAAAATGAAAACACAGTTTTAATAAACATCAGGAAGGTGGGTTACAGTGAAGTAGGGAAAAACCCTTGGATTTCAGATATAGTTTAATAGATTTCTTAGCTTTAAGTTTTTGGATGTGAGTAGTCTGTTAATCCATTCTCAAAAGCTTAAGGAAGTAGTCATAAGTAATCATACACATAGGTGGACAATGGACATCTATTAAGGGCACTAAAGATGACACAGGATAATTTGGCTCTGATTTTAGACTAGTCTGACTCTACAACAACAACCATCAAGTTATTTTTCTTTTTTTCTTTTTTCAACATTTTTAGAAGTTATATCTTTGCGTCTTTCACATCATGTCTCCACATAATGTCTCCCAATCTCACACATCTCCCTCCCAAATAAAACAAAATAAAATGTAAGAAAAGAAAGGGAAGAAAGGGGGGAAACGGAGAATCTTGCCGTGGAAGTTAGGCACTGAGTTACGCAGTAAACCCATTTATCCATAGATTCTGGCATGCAAGTGTTCATCCTAAAGAATCTTTGGTCTCATTTTAAGCCCCATAGTTTCTGTTCTTTACTACACCACTGACACTGGGTCTTCTTTGAGACTCTTCTGAAAATCCCGTTGCTGCCTTGTGTTATGAAAATCGTGCAGCCCTGGGTCCACAGGACTAACCCCGCTCCTCTCCAAATGCTCCAAGAGATCAAGGGTGGGGTGGATATTGCTTCATGGCCTGGATAGGGTTGACTAGACCACCAGCTCTTTCCGCTGTCTTCACCACCAGGGTGAGCTCTCCTGGCTAGTTCATCCTTTGCAGTGATGAGCAAGGGACAGGTCCATTTCTCTTGCTTTCAAGGCCTCATGGTTCATTTCCTGGCATCCACACCTTGAGGGCCAGCTCTGCTGTGTTGTCCAGGAGATGTGTAGGGGCTGCTCTCCTGAGTCCTGCTGCTGATGAAGGGCAGAAACAGCTCTTCTACTCTTATGACCTCAGGGCCAACTCTTCCATCTGTCTCAGGCATTGATGGGCAGGGCAGGGGCTTATCTCTTCCATCCACACAGCCATGTGACAGATGAATAACACAGACAGCGTTCCCATGCTCACAAATTCAGTACTGGCTTACTCACACCTCTGTCAGCAGGGTTGGCTCTATTGTGCTGCCCTGGTGAGGCTCTATTGTGCTGCCCTGGTGAGGCCTACACTCCCTAGTGTTGCTCCAGGTGTGTCTTTAGGTCGGGGTGGGGGTCTTATGATGGATCTCAAGGACAGTTCTTTCCCCCTGTCTTGAGTGTTAAGAGGCAGCAGGAAGGAGAGGGGGTGGAGTTCTTATTAGTTGATTAACCTCACAGAACCTCTGAGAGAGGTGTTTTGTGATTTTTTTAAGTGGAAATCTTATTTACATTGTGTCAGATTTTGCTTTGAGAAAGTCTAGTATCTAACTTCCCCCCACCCAAGTAACTGAAGAAATAAATCAGTCAGTTATTTAAACTCACAAAATAAAGCTGATCCAAATTTATGAGGTATTCTGTAGGGAGGGACAAAATATACTGCATGAATGATAGATATGTGTGACACTCGCAAACAACATCTGAAATGAAAAGCTCCCAGAAGTCACCTGTTTCTCAGCTTAGCCTTTGGATCTCAGCTGTATGTATATTAAATCCCTTATGGCTTGAGCAGCAAGATTCAGTTGTAGCTGGCTTGGCAAGAAGGTGGAGCTGTCAAGTTCCACAAGTGAGTGTTGGGACTTGCCCTTTCTAACTCTTAGTGAAGTGTTACAATCCCTATACTGAGATGTTTTCAATATAGGTAGCTGCATTTCTTACTCGTGTCAGCAATAACCTTCTCAACATAATACAAGCATATTTTTCCAGGAGGTTCAGAATTGTGTGTCCCAGGAGGTGATCAGACCTATACCTGGTGACCTATATCTCTGAACGGATCTTAAAAGCCAAGCTTTTAAGCTACCTGACTTTCCTTTTGATTAGGAATCTAGAAACCATGGAGGGTCAAGTTCTGCTAAAGGTTTCATGAGACCATGAAAACCTGTTGAAGCAGCAAACTCAATACAGTAGTCCTGGCTGCTTTACATCTTTAACACAGCTGCATAGACATGTAATCTTTGTACAATTCACTGTGTGCATCAGGAGTTCATTATTGTTATTATTATTTTTATTTGAGGCATATTGTACAAACAGTAAATGTTAGATATAAAAGTATTTTAAAACAGTATGTGCTTAGCTCTGAATTTCACTTTCTGTTATATCTCAGTAGATAGATACTAGACAATTGCTCATAGCATGTATATATTTTTGTTGTTTTTTACTAAAAGCATTGGATTTATGCTTTTAATATCTTATTTTGAGAAAATAAGTGGATTATATTAAATTGAATTTTTACTGAAACAAAACAAGTTATTACAATTTTTTACTATAAAGTGTGTAAAATAAAATGTGATGAAAATACACATTTGGTCTTCTACTAATTAATTAATCAAGTGAGAAGACCTTCATGGGATCCATTATGTCAAGTTCTTCCTATGCTTTTTTCCTTTAGTTTCTGAAATTAAATAATTAATATTTATATATGTGTGTATGTGCTAGGACTTGAAACTAGAACTTACCCATGTTAGCCAACACTTTCCCCCTGAGCTAGCTATGTTCCCAATCTAGATCATTTTCTTTCGGCATCATGGGTGGATGGTACAGAAGAGCAGAAACCCCATTTTTGCAAAACATACAAATTTGTTTGTCTTCAGTACGGTTAATACAGTGGAATACTTAAGATGCATGCTAATATCAAATAGCTTAAGATTAAAAGCCCCATGAGTCTGTCCCTCCTCCTGCAACCATGATCTGGGTTGAAGCCCAAGTGGGAAATGACAAAAATAAAAGAGCCCCCTCCCCTCTCTTTACCTATCTGGGGAATCACCTCCCCCACTTTATAAAACTGTTGTGCTTTGAAGATATGCAGAAGTTAGGGGTAAGATGGCTTCCCATTAAAAAGGTCATTACCTGATGAGACCACTGTCTCATGACATTGAATGCATGGGTTTCTTTTATCCCACAAAACCTGACTTTGTCCTCTACAGACAGGAGGCATCATTGAGACTCTGTTTTCCTCTGCATGGATTTCAACAGATATCTGTTACCTTATAGGAGGAAGTCATATAGCTTGCTTGAAATGAAAAACTTAAATTCTATTTGTCTCAAACAAATAATTGATTGAAATACATGGTTTTCTATGACTTCTCAGTCTTGTTGATAAAATAATTTTAAAAATGGGCTTGGAATGAAGCACAAGCATATTTTTATTAGTTTTTGAGAAGAAAGGAACAATAATCAAATGATAAAACTAAAATAAACAAAACCACAGGGCAGGCACACTGAAAATTCCTGGAAGGAGTAGGGTAATAGACGGGAGGAAGAGAGAAAGTCACGACTTGAGACTTCTGAGCTGGGATCTTCTAGGGATGTCTTCTAGAAGCTCAATGGAGAAGGGGTCTCCAGGTAATTAATGAGAAAGCCAGACTATGAGAGGAAGCATGCTCAAGATGTAGCTAGCTATCCAAAGAAGACAGACGGGGAGAAATGGAAACGATGATTTTGAGTTAGAAGTAGAATTCTGAAAGCAACTGCCTGAGGGAGGAGGTCCTGGGATATAAAACCACCTTACAACATTAGGTGGATTATTATTCCTCATATATTTTAGTCCGTCATCTAAATCAGCCTTCCTGGGGAGTGTCTCCTATCCAGGTGACTTGCAGAATTAACTCTTAAGAGGGGTTGGGGGAAGGATAGTAGATACTGTATTAATCTTTAAAGCCAATTAGAAAGCCACATCTCCACCTAAAAGCAAAGATAGAACTCAGATCCAATTCTTTTGACCCTTAATGGGCCTCAAGAGCCCTGATATTTTCATCTTTTCATATGATAAGTAGGAGGCAGATTTGACAGCTGATCATGAAGGGTAGGATCCATTTTTAATTGCTTATCTAACTAGTTACCTGTTAAACAGTCTCTGTTGCAGAGAATGGACACAGGCTAGAGCCCAAATTCCCTTCGTCACTCACGCTTCAACTTATGTCTGCTCTGGCCTTAGCCTCAAGATTTCCTATAACCTGCAGGATGGCCACAGATGCACACTCACTGGGAGGGAGTTGGATCTCTTTACTTCCCTAGTTTGGCCAAATAGTGAAGAAAAGTCATTTTCATCACCAATTTTTATTTCTGAATCCCGTATAATCCAAGGAAATAGAAGCAGCTAGTTCATGGGCCTGAGGGCCTGGTCAAAGTATAAGGACATAATTTTGAGAGGATATTTCATTTCCTCCACTCTTTTGAGCCCTATGTGGCAGTCTTCTGCATTTGTTAGAAAGCGCTGGGGAACTAGAGGGCGGCAGAGAGAAGCGACACGCTAACCTTGTGAAAGATCAAATTTTCAGGCCTGAACAAACTAGGATCAAATCCTGACTCGGTTTCCTTCCAGCTTAATAATCATGAGTGTTGTGACGTAGTGTCTAGAGGCCGGATTCATTTACCTGCACATGGCGCTCAGAAGGATATTTTTCCTGAGTAAATCCTATAGTTAAGGACATGTGATTCCTCTACTCAGTGCACTGTCTGTATTACTTACTATTCATAAGTTTATGACCAGATTTTTCTAATGAGCCTATAACAACGCAGACAATGGCAATAACTCCAACAATGAGCACAGCCTGGGAAGCGTTGATCCATCACTCCCTCTTTTGCAGGGCTGTTGGACTACTGAGGGACTACATGTACCGCACTAAGCTGCAGAAGAAATTGTTCAAGTCAAAGTGATAAATGTGCTTGCAAAGCAGTTATTTTCTACTCTCATATGAAAACACAAACACCTACGTTTAATTATTTTTCAAACTGCCGTCCCCAAAGTCATTAATTCACCTGCCAGGGCAGGTCATGATCAAAAATTACTTCACAGGGATGCAGGTGTCTGTGGTACCAAAGGCAGGTGTGTGTTTTGTAAACTTTTGAATACACAACTCAGGAACCTACAGGCTTGCCTCCAAATTAAGCCAAAAAAGCACATTAACAACCAGATATGACTTTATGTTTGTTTGCTTGATTTGAAAATGGCCCGGGCAGCACCATTTCTTTCTTCACCCTTCCCTCTGAATGTTCATTCTCCCTTTGCCTATAGCAAGGCACCTCACTGACACATACTATCCTGCCTCTTGGGATTCAGAGTAGAGTTGTGGCTGCAAGTGAAGAGGGCAATGAACATAAATGATACCTGCAGGTAATGGCTTTAGAAATTGCTGTGTTCCTAGGTAACTAGATATAATTACCGGTACCCTGGAATCCATAAGGCTACAGTACAATTATCTCTCTAATTTTCAGAATAAAAGGGAAAGATTACAACAGCATTGCTACAATTCAGGAACCGGAGAAAAGGAAATTGCTAGTGAGAAAGAGAGTAGTGTTTCTGCTTATTTTTCTTAATACGTGTTTCACGTTGGGAGCTTGAGTACATAGAAGCTCACAAATCTAGGCGTAAATCCGTATAAGTTACAATACATCACCATTATGGTAGGGCTACTGCAGGGTGTCTTAGTAAGTTAAAGGGAGGTGGGCAGAGGTAATGAGTGCGATCATTGCGTTGTAGCAGTGGGCAGGTTATTGTGTCTTCTGGAAGTAATTAAAGATGATCCAGTGATGCTTCCCAGACTAATGAGTGATTCTGCCTCTGCTGCACAGCAGGGAGGCCCTGTGCATTGCTGTGCATTTCCACAGTGTTTACTGGGGGAATGAGTGTTATTGCTATGGTGTAACAGCAGGGTGCACTGCACACTGTGTTTCCCAGAGAGTTCAGCCATAATTAGAAGGCAAATGTGATTGCTGTTTTGCAAGACACCAATCATGATCTATCCCTGTATTGTTCCATAGTAATTACCAAATGACATAGTGCAATCTCCCAGGGTATTTACTTTGGACAAACAAAAAAATTAAATTAAATTAATTAATTTTTTACTGACATTGAGACTTAATGGCATTGTTTCTAATTTGGTTATAGAATGTATAATTGCAAAATTGTTATTGACTTGTAATCACTGACTCATCTGCTATCTTTGCTGTTGCTTCCCCTGGGCTGTGGCAGTGGGGTTAACAGTACATTGGCTGTGTTTTTTTTGCAGTTTCAGAGCTCAGGGATGATGGAGGGGATGAAAGAATTGACACCACAGGCATGTTTCACACAGGCATCCTTTAAAATTTACTTAAGCAATTTTATTTGGGTATTCTTCATTGTGTGATCTTCCTTTGTTACTAAGAATAGGGACAATGTATCAATCAACAAGATTGAGTCAGCAGAAGAGAGCTTTAGACTGACCCATATTTTCATTTTGTTTTATGTGCTATAAGTACAAAGGGCTGTCTTGGTTTCAAATATTTTGATTTATTGTCTGTACCAATGACTAAAGGATCCTATTAATTCTCATATTTTCACTTGGCATTCCAGTGCTGTCTTTTCTTTTGATTTTAATCTGGGAGAATATGATTCATGAAAGGAAAGGAGCAACAGCAGCGTGGCTTGGGGAGAGAGGGCCTGGAGCCCACTCTTTCCTGTAGCCCCACCTCTTCATTGATTTTCCTTGCTATTGAGACTTGCAGTAAGGCTATTATTGCCCTGGAGACTAGTTGCCTAGATCTATTCAGCTCCCAACTTCCCTCTGATGAGATAGTATCCATTGAAGAATCTCTTGATGTCTCCAAACTTGTTTCTTTGTTTGTTAGAGGAAGGCTTTAACAGGACTCCATCTATCAGTCTATAATATAAATTCATGAGCAAGTGAATATTGAATGCTAACCAAAAGGCAAGGACAGAGACTATCTGAACTAAGGATCATTAGGGTTACTATTCCACCTGTTGGACCTTAGCCGGAAACTGTCATTACTATTTCTTTAACAGCTCGCGTCTCTGACGTCATGGGTAAAGTGATAGTTTATGTTTGATTTCATGGCAAAAGAAAGTGTACCCAGATGCGTGTACGTAGGGCTATTTTCCATTTCTGAATTGAAGGGTTTTATTTACTGAGCTTTCATTTTATGTAAGAGACAGGCTCCATATTTGAATCTCAACTGTGCTTAGAGATAAAAATTAAAGAACCTCGGACTTTTCAAGCAGGAAGAAAATCCCATTCATCCGTCAGAGTGGCACTTAGATCCCTGCCTGCTGAACTAAGCTCAGCAGAGTGAGGCAGATGGAATAATGTCATGTGAGGTATCATTGAGGTGTAGAATCCCCCTCCTCTAAGACTGTGTAAGCGGTGTTGAGGATTCTATCAGTCTTCAGGTTTCTCACAGAAAGGATTTAAGTCAAGCAACAGCCATCTATCCATGTTTTACTCATATACTATTTTGTTACCTTTATGCTTCCACTTGAGACTGTTTTGGCTGGATGTGCAGAACAGAGAAACCTGGAAAATGAAGCTCTCAGAAAGTGATGAGATGGGCATCCAGTCAGTCCCTGGGAGTGAATTCTTAAAGTGACTAGGGAGCGAAGTGAAATGCTAAACTCAGGGTGTTTTATGGAAACTACATATGTGTCTAGCGTAAGGACATTTGAGTGTTCTTGATTCTTAAAGACAGTGCTCGAATCCTTGATAGAAAAGGCAGGTGTGGCAATAATCAGTGCAGTTATGAATTTCCAAGAGATCTTCCCACAGTATTTACTGGGTAGATGGGACATTTAAAAACCCAGAGAATCTCCCTCAAGGATACCATCAAGTTCTTACTATACAATGATTTAGAGGTAGGTGATATATATATCTTATGACATATATATTAATTGCTCAGTAAAATTGATGCATTTGTACTTCCAGAGAGTTGATTGTTAAAACATTAATTAACTTTTATTGTCTTTATAATTCTTAAAAATAAAAGTACATTAAACATGCCAAGATGAGAATTGTGAACATGGATTCCTTAATTCAGAGATGTCAGGCTTGGTGGGTGGTCCTCCTGCAGAAATGGTTCCCCATATGGCCTATTTCACTCAAAGGTGGTTAGACAGCATCTGTGGCCCTGGAAATCTATTCCCTGCTAGTGCTGGGTTCTCCATCATTTCTCCATGGCATGCCCTCCATCTTTGTGAGCACATTTTTTTTATTAATCAGCGAAACGTTTGGGCCTTTAAAATTGAAATGGATTTCAGTCTTCTTTATATATTAATTATTGATAAATGGAGCCTAGGAGACAAGGCAGAAGTCTGGCATGATTGAAGACAGATAGTTTTTAATTTTATGTCTCTTGCAGTGACAGAGAAATTTAGTTTAATAGGAGTAATTTTTCAAAGGAGACGCAATCATGAAGGAAGTTGTATAGAAAATGAGTAGAAGGGACTAAACGTGGAAGAATAGGTAGGGGGCACAGGGTGGTTTCAGAATCACCTAAGCTTTTCCCAGAAGGCATGTTCAAGATGATAGGCTGGTGGACTTTTGGAAATTTTATCTTTGCCTTGGCCAAAATTCTCATTCTAACTATGATCTTAAAATTAGACTCATAGGTAGCATAATTTTCAAATGGTTTACATTTCTAAGTCAATTTCATATCATTTGCATTCCTTCTGGATGTCCAAAATTAACCAAAGTCTCAAGCAGCCTTAATTATGCCAATACCCTCTATATATTGCGAAGAATAGGAGCTACAGTTAAAACACAGACCAAACAAAACTTTCAGACAGATAGGATTTCTGAGGTCCAGCAAAGTCCACACTCTTAGTTTCTTCAAATGGAAATAGAGATATCATCTCTTATACAAGAACCATAGCTGGCATTTGAAGAATAAAAAAAAAAATCTTTGAAAATTTTCTATGGGTTTTCTATCTTTAAAAAACTAAGACTTTCTTATAAAAAATGAAACAGGTAGAATCAGCATGAGCCTATCAGCTGTCAATGACCCCATACCAATATATTTCTTTCTTATTCTCCAAGTATATGACAAACCTTCAATACCTCAAATACATTTAAGCCCTAAGGTGTCCAGGATCTGTTCTGGAACCCAGGGATTTTGTGTTTTAGAATTGGAGACAGGCGGTTTCTACAGCCAAAGGACCCCACAGCTCTCCCTCCACACTGGAGAATAAATGCATTATTACAGGCTCCTACAGAGCTGGCTGGGTGCCTTCTCCTACTTCCATATTAATAGAAGTCTTCATCTTCTATGTCTTGAAGAGTCAGCCAGGAAGGAAGAGAATGTTGATGGAGAGCACAGGAAGAATGGAGGAGGTGAAAAAAACGTTGTGCAAAGCTGCAGAGTGAGCAGAGCTAAGGGTTGGGGCTGCACTTAAAGCTACATACTTCAAATTTGGCTCTGTAATTGGTAGGAAAAAATATCCCTAGATACAACCCTTCTTTGCCCATTGTAGCCATTATTTCTAACCTGGCTTTCTGTATTAATCTTCTTAAAACCTTTTCATTATGTTCTTAAACTTCTCAAAAGCCTTCAATGACTCTCACTAGCTCCTTCCTAAATCCATTTTCCCATTCTTTTTCCTCCTTTCAATCTCTTTGCCTCTTCAATTTATTTTATGTTTGGATGTATACCTCCTAGCTGCTCTATAATATTGCAGTTTCCTTAGAGTGTGAAGCCTGTCTTAACTCAATTATTCCCTTGTAACTTGCCCACAGAAGGGAATCAATAACTGTTTCTGGATTGATTGAAAACCATGAAAATGAGTACTTGGTTTTATCATTTTAGATTTCTTTCTAATTTGTGTGTGCATAACTATTTTCATACTGAATTATAATTATGACAATAATGTTGGTTTAAACTTTTTTATTCACCTGAATAAGGGATCAGCAATAGGTTTTAAAGTGATGTTTCCTAACTGACCAATATTACCATTTATGTTTTTGTGAAAAATGAACATACTTTTTCCTTAGCAAAGTTTACCCATCGTGTATATATATGATCAAGTAGACACCTTTTCTTTTTTCCTTTTCTTTCTTTCTGTGTGTGTGTGTGTGTGTGTGTGTGTGTGTGTGTGTGTGTGTATTCATACATACAGTCAGGAATAATTTTATTGTTAGAACTGCATTTTTAAGAATCATCACTGCTCTAGCCTTGTTATTTGGGGAACCAGAATCCATAGTGCGCAGATATTTTGGAATAACAATGCTTGGGGATATGTATTCTTTATGGAGTTACTAAACACAAATGTCTCCAATTTATTCACAATGTTGCAAAAGAAATGGGTATTCAACAGCAACTGTTGTGTGACATTTGTTTCATTTTCTCTTATTCCTGTGTGACACAACACTGGACCATAACCGTGGGTAGTTGAAGTAACAGCAGCTATTCATAGCTTCCTGCCAGCCACAAACATGCCATGAGGAGAAATAAAAAGCTGATATCTACAGTGGTCTGCACAGCAGAGCTATGACCGATGGCAGGCTAGATATGCGAATGCAAGTTTGCTTCGTGATGTTTTTGAATGACAATGGATTTATCAAGTCATAACTTCATTGTAAGTCAAGCAGCCTTGTGTAGCTGCTGAGAAAAGACTAGGCATATATATGTAATACAAAGTTCAACTGTTAACCAACCAGAGTTTACCCCTTCTTGAGTGCAAAGGCTATGGCAGAACCAGGAGATAAGAGAGTGAAGATGGCTTTGCTTACTTTCATTGAAATATTCCCAGACTGAGGTCTCCCCTTGAACAAAGATAGTAATGGAGTTCAAAATGAGAACTATGCTTATACTTATGGGAATTCATTCCTCAACATCTGTAGAAACATTAACAGTTATTTCAAAAGGTAGTGTTTCCCTCTTTACACACATCTCATTATTCCTAAAATAACCACCTAGTAACTCACAAGGCAGCTTATCATATAGATAGATTATATAATCAACTGACTACAGACAGTGCTAAAACCCACGTAAAATGAGCACATGGCTAATAGTTCCTGTAGGCGGAGGATATTTTTTCCTGGCCACACAAACCCAAAATAATCACACAGAAACTATATTAATTGCAATACTGTTTGGCCAATAGCTTAACTGTATTACTAGCTAGCGCTTATGTCTTAAATTAACCCATTTCCAGTATTTTGTATTTTACCATGAGGTTTGTGGTTTACCAGTAAGATTTCACAGAGGGTATCTCTCTCCTTCAGCAGCTACATAGCATCTCCCTGACTTTGCCTTCTTTTCTCCTCTATCTCTTGCTTGGAATTCTCCCCTTGACAGAGGTATTCTGCACTGCCTTGAGGCCCAAAGTAGCTTCTTTATTAACCAATGACAACAAAGCAAATTCACAGCATACAGAGGGGAATCCCACATGAAGACCCTTTTTTTATTTTTAGTCCTTCTCATTATTTAGGTTCTATAAATCTTTGGTGTGGACTGAGTTCTTCCTGTGATATGTATGCTAGGGTTGAGGCAGGGTCTCCGTTGTGATGACTTACAACTCTATTTAGAAAATCCCAATTCTTCATCACTATTGTGCCAATGAGGCTTTCCTTCCTTCCAATGAGCATGCTTGATGCTAGCCCTCAGCCTTACTTATAAGGCTTTGAATGTCTGCACTGTGCCCCAATTCACCCTTCTCTTCTTATAAGAAGATCTCGGATGCCAGCTAACAGCAACCTGTAGCATGAATTTTAATTTATTTTAATAATCAAATCTGGAGTTAGATATTGGGGTAAATGTTGAAGAGACTTTTAATCTCTATCTAATCCTCTGACCAATGTGGGAAATATCCTGTCTCCAGGAATTCTTACACTGACTGCCGTATTTTCCTCTCTCAGCCCAGATATATCCACCACCCTAGTGCTGGGATTAAAGGTGTGTGGCTTCTAAATACTGGGATTAAAGGTGTGAGCCATCACCACCTGGCTCTGTTTCTCTTAGAGTGTCTCAGTGACCTTGAAATTACAGAGATCCTTCTGCCTCTACCTCCTGAGTGCTGGAATTAAGGGTGTGTGCCAGCACTGCCCAGCCATTATGGATCTACACTTTGATCTTCAGGCAAGCTTTATTTGTTAAAGCACAAGCAAAATACCACCACAGCAACCATGTTCTACCTCTTTTTAGACAATAAGCTAGACTCAGTTTTTTTTTATTTTTATTATTTTTTATTTTTTTATTAAAAATTTCCATCTCCTCTCCTCCTGCCCCTTCCCTCCCCTCCCCTCCCCTCCACCCATACCCCCATTCCCTCCCTCTCCAGGTCAAAGAGCCATCAGGGTTCCCTACACTATGTTAAGTCCAAGGTCAGTAATTTGAAAGATGAAATGAAAATACATTCTCCACTTTGACAAGAAGATGCAATCTTACTTCTGTGATATTGTTGAAAATCCTCCCGACTGCAAGTGTCCCATGTGAAGAACAGTGAATAAGGAATCTATTACTGTTCGTGCTTGCACATGTGTGGGGCAAGAGCTCCTTCCAAATGACAAAGCTGATTTGTAAGAACTGTGAAATGTTGATGATGACAAAGCCTTTCCCATCACCTCTGATGCAAACACAGAGTCTAAAGGAAGAAGCAGAAGTCAAAAGAAACCCAGTGGCAGAACAAGAAAGGGAGGGCATTTGGCTCACTGGTAGTTGAAGGTTCATTTCTACGAAGCAGGTAAAAGATACTCTAGGTCCAAAATAATACACCACGTAGTCAGCCACACTAACTGCTAGGAACTGTATCATCCACTAGCACATTAACCTGCGCATAAAACAGGCTTTGTATGGGATCCGGAGAAAGACTGGCTCTGAGTGCATAATTTCAAACACAATTAGCCTCTTTCATTTTTGAATTATCCTCACCAGTTTCAAGATTAACCTGAACTTTAAATTATGTAGCTTTCCCCTTGCAGATGTGTGTTACAATTGTAGGCTTATCTAAATGTTAGATGGTAGGGGTTTGCCGTCTAGCTTTGCTTTGTTTTTCTCTTCACTGAATGGAGATATTTGTTCCCCGTTATTATTGCCATAATGACCCTGCCAAAAAAAATAATAATATTAGCGGTTGTGAGAGTCTCCAGCCAGGCTATTGAGGAAACCCTGATGCAAGAGCTAGTTTGCCTGCCCGGAACTCATATCTCAGAATAATTGGTTACAGTGATTGAAATGAATGAAAGAGAAAGAAAGAGAATCCAGCAGGTCTGATAGAAAGGTTATAGTATTCATATCTGAATGGTCTCCAAATATACCATTTTGCTTCTAATGACACAGGATTAGGAAGGAAATATAATTGAGGTTTTATCAGATGCTTAAATAAATGGTTTGCCCAACCCATCCTCTCAGAACCCCATTTGCTAAATTATATAGATATAAGAGAAATGGAGCTTAAAGATTAAGAAAGGCAAACTTAGCAGAAGGCCGGATGTCTATTTTTGGCCTTTTTTTCACCATTTTCGGCTCATAGAATAATTAAGTTTTTTGTAAAGTTCCTCTAGCAATGCTAACTAAGCAATTTTCCCTTTATTCAATATTCTTAAGTTACAATCGTTTTGGCAGAGGGAAAGAGAGAGATAACGACAGAGAGACAGAACTACATACACAGAAGCATACAGAGATACAGAGAAAGAGAAATAGACACACACACACACACACACACAGAGAGAGAGAGAGAGAGAGAGAGAGAGAGAGAGAGAGAGAGAGAGAGAGGTAGAACCACATACACAGAAACACACAGGGAGACAGAGAATGAGAAATATAGACATACACACACAGAGGGGAGAGAGAGAGAGAGAGAGAGAGAGAGAGAGAGAGAGAGAGAGAGAGAGAGAGAGAGAGAGAGAGAGAGCGCTCTTGAAAGCCTGAGTTTCCTAGAGTTTCTCAATACTGTAGGATGGGAAATGATTTTGACTGGGACATGTTTGTCTTCATGGACTATAGCATTTCAAGGATGTGAATATAAGCCTATGATTTATTTTTTGGATTATTCTAACTTGCCAAACTCTGCAACCCCACATCTCTAAATATCTCATAGTCTATGTGCTCCTTATAGTATCTAGTTCCAAATACACTCAGATTTCTTGGTTACACTTATTGGTTCTCCAGATCCAAATTCAATTTCCTCTAGTACACATTCCTATTGGAAAAGCCACCTAGTCAATTTTCACATAACTTTCAGATCCAGTACAAATTCATGTGATGGTTAATTTATCCACCTCTCTTTCTCTAGTTGATATCTCAATGTTCATTGATCTTAACACACTTATATTAGTGAAATATATACTACATCTTCAACAAACAGTTGTTTAAGTATGGAATTGACATAATTTGGGAATTGCTAGAATTGTGTCTTGTTTGACTCCCATGAGAGCCTTTTATTGACAGTCCTTTCCTCCCCTGAGCTTAGAAGGAAGAATATGTATTTATGGCAGGTCATGAATTGAGAGGATGGTCATGCTTTTTGAAAATTTATAATAAGGTGAATCCAGATGTCTTGGTAAGCCACATATATTTTCTGGTACTTTTTCTTTATTAGCATGCAATCTTGCTATTTATTTATGAGACATAGCTACTGAGTTTAGTTGAATATAAGTGCAGTCAATGACAAGTTCAAGGAAAGAAAGTACTAGTATGTTTATATTTGCCTTAGCTGTTAAAACTAGTTTCCCTGTCTTATGTGCAATATTGCAGTTTAGGTATGCATGTATGTGAAAGAGTGGAGTACACACATGTATGTATGTGCACTAGTGGAGCACAGATGCGCATGTGCATGCAATAGGGCAGTATAGATATTCATGGAGTATGTATTTGGATTTGCCCGATTATCAAGACCTTTACAACTTTAGAAACTTGAGCAACCCCCAAGAGTCAAGAGATAAATTAGTCAGCTTTTCATTAGGATAGTAAACACTTAAGTGAGGTAAGAGTTATGAAAGCTAAGGTTTGATTTTGACTCAAAGTCCATTGTTGGTCGTTGGATGTATTGCGTTGGGTCCATGACAAAGCAGTAAATAGAGTTGGGACAGGAAGCCTAAGCTATCCAACTATGGCAGCCTAGAAGTGAAGGGAAAGGTGAAAGAGGACCGGTAGTCTCAGCACATGCTATTAGGACAGACACAAAAGACCCAAACTAACACCCAGAGGCACAAATTCCTTCCACCAGTTACCAGCAGTTTCATAGACTGGTGATGCAACCTTCAGTATAGGAATCTTTGTGGAAACTCTAAGTTTATCCGAACAAGAGCCCTAGAATGGATTCTTTGCATAAACCCAATAATCTCCTGAAGGAGAGAATAAAATAGCCGTGTGACTTTGCACACATCACTTAACCTTCATAAGAATCCCTTCTCTCTTTCAGAGAGGGCAAGTGATAATGGCCCCATAAAATTGTGGGTATAATTATGAGATAAATACATTCAATTCATTTAATACATAGTTTCAGCCATTGTGTCAATACGAAGACTTCTACAGAACAGCACAACAATGTCTTCTTATGAAGAAAATGAGGAGTAAAAAACCAGAAACTAAATGGTTAGTGAATCAATTATGTTATGCCCAAGTCTATATGAATGTGAGACCAACTCATGACTGCATGGGTCTGGGACGTTAGAATATAATTTTTTAATTCTCAATAATTCTACATGAATATGACCCTCTTATAAATCTTCATTATTTGATTCTATGTTTAACTTTAATATTTTTTAATCTAAATATTAGCAGATCCCCCAATAATTGCTAATTATTGCTTAAGCATCACTTGATGGTAAATTTTAAGACACTTTCATGATAATAATTTCCCCAAATCTTCATTTCCTGGCAATGTGGAGGAAAACACACTGTTATTTACTTTGAATGAGTCTATTGTAATTCATGGTAGGGAGTGATTTCTGCCATTGACTGGATAGAGATAGAGTTAGTAAAAGGGTGAAAGAACAGAAGAAAGAAAGGAAAGAAGGAAGGAAGGAAGGAAGGAAGGAAGGAAGGAAGGAAGAAAGAAAGGAAAGAAAGAAAAGAGAAAATTTACCCCCTCTTTTATTTTCTTTCTTTACAGCTATTGCTATTTTCTATCTCAGATTATGAGTAGTGGACATCTATGTGCATTCGCCACTGGGGAAAAGAAAGGGAACTCAATGTTTCTCCTCTAGAGAACTTTAGGAAAATTATCTTAATGGCACTGCTTGATTTTCTTCCTGTCCTTTGGGCCTCTAACATACATAACTTTGAATCATAATCTATGTAGAACTTTATCAGTTTAGGTTGCCCTCACCACTACCTAGATGGTATAAAAAAACACAAAGTTGATTGTTCACAGGGAATAGAAGTAAACTGAGGAACAATCATATTTAACCTATAACATTTTTCTTGTCAAAAAAATACCTTAAGAAGAACAATATAACCCAACTGAGCTATTTTCAAGTAAAGCATAAATTTCTAGGCATTTATCTTAGCATTTGAAGTCAATAAATATCCCAATCCCAAAGGAAATACTTTGATTGTCTGACGGTACTAGATCAAAGAAATAATTTGTTCACTCTTTTTATATATACTTTATGCATATGTGTGTGTGTGTGTGTGTGTGTGTGTGTGTGTGTGTTTCTAAGGTGCTGTGCCAGACTCTGTAGAATTTAGGAAATGAATTAAATAAGCCCCTTGCATCATAATTAAAATTTAGTAATTTCTTGAATAATTTGCATAAAAGCCATTGCCAGGCCCATGGAGTGTATGTCTCAAAAAAAGAGGAATGTGAAAAGAAATGTAGATAGAGGTCAGAGCCCTGGAGGTCCTTCCACCCTTAAAATGCAAAGTAAGGAGGCAAATCACGAAAAAAAAAAAAAAAGATTAAAAGTGCTCAGAATGACAGGAAGAGAATCAAAAACATTATAGGGGATGCAATTTCATAAGAAGTGTTTCTGGAAGAATGGGTGTTAAAGTTCAGAGTTGTCAAAGAGAATCAAGACTGAGTAAAGCCCATTGTATTCATTTTGGAGGGAGATTCTAGTATCTTAAGAAAAGCGCTCTTAAAAGTCCTTATAATGTGCTCACCAGCACATAATTGAAGAAAAGATTTAGTGGATAAATGATTATGGTTTGTAGATCCTCTTGGAAATATGGCAAGAAGACAAAAAAAGTACAGAACAACAGGAATAACATTGCCATCGCCACTTAGTAGGAAATCAGAATTAGCACGGACACAGCCTTCTCAGGCCATAGGACATTAAAACATCAGAGGCTGATTAAAATACAGTAATAGGGAGATTGTTCTTCTATCCTGCCAATAGCTACGTTTTTACTTGTTAAAGATCTACTCATCTTAAAAATAGTTCTGTATTAGGCACTGTGCTGTCCACCAATGTTCAAAAACTATCACTGTGGTGTAAATTTTACTTTAGAGAATAAAAGTCAAACAGAAATTAATTAGGATACAATTCTGTTTACATTTACTAAATGTTGTCTATGTGGTAGGCAATGTTCCAGAGAGGAAGATATTAGTTACTAGTTACTTTTTAAGAAGTAGGAAAGTTAAGAGGTTTGGGGATAGCTCAGTGGTAGAGCACTTGCTTAACATGCATGAGGCCTTGGATTTGATCCTTAGCATAGCCAAAAAGTATATAACTATGAAGCTTACATTTAAAATATCAAAGGAGTAGGGAGAACAGAAAAAAATGACTAAATTTTTGGAAAAATAAAAAAAAATCACTTCTGAACTACAAAAAGGGGTATAAATAAAAATGGGCAGCCACTAAGAAAGAGATACTTTCAGATTACAGGTAGTATGTTGGGGAAAATGGACAGAAAATTGAAAGAAGAAACTGAAGTCCTGAGAACGTCAAGAAAGTGGTAGCAAGTACACTTTAGGACCTGGCTGTTACTAGCAAATCCCTGGATCTTTCTTAAAATCCTTATTCCGGTTAAGCACTAGAATTTAAGAAAGTCCTCAGAAGGAAGTACTAGGACAAGGTTATTAGAGTTTTAAAGAAAAAGCTCCAGAGGAGGTAAGCTAAGGTGTAAATTGAAGCTGCTGCCCAAAGCAGGAAGATAAAAGTCGTGTCACTAGAGTTAGTGAAGGAAGTCAGTTACAGAGTGGATGAGTAGCTACGTCACAATGGACAAGAGAAGAGTTTTAGAAGAAGAGTGAGGAGCCTCATGCCTTAGGAGAAGGCTCTTCGGGCAGAGATGGACATGCAAAAAAGGAATAGTACTATGCTATTTGAGTAATTCAGAAAAGTAGGAAGACTTAGAATGTTATGGGTCGGGAATTCTGGGAAGAAAAAGTACCCATCTCTCTTTATCATAGCTTAAAGTGAACATGCCTTCTTGAGGAATAGTTCTTTGGCTAGGTGATTAATCAGCCCAACTGGATTAATTCTTTTTGGTACTTTTATTCTCGACTAGTTTGAAAAGTTAGGTCTCTACTCAAGCCAGAGAAGGTGTTTTTTCCTAATGGGCTTTCCCAGCACCCTGATCAACATTACTGTAACGTGACCCCAGCGTGGTATCCTCAGGGAGAGGGTAAGAACCGAGTTCCACTGAAAACAAAGGGACTTAAAACTCTGAGCAGAAACAGTAGAGCACTGAACACTTGAAAGGAAAAATGGCGGCAGGAAAAAAAATCTGTGAGTGCGTAATTTGGCCTGCGTGGATGGAAGGATGTAGAGATGGAAGCAACTGAGGGTGAGTGACAAAAATAGGAGAACGTTTTGAAATCCACAATGCAGATTTCTCCTCAGCCAATGTATGCCAAGGATTCTTTGGTGGCCTGAGATGCATGTGATGGTTCTGAAGGCCTGAGCTTCCTCCCTCTGCCTCATGTGCAGTGGGCACGCGCACAAGGCCAGGCAAGAGCCCAACTGATGCCAGGAGAAACTGGAGATCAAATGGAGCTCCAGTTCTCTGCTTAATGAATCCCCCAAGGCGAGCCCAAATAAACCCCGAGACTGACACTATTCTTTAAATAACATTAACACTGGCTCGTGACGATTAATTAGGGAATTAATGAGCAATGGAAGTGCCCACTCTTAAGCATTTGGTCACTTGTGATGATTAGTATGCTGGGCACTGTGATGAACTAAAATACTTCAATCTGAGCACTAAAATGTAAAACACTGAAGATAGAAGTAGCCAATGAGAACATTTTTCTGTCATAAGCTATCAACTGGAAAAAGTATGTTGTGACTGCTGCAGTAATTACTCCCAAATGTTTTGATGCCAGCTTGAAAATCCACCCACCCTACTGGCCTAAGGTGCCTAAAGATTCAATTCCTCTATAGATACAGAAATAAACATATGATCTTAAGAGCTTTAAAAATAGTAAAGAAAGGCATGAGGGTCTTCATACACACCTATCTTCCAAAAGCAAATATGTGAGCCAATGAGCAAAGAAATATTTTTTTTTCCAAAACTGAGATAATATTTAAACAACCACTGCCTTTAAGAATCAGGTTACAGAGACACAAAAGTAAATAAATAACTTTATGTGTATGATCTGAAATAGAAACAGCTACCCATGGCTCTGAGTTAGGCTTCTGCTTCTGAGCTGGCCATTTCCCAGCAGGCGATGCACTTGCTGACAAAAAAGCTGCATGATGCTGTCAGTAATACAATGGACTCTAAGCATTTTATGCTGAGAACAAAGTGTCACTGGTTAGTAGCCTCATAGCGAGATAATCACAGGAATAGAACTGATGTGGGGCACTGCCTCGTCATTCACCGGCAATAACAGTACTCAGTGCTATGCAAGAGCTGTTTAATGAAACCAGCGATTTCTATCATCAGTCTCTAGAACACGGTCAGGGAGACTGAGGGCTTGCCCTGCAGAATGATCATAGAACAAAGTCATGATGCATGATGACCTAAAAAAATGATAACGGAACACACTGAAGTACTTTTGAAGACGTTCATGAAAACTGATGTCATAAAAACTACACAAGATTAAAGGAAAAGTTCTCTCCATGTGTATTCAATGATTAGCTTACGGATTCAAAGTCCTAGGTGCTACCCTACTCCTGCTGCGCAGCCATAGACACAGTGTATACTGTGGTGACCTGGACATCGACTGTAAATTAGTATGTATATGTTTCACTTGAAGGATTACAATGCTATGTTTGACAAACTGATTAGTTTTCAATACTCTCAACTCACTTTGAGGAAATGACACACTATGGGTGAAGAGGAAGATAATACAGGCTAACCTATAAGTTACTATGTTACTATGCCATGCTGTGATGTAGCCATAGCTCTTAGAAATTTTGGTCAATTTATTTTTAAAAGAAAAAGAAGAATGTTTCATATTTCTGCCTGTCCTTTTTATTCATCTCTTACTTCTTTTTATAGTAGGAAAGAGATGTCAGATGAGACTAAAAATAAGGAATGAGGAGGAGAGAATAGAAATGTAATATAAATGCAATAAGGGACAGTATTAGGATGACTCTGCAAACAATTGGAGAGAAGACAGAATTAGTAGCAAGTATGCGGGACTCAGAGGATCCTAGAGCTATGTAGCAGGCAACCTTCCATGAACTGGCCTTGTGTCCTGTGTTTTATCGTCAGAGATGAAATGTGGCATATTGCTCCCTGAACCCTTTTTGAGCATGTCAGCGGGTAGCTAGATAAAGAATACTCTACCCCCTCCCTCTGAGAAGAAGCCATGAAGTCAGAGCTGCAGGCAGAGCAAGAACTTCTGGGGGTGGCCACTCCAAGATTGCATAATTATAACTCCAATCTTGATGGTTTGCAAAGGGTTTGGTAATACTGCTATCACTGAGAGTGCTCAGTACCTCAGTATGTTAAAGGTCTTGAATCTGAAAGTGTTTATTTACATTTCATAATCATCGGGGACTTAAAGCTATTAACAGTACCAATTCATATCCTCTCAAATGTGTTTTCTGTCCTGTATGAAAAATAAGAGTGGTCAAGCCTATGTATGTGATCAACAAATGCAACTTTCCCGAACTCCTGCTGGTGCTTCTGGAGGTCATATGCAGCATAGTTATATGAAACTGGAAATTTCTGGAAGGATCTAGAATGTGTTTAGAATTTCATCCTGAGGTGACTGGAGATACTTGTTCTTTTCTTTATGCTTCCAAATCATATCTTTCTCTTAGAAGTTATAGAAAGTCCCCGATTTCAACTTTACTGAGATTCTGTGCAAAATATGGACATCTGTCTTAATGCATAGTACATGAAATAAACGCCCAGTTCTTGTGTGTTTTCTTCTTGTATCGGATAAGGGAAGCAACATCTAAAAGATCTTTGTTTCTATCTTGTCCCTTTACCTATTCACTACTATATAGATGCCTCCCATTTTGTCATTTTAGAGCATAAAATTATGTCTCCACTAATATTTTTCTGGCTAGATTTTATCATTTAGTAGACATACAAAATAATGAGTTTCTTTACAGCAATTTAACACAACTAAGATCCTTTTGAATTAGTTGTTCTAAACTTTTTTCCTTCTCTTTTCTTCCAGGTAAGTCCTGCACTTTAAATATCACCAGAATGTCCCTTAGAAGAGTGGTAAGTTTTTCCTGAGATATGACTTACATATGGAGACATCACGATTTTTTAGGTTACATTCAATATCAGCTAATTTAATGGCTTTAAATTATTAAGAAGAAAATATCCTAGATCATAATTTGTTGAGACAAATATGTTTACTCCTCTGATGACCCTGGATGCTCTGAGTTGGCACTGACAAGGAAAGGCCACTGGTGTGTGTGTGCTAGAAGCACCCCAAGGTTCTTCTTGGCTCTGAACTTTATGGTCTAGGATTACAGATGACACATAGTGTGAAGTTAAAGAAGATTATATTTCTAAGATCAGATTATAAAACCCTGAAGGTAACTGTTATTTCAGGGAGGATAAAACCTTGGAAACACACACACTCACGCAATATACAAATCTCATCTCCATTCTATAGCAAAGCTTTCAAAGGAAATGTAAAAAAGAGGCAGCGAAAATGAGATATAAAGTTCACAGAATGTGTCTGTTTTGATTAGCACTTCACAGGGAAGGACGTTCACACAGTAGTCTTCATCTGCTAGAATTAGTTTCAGTTCCATTAAAAGAAGCATAATTTAGCTCTGTGCACCTCAGTCCTTCATAAGTGGGGATGCTGCAAGTTGCAAGGGCTTTTGATTCATTTTCCTTAAGATGAGAGTGTGCATAACAAGCTGAAATGACGACTTCTTAGCACCGCCAGCTATTTCAGTTTGTGTCTTTGGTTTCATTGCTGTGTTGTGTGTAATTATCCTTATACTATCTTCGTTCTCAGCTGTTTCTAAAGACCATTTGAGATGCTTTTTCCATGAGGTTGAACATTCATTTGATGACATCAAAATAAAATAACAAGCAGAAGTGAACCAGAATAAGAGGGCTTCCAATTCTCAGTCTCTAGTCAGACTATGTTAAAAAGAATGAAAATAAAACACATTTACATTAGGTGTCTCAAATCTCCCGTATTTTACAACAGTGTGACAGACTCCAATGACTCAATTACAGAAAAAAAAATCACCTGACACTATATAAAATCCTCTACATGAAACTCTATAAAAATAACACAGAACTGCAAGATGAAGAATTAACTGCCATATCTGTTGTACACTTTAGGTTTTGTGAATTCTTAAATAGTTGTCCATTTACATCTCTCGCAAGATAATCACGTTCCCTCTATTTCTGCATCCAGTACCACTTAGATTTCTCCCTGTTGAAAGTTGAAGTTCAGAGAATCGCATCATGGCTTGGTTACTTCATCTCATCCTCTCGGATGTGTCTCTTCTTGCTTAATATCTTGATTTTTAGAAAAACAGTCTTAAGTTACACAGAGAAAACAAGCTATAGTCACTCTTGTGGTCCTTAGGACTAATGACCCTTTGCATAACATTACCATTAAAATTTGTCACTAAATTTTCTCAAAGGAAATGCAACTGACTGACTGATCTGTTGTGTGCTCTATACCTACCACTGGAGAGCAAGAAAAACTCACCCAAAACCAGTGATAAAACAAAAAGTAGGAGATTTTTATATTGTTTGTGTCTTAATGAATAGGTGTGAAAAAGCTAAAAAAAAATGAGTTAGCAGATTTCTATTAATTTTCCTTATCGCTACTATTTTCACCTTTAAAACACATTGGAATGGTGTAGGGCATATGTATGGCTGAGTTGAGTTGTCAAGACAGAACACATCCCAGGCTGGGGAGCAATATATACTGCCCCTTGCAGGTGGTGGCAGGATGGAATTATGGCACCTAGTAGCATTTCTTCTATTAGAGTCACGATATTTGTGTCAATAAGTATACCACAAGAGCTTTGAAGGCACGCCGATACTCTCATTTTTGCATCTCACTCCTGCTCTTTTCCATACGGTTTGCAAATCTCCTAAGCATTACGAAAGAGCGGCGCTGACACTATGATTCTGATGCTGTTCTTGCTAGAAAGGAAAAGAGATAAAGTGCACAAGCCTTGCTCATGCAGATAGAGCACTTAGAGGTGATTTATGTCATAGGTAAAAAGGGAATTTCAGAGGCCAAACATGGTAGTGTATGGCTGTAATCCCAGCACTTTGGAGATGCGAGAATCCTGTGCCCGAAGCCACCTGTCTCAACTCAACAAATAGATGACTATCTAAAAGGACAGCTTTCTCTGAACATTTAGGAGCTATTGCCATGATTCTTTGCTTTTAATTTCTGTAAATAATCCCTAGCCCTCAGTTTGAATTGAGTAACAATAGATTGAAATAAATAAATTTTTTTTCAAAATAGAAAACAAATTCAGAATACTTTTAAATATCATGAGGTTTGCAAAATATATTTACTGCCTTAAGAATTTTTGGTTTGGAAATATTTTAGACTTGATAATCAGGATCCTTAAGATTTTTCAAAGCGTCCACGAGAAAAAATATTTCTAAATGTATTTGCTTGTTTAAAATGTAAACTCTCACTGCCTGACTGACTAAACCAAGTAAGTTCTTGAGGATGTTACAGACTCTCAGGAGAGCAGCCACTTCAGATTCTTAAAGTCTCATTGGGTAAAATTAGACACGTTAAACATCACATTTGATCATCATTATTCCAGATGGAGCCAAGCTGCACAGTTCAGTGATAACCCTTTCTGAAGTAGCAAAGGACACACTGAAAGACCATTAACATTTATATCTAGACACTCAGTTTTTGTTTACTATTTGCTTTCTGTTCTACACAGTCAGTGTTTTTGTTGAATGAAATACCAAGTATGATAGAAGTTTTAGGTTAACAAGATTAGCATTGATTCACAAAGCAACATTTTGTCCTTAAGGTGAGCAAAATCATATGTATATATAATTTGTTTTTTAAAAATTTATTGTTAAGGTTTTGAATATATATATATATATATATTCAATATATATTATATATTACATATTGACCATATTCCCCCACATATACCATAGTCACTTTTTGAGCCCCCATCTTCTCTAAATTACTATTCTCTGTCTGCCTGAACAATTTTACTCATACTTTATTTCCATATTTTTACATAAATTCTATATCAGTATAAAATCTACTAAAAGTGAAAGAAAACATGACATTTGATTTTCTACGACCAGCTTAATCACTTAATATGATCACTTCCTAATAATATCCATTTCCACAAAAGTAATGTGATTTTATTCTTCTTTTAAAAACTCCTTTCCCTTTTATTGCAAATAGACTGTTTTCTCTTACAATATATCCTGACTATAGTTCCCCTTCCCTCCACTCTTCCCAGTTCTTCTCCATACCCCTCCCCTCAGGAACCACTCCCTTTCTGTTTCTCATTGTAAGTGAACAGGTTTCCAAGAAACAATAGCCAAACATAAAATAAAATATAATATGGTAAAGCAAAAGCTATCATATCAAACTTGGACGTACCAAGTGAACAGGAAGAGAAGAGTTCCAAGAGCAAGCACAAGAATGAGAGATCCCTTAGTTTTCACAGTCATGAGTCACATAAGAATACTAAACTAAAAGATGTAATATATACACAAAAGGCTTGGTGCAAACCCATGTAGGCCTTTTGCTTTCTGGGAGTGTCTTGCTTAGTTGATTCATAGGGCCTTCTTCTTCTGGAGTTCTCCACCCTCTCTGGTCCTTACAATCTTTCTACCTACTCTTTCTTGTGGTTCTCTGAGCTGTGATGGGAGGGACTTGTTAGAGACCTTTCATTTGGACTCCATCTCTACGTAATATCTGGCTGTGGGTCTCAGCATCTGTTCCCATCTGCTGCTGGATAAGCCTCTATGATGATGACTGGACAAGGAACTGGCTGGCCTGTAGTGAGGGGCTGCGGGCAGGCCTGCTTTTCATCCTGCCCGGCTCCCGGCCACCAGCTAGCTTATGCTCCGAAATAACAACACACAAACTGTATTCTTTTAAACACTGCCTGGCCCATCAGTTCCAGCCTCTTATTAGCTAATTCTCACATCTCTTGCTTTAACCCATATGTAATAATCTATGTAACACCACGAGTGGTGTCTTACCGGAAAAGATTTAGCATGTCTGACCTGGCAGCTAGCTTCATCGCAACTCTCTCAGAATAGAGAGGCAAGGCAGTCTGCCTAACTTAGAAGAGGTGCGGCATGTAACTGAGCCTTCTACCTCACTTCCTTCTTCCTGTTCTGTCTACTCCACCCACCTATTTTCTAACCTATTAGGCCAAGCAGTTTCTTTATTAATTAACCAATGAAATCAACAGATTGATAGAAGACCCGACTCCATCACTGGCCTATGAGTATAGCAAAATATCATTAGGACTCATTTTATACATTTTTTTAAGACCGGTAGTGTTTCATTCTATCCTAGGTCTCAGGGATAGGATTATAGAGGAAAGGGAAACCATAGCAGGTTTCATGCTACAGGGATGTGGTTGAGACTGTGGATATTGGATCTCAGGAACAATAAAAGAGCTATAGACCCATGATCAGCCTACTTTTGTCCTGGGAGAAGCAGCCTTTGGCTTAGCAAGGGATGTCTTCAGGAATCAATGTCTAGGGCTAGACAAATGGCTTGCCTAGAGGTTAAAACCATTGCTGCTCTTGCAGCAGACACGGGTTTAAGTTATAGCATCCATATCACAACCATCTACAACTCTAGCTACAGTGTATCTTTTGCCCTCATCTGGCCTCTGAGGACAGTACACACATTTAGTGTCTATGTTGTATACAGAAACACACAAATGCTCATAAAAAAACATAAATCTTAAAAAATCCAAACAGAACAAAATAAATGTTTTAAAGGATTTAAGGTCTACCAGAAGGCTAAATCCTCTTAGAAAAATATTAAAATTTTAATATATCCACTCTCTATTCATGTCCACATTGTTAGTAAACATCCTACCATGATAAAATACCTGAAAAATGGTAATATACATCAAACTGCAAATTTAGATATGACAAACCTGTAGCCTCCTTTAAACTCGATAGGAGGGATCTAAAGGCATTTTCACTAAATTTACAAACAAGAAAAGGATGTCTACTTTATTGACCTTTATTCAATATAGTGCTTAAAACCTTAGTTATAACCATGAGATGAGAAGGAAATAATTGGTATATGAACAGGAAGATAAGCCAATGTATCCTATATGCAGATGATGATTTTATACACAAACTCTTAAATCTGATAAACACATTTAAAAATTGAGATTTTTTTAAAAGTAGTATTCTTCCTATAGAACAAAAATCAAACACTTTATCAGAGGAATCAGCCACTTTCTGGTTAGACTTAAGAGACACTTCCTAAGAATGAACTCATGCCTGGTACTGCTAATGCAGAGAAGAACCATGACTAGTTAGATGACAGACACTAGAGGAGAGCCTACTAATATTACGTTGCTAAGTTGCCATAATATTCAACTGCTTTCTGAACATTCATCTTTGTACCCATATATCAGTACAGCTGAACTTTCACCAGCAAAGCTTCTCTTTGTAGATGGAAACAATGAGCACAGATGCAATTTAATCATTATGTAGAGACTAAAAAAAAAATCCTGTGGAATTCTATTCTCGGCCTTAAATGGGGTATCTACACCACAACCTTCTACCCATGGCCTAGGGATCTTATAAGAAGAGGATGGAAAAAGTGTGTAAAATACAGAGGTGTTGGAAGACTAATGTGAAACAGTATCATCTAAGCATGATAGTGTCATTGCACACGTGAACACATAACAGCCATTACTTCATGAACCACACCTGATCAAGGCAGCCGGAATACCATCGTGGATCATAAAGTGTGTCATAATGTTCTACTTGTAACAGAGGGACTACGTGCAATTGATGGCTACTGGGTATGTCAGTTTTCTTCTGTGATGCCACCCCTGATATGTGTGCTCCAGTGCATGACCTTACATCCATATACATACTGGCAACACTGGTGCGCGCAGAGGGTTTGAACACCAGCAGATGAAGTTGGGATGGAAAATTGTTGTAAGAAGAACTAAGGAGGTAGACATAGATTTTATCAAAACACATTATATGCCTGTGTGAAATTCTATTTTTTCAATCCAATTAATCTGTTTTTCAAAACACATTATATGCACATGGCACGGGGTGCTAAGGAGCTGGAGGTGGATTTGATGAAACCACATTATATGCATATGTGAAATTCTGAAACATTAAAATTTAAATTATAGTGAAAAACAAAACTAAAATTAGACCTACCATATTTGTATCTCACCTGGGTATTTCTTGGAGGAACTCTAGGTTAACACAGTACAGAGATGTTTAGTATGCTAGTGCTTATTGTAGCATTGGTGAATTGTAGAACCAAGTTAGGTGACCAACAATGAATTATGGTAATACATAATTGAAGGGTGTTATGAATGAAAAATGCAACATTTTAGCCATAAAGAAGGATGAACTACGAGGTTGGCTGTAAAAGGTACTCAACTGGAGATTATAGGATTGAGGAAATTAAGCACTCAAAGAAGGACAAACTTCACATATTTTTGCTCTTTCCTTGATTTTTATGTAGATGCAGAAAATTAAGTAAATGAAATTATGAGCAAAAGTTAGTTGAAGAAAACAGAAGCAACTTGAGGGTGAATTGCAGGAAATAGGAGTGTTGGGGGTATTTTTATTATGTGCTTATCTGAAAATTTCCTGTAATAGTGCAATGAGTATGCAGAGTGAGAAACTGAGAAAGAATTAAAAGGAGAAAAATATTCTAAAACCACCTTTGTGTTGAAACAATACATGTTTTAAAATATATGTCTTGATCTTCAACAAGGAATACATCTCAGTTAAAAAGTTGGTAAAGGGAGCTAGAGAGATGCCTCATCATCATAGGTTGAGAGCACTTGCCCAGCTTCCATGTTGGACAATTTATAATCTCCTATAATTTCAGATGTAGGGAATATGATTCTCTCTCTCTGGATTCCACAGGTATGCAGGTACATGTGCAAGTACATATGAATGGATGCATGTGAAACATATACAGAGGAGGAAAAAGAGAGAGAGAGAGAGAGAGAGAGAGAGAGAGAGAGAGAGAGAGAGAGAGAGAGAGAGAGAGAGAGAGAGAGAGAGAGAGATTTTTCTTACCTCAATTTGATGTGCCATGTTTCATTCAGGCCCATGGGAATTGTGCCTTTTTAAATAGGGATAGAGAAGAAGTGGATGGGGAGGGGCTAGATGGCAGAGAGAGAACCGGAGGAGTGGAGGGAGTGGAAACTGTGGTCAGTATGTAAAACAAATGAAAAAATGTTGATTGAATAAAATAAAATTAAACTTAAATATTAGAGTAAACATCCAAACCAATACCTCACCAAATAAGATAGACTTCAAATAACATGAAAGGGTGCTATATTAGCAATTTTTCTATTGTTGTCATCAAAGATCATGACCAAAGCAACTTGGAAGTAAAATAGTTTATTTGGGTTATTTTGGTTTATTGCTCCAGAGAGTTAGAGTTCAGATGATGGGAATATCAAGGCAGCACATCACTTCAGGTTTCAGAACCACGCAGCAAATTCACAAGGCATGTTCCAATCTCAACTCCTTAATAGAGTACATGAGCATATGTAACACATTGTTTTTGACTTTGTGGTATCATATTTGAAACCATCATCATAAACCCGTATTATAATTAAGGATCTTCTGTTTAGTAACTTCTTTAAAAGTCAAGTGTTAGAAGTACATTAAACACATGCCTTTGAATTTTCTAATGGAAAACTTTTAAGCCAATAATGAATATTAAATATCTCTTCATTTCATAATTTCTAGCAAAAATGAGGCAGGATGGATCTTTATTTTAAAAGCAATTAAAATAGAGACTCCAAAGTTAAATTATTCTAAGAGAGCAAGTTTATAATGAATTCCTAAGACTTCTAGACAAATTTGGGTTTTGTGACTACCCAAGTATCCCATAAATGGATACAACTCTGACAAAAACAGTGGATCTTAAATGCATAATATTAAGGCTCTTTTTGTCTGTCTCTCCGTCTCTCTGTGTGTCTCTGTATCTTTCTCTGCTCTCTCTCGCTCTCTCCCGTCTCTTTCCCCTCTCTTCCTTCCTCTTCTTCCCCTTCCCTTTCCCCTCCATAATCTACTAATTAAACTCTATAATCCCCAAAAGTACACAATATTATTAAAAACTCATATTTCAGTTACTCAGAAGGAGCATTTTTATTCCATTTGAAAAAACAATGTAATGTAACTTATCGAAAAATAGAGATCATTGATTTGCTTGAGAATTTTATTGAAAGAAGCCAGACATAGTGATTCACATCTGTAATTCTTTTTTTTTTTTTTTTTTTTGAAAGCTGAGGCAGGAGGATTGTAAATTCCAAGAAAGTTTGGTCTTCATAGACAGACCAGTTCTCAAATACTCATAGAAAATTTGTAGATTCATCCATCCTGCAAAATTTATGAAGACAACTGACAGGTGATTTTTGAATTGACTTAACCTGTTAAATACCTAGAATATTGTTTTCTAATTCTCTAACTTGATAGAAACCTAAAGAAGACAGTGGGCAGCAGTCTCTGAAGATTATTCTTCTGACACTTAGGTCAAGCTCCCTCTGTGGTTCAGAGTGTTTTTTCCCCCAATTGGCTGAATACCTTGAGTTTTGCACAGAGTTCTTTACACTACTAAACATACAGACTTCTTTAACGAATAGATATTTTTAATCCCTTATTGCATTTTCTTTATATTTTTTCCTTGAAAGGAAACCATCATAGCATATTTATTTCACACAGACTATAAATATCCGTAAAAGATATTTGACTTTTCTTTTGAAAAATAGTTGACAAAAAGGATTGGTGAATATTTCTAAGTGCATTTCCAGGAGAGGAAGGGGTGGAGTTGGGGTCAATGAAATAGTAAGTCATTAACTTTCCGATTCATCTAAGGCCCTAACTACTAATATTAACATGAAAGAGTAAGGAGCACCCCTGACCTCAATTACTTTCACCCATGTCTTTCTGTTTTCTCATATTATATTTTGGGACATGATTTCTGTCTGAAATACACTTGAGGTAGAGGCTGCCCAATCTGAGTACAGGGGATAGGATTTTCGATAAAGGGGAGTGTTCTTGGGGTGGTGGGGATGGAGACTAGGGAGAGCATCTAGCTGAAGCTCTGTGCATGTTATCCTCTTTTCCCTACCATCATCTCTCAGTCTCCTCTTGTCACCCTTTGTCTCTTCGTTAAAAATCATTATTTTTTTTCCTCTGTGTGAGATTTTGTCATTAGATGAAAGGTCATGGTTATAATCTGAATCCTGGATAATAAATACAGTGTAAAATGGATTGAAATGCATAGAGCAAAAAGACTTTTTCAATTAAAAAACAGTTTGCCAAGCCTGTGCGGGAAAAACAACCATATAGACTCTGAATTCTTTTCACTGATAATTAGCTGCTGCTGAAAGTTAATTACTTTCAGGATCAAAGGCAACAAAACTAGAAATAAAATGCAAGAATTCCTTTTAGATTTACAGCTTAAATAAATGTTTGCCTTCAGAGCAGACGGTATGCCAAAGCCTTCCTGGAGGCTAATGAACTCGGGACTCTTCAATACATAGAGACCAGCTTTAAAGTTCAGTCTGATGGGTAAAGAAATAAGATGAATTTTATTCCCTTTGGGAGTGTGTTCTGGGAGACTGTGTAAGAGAAGTCAAGACTCCCTATATTACCTTCACTTTCTTTATCAAAGGAACCACAAAATACTGGCCCTTTTGAACAATTTATACCCCATCTGCTTTCTTCTGGAAAACTCCACTCAAAATTCTGATTCGATTTCTGATTCATCTGAGCAACAGATATGTGTTATTAAGAAGCCCAAACCTGAGGGTGTGACTGTTCTACTTGTTCTCATCCCACTGTCTAGCCAGGGCGTGTTGGGTGGCTTTGTTCTCTTAAACTTAATGCACTTCGAGCACTTCTTCATGAAATGATTTTAAAATGTCAAAAACAGAACATAAATGAAATTTCTATCATCATATAGTTTCAATTTCTTTTCTGGTAATAGAGTGTGATCTTTGAACAATACATTTGGGGATAGAATGGTAAGGCTGTGTGATATCTGTGAAAGATTTAAGTTGGTGTGAAGACTAAGCTATCTCATAACGTTGGCTAGAGGAGCATGGAAGATGGGGACAGTTGTTTTTTTCTTTTTCTTTTTCTTTTTTCTTTTGAGGGGGAAATTTCTATGTTTGTATCATATTAGGGTCACTTTACTTACCAAAAGAGCACAGGCATATGTATTTTTTAACACATTAAATTTCCAGTTTTTCTTGATGCTGAGCACATTGTGTAAGCAAGCTTCTATTCTAGTCTTAAATTTTTCATTTCCCTGAAGATTGTTTTGCTTAGCAATAATTTATGCAATCATTGACTATTTGCATATCTTCATTTGATAAATATCTACATACATAAACCCTTCACTCAGATTTAGTTGAGTTAGGTTTGATTTTTTGGGGTTGTTAAGTAATAGTTGTAATTATGTATTTTCACTCTATCAAATGTGTTCTATCTTGTGTAGTGTCTTTTAAGTTTGCTGTTGCATTGCTCCCTTGCAATTCTGGGACTGATGTTTGGTACTATATGCAAGAAACAACTGAAAAATTTTTATCTATGATTTTCTTAGGTTTCCATAGGTTTGAGTCTTACACCTACACTTCAGTTTTGGTTCTTGATTTGGATTGTCCCAATATTGATTATTGAAAAGTCTTTCTGTTCTCTTTTTGTCTTATTGCTGCCTTTGTAGAAGGTCAGATGACCCCAAATGCATAGTTATGCTTTTTGGGGGGGGCTTAATTTGTCTATCTTTGTGTCAGTTCTTCCTTATTTGTTCTTGTATATTTTTGTATATTTTGAAATATGTTTGACATGAGAAATGTAAGTCTCTCAAATTTCATTTTTATTAGTATAGTTTTAGATATTAAAGGTTATTCAACATTCCATATATATTCTGCAAATATTTCCAATAATTTTCTAATAGAAACTGCATAAATCTCTGTTGCTCTGTAGAGGTACATTTTATGAAAACTAAATTCCCTAATCCATGAGCCCAGGATGTATTCCTTCCATTTATTTGCGTTTTCTTAAGCTTCTTTCAACATTTTTGTAGGTCACTATACAATTCTCTCACCTACTTGAATACTTTTCCCCCTAAGGGTTTTGAAACACTCTTGCAAATAAAATTGTTTTCATGATGTTTTTTCAGCTTACTCATTGGTAGATTTTAGAGAAAGACTGATATTTATATGTTGACTTTATATCTTGGGACTTGAATGGCATTCATTAATGTGTGTATACATATGTGTGTGTGCTTGTGTACATACACACTAATGCACACATGCACATGCACGCATACATGCACCCACACATGTACTACTTAAATTTTCCTACATATACAGAAATGTTATCTTTTAGCAGAGATAATTTTATTTTCTTCTTGCATTTTAGATAATTTTTCTTTTTTCTGCATAAATTTTACTGGAAGAACGCTCACCACTCTAGTACAGATCAAAACTGTGGGAATCCTTTATTGTTCTTCATCTTAGAGGGAAACCTTTTATTTTTTTTTCCTATTGAGAGTAATGTTCAATCTGGCTCTTCTGAATTCTACTTTTCTATACAGAAGTAGTGTATACCATTTTAAAGTGAATTTTATTATAAAACAGCCTTTCTGATTTTGGATACTTGTTTTATGCCACTGAGATGACGGTATGATTTTTAACTTTTGTTCCAACAATACTGTGATACATGGATTTTTTCTATGTGGAATCATTCATGTACCCCAGGGATACAATTCACTTCGTCCTCATACCTTTTACTGTGATGTTAAATTTGATTTGCTACTATTTAGATGAGGATTTTGTGTCAATGTTTAATGATGTTAGTCTATAGCTGACTTGATTGGAGTCTTTTGATATTGGTTCAGGGAAGCGCTAGCCCCAAATAAATTTGTATATGCTCTATCTTTTTTCACTTTAAGGAAATTTAAGAAGAATTGATGTTAAGTAACAAAAATAATTGGTGAAATTTCCCCCACTGAAGTGTTGTTGACCTCTGTTTTTCTTCTTGGGGAGCTTTCTGGTTTCTAATTCCTAGTTTCTACTTACCCATTGTAATATATTGGGATTTCTTTATTGTTTGTGACTCGCTTTTGCTAAATTTTATTTCTAGAAATAAGTTTATCTCTTCTAGTTTATCAAAATTATTAGCTTATAATTTTAGAGTACTCTTTCATAAGCTTTTTAATTTGTCACCAGTCAGAATAGTCCCTGTTTTCTGAGTTTCATTGCCTTATTATTTTAATAAGAATATGAAAGAATTTGCAAAATTTTCTGATATTTTTAACAAAATTTGTAGTTTTATTGTCTTTTAATTATACTCTTTGTCTCGAACTTTTAATTTCTTTTATGTCCCTTTCATTATCCCCTTCTGCTAATTTTTGACTAAGTGTGATCTGTTTTTCTGGTACTTCGGAGCATGAAGTTAAGTTTTAGAATTGAAAATTTTCTTCTTTTGAAGAGGGCATTTGCACCATTCATTTGTCACTTAGCTGTACCTGCTACATCTTAAATTCTGACAGCTTTGTCATGTTCTTCTTCTACCATCTTACTGACAGCACTTTTCTATAAAACTTTTAGTATCATAGTATGGCAGTCTTGCTTTAAAACACAAAACCTTTCTAAACAAAACAGTCCTTTTAGGTTTTGAATATATTAAATCTGTACTGAATGTTGAAGCATAGGCAATTAAAAGCACAGAGGAACATGTGATCTTTCAATGGCAAGGCAAAGACTTAGTAAAACACATTCAGAGCTCAAAACAATAAACAAATAATATATTTTAATTACTCAATTTATATTGAAAAATCTTACTTGTCTAGGACAACATACTAAAGAATTCATTTTGACAAATATTTGTGCCAACAAAACCCAATACTTTTGAAAATGTCTAGGTAGACACTGGATGATTTGGAGGTCTGCTATGAGTTTCATAGATCTCTTTCACTAGATAAAGTTTATGAAAGCTCAACCTTGCTTAGCCTTCAGTTATTCACCAACAAGCACATATTCACAATGTACTGGAAAATCACCAAACATCTAGTCCAAGTTGCAGCCATGAGAGTCTAGCCATTGGTATAACTAGAACTAAAGCCATACTGTAGGGTAAAGAACAGAAGAGAAGACATGGCAATGAGAGAGTTCGCATTAATAGTTATATTGCAATTCTTACCATCCCTAATCTTAGTCTAACCCCTTTTACCTTGCAACTCCCAGGTTCTTCTGGGACTCAAATAGTTATTCCAGTATATCTTAATGAAACCAAAACTTGACTCCTCTTTCATTTTCTGCAGGATGGACATGGACAGAGTTAAACCTTTTTTTAAATTTTTTTATTTTATTATTTTTATTAAAGATTTCCATCTCCTTCCCTCCTCCTCCCTCTTCTTCCCTCCCCTCCCTTCCACCCATACCCCCACTCCACCCCTCTCCAAGACAAAGAACCAACAGGGTTCCCTTCACTATGTTAAGTCCAAGGTCCTCCCAGCTCCCCCTAAGTCCAGGAAGGTGAGCAACCAAACTGACAAGGCTCACAGTGAGCCCGTCCCTGCTGTAGAGTTCACGTTCATTGCCATTGTCCTTTTGAAAGTTAAAATGCTTTCGCCCTAGGATTGAACTGTTTGGAAAATGTTTTCCAGTGAGGTTAGCAGTTTTAACTGAGTGTCCTAGCGCTTTCCAATCCAGCCACCTTTTGTATTCTTCTTATCCTATTTTTCCCCTTTTGTTTGTTTTTTTTTTATTAAAATTCATCAGGGAGAAGCCCTAAACTAGGTTTAGAATTTTACTAAAATTAAATGAAATGAGAGACATGAAAAAAATAGAGACGGCTGAAAGTGAAGAATGGTAAAATAGTAAAATTCCATGTAATAAATAAATCTTAAATTTAACCTCCTAGATGATTGATCTCTTTTATGCCTGGTGGCTTTTTCACATTAGCCAGGTGAGCCTAACTACCATATTAATAGTGATCTGACTAATTTGCAATAAAATTAATACAGACAATATGGAACAGTGAATTTTAAAATTGTGTTAAGACCAAACATTTCTTTACATTACAAAGTACTCAAGAACTGTCATGAAAATTTGCCTTTGATAGATCTGCTCTGGGTATACTTTCTACTTCAGATTTAAAAATTCACAGAAGACGGACCTTTTCTCTCTCACATTAGCCCCCCTCATTTATTGTTGTTCCAAGATGTTCCTTTTCTCCATTAATGTAATTATCACCAATAAACAAAGGTTATCTGTCCCATCATTTTAAAGGGAAACCGCCTTAAGTCCTACCAATCAAATCCTATTCTGTAATTGATATGAATGGATTATAATGACTTGTTTAAATATACTTTTCAGAGTTTTCAAGTGTTCATGTATGAAGAAAAAGAATACTATTCATCCTTAGTACTGGGTTACAGGGAAGAAACTCTGTTGGCATTTTTTACATTATTACCATGATAATTCTAAAACAACACACTTACCCATATTACAAGTAATAGATTTTAAAGAGATCAGCTAAATGGTCTAGGGTTCAACAGCTGAAGTGGCCATCCTAAAGGCAGTATCCAAATACTAAATCTCTAGGCCATTCTACCTCAACATTTTTATAACTTCATCCTTTTTAATAACATTAAAGTGGCATAAGTCATTTAATGTGAAAAGCTTATGAGATTTACCATGCCATGAACATTGTGAAGAATGATAATAATGTGTTTCATAAATAAAAAGTTATGTTGTTTAGAAAGAATTAAATTAACAGGGATAATGACACTTTATAATATTTTGGGGGGGACATTGTATATTTCAAAACATATAAGAACCTGAAACTTGGGGACTGGAGAGATGGCTCAGCAGTTAAGAGCACTGGCTACTATTCCAGAGAACCTGATTCCAATCCCAGGAACCACATGGTGGTTTATAACCATCTGTGATGAGATGTGGTGCCCTCTTCTGGCCTGCAGGCATACATGAAGAAAGAACACAGTATACATAATAAATAAATCTTTAAAAAAAGAATCTAAAACTTTAGGGAAGTAAAAATTATATCAAAGCAAGGAAGCAGTGGCTTTTATAGCAGATAAGAGCATCTGATAAACGAATTAAAAATCAAGAAAAAGCTTTTGGAAATGGCTTCCTGGTAAAATAGTTCAAAAGACAAACTGGCTCTTTGAGCATTAGGATAATATCTTCCGCGTTTGTCTTAGGACCCAAGGGTCACCCAAAGCTGGGAAGGGGTGACAATAAACAAATTGTGGGCTTTTTCATCAGCAAGAAAGGTCCACAAATGACAAGGAAGCATTGTGGGAGTCCTGTTGGGGGTGGGAAGTACCGGGAAAATAACTGCTTCCAAGTATGTTAAACATGGATTTCTGAAAGGGGCAAATGCAATTCTGGACAACTATAAAATAATACTATTTTAAAAACATGAAGCTCAAATTCATTTATTAGACTTGTTCACCATGATATGTATATAAATATAATAAATAAATGTAAGTATCACATTGACAAGGAATGAAACTATCTCAAGAACAATACAGTCACTATTGCTTTGAATTTAAAAGATGGGTGTGATTTCACTAATGAAGTCTGTTCATTTCAGTGTGAAATAGTATAAAGAACTAAAGAATTAAGAATGCTTTGACTACCATGGAATCAAATATTTAGTAACATTTATCAAGTCCTTAGCAGTGGTATATTCACGATACATTGAGTATGGCAAAAAAAAATTAGACCTATACTACTTTCTAATAGAAAAAGTCTTAGTATTTCCTCTAACAAATTATATTAAATTGTTATCACACCAATGTCAAGACACATAGCTCACACTGAACAGACTGAAAGGTTATAGGCTGGTATAGAACAGGTATCCTCACTTTATGAATTAAGGGCATTGGGTTATTAACTTGGAATCAAATTATAGTTTGGCCACTTTAAACAAGTTTCACCATCTTTATAACTTAGTTTTTCATATCTCAGAAGAGCAATTATGTTACCTACTTCACCATCTTCCAAAGGTGTAAGGATTACCTTGGTGCTGCCCATCAAATAAGACATTTAACCTGCAGTCAATATTGAAGGTGACAGCAGCTATTAAAGTGGAAAGAATTCTGGTCTTGACACAGCAACACAGGACATGTGGAACTGTTACTAACCTACCTCTGTGACCTTAGATGAGTCATGGTGTCTCAGAGCACCATCTCTCCATCCATAGAGAAATATATATTTTCAGTCTCTTTGTATATAGGTCTGTCATCTAGGAGATGGGGGTAGCTTTGTTGAGGAAGTGCTTGACGTGAGTTTTGACCCTAGAACTTACACAAAAGAAGCTGGGGGACTTGTCATGGGCATTGTCACAGTGCTCGAGATGCAGTGGCAAGAGAATTCCTGTGGTTGTTGACCTGTCAACCTCACTGAACCTGTAACCTTCAGGTTCAATGAAAGACACAAAGAGGAAGATACTTGTATCAGTGTGTGCTGGTGTTTTTATACATTCTTGTATGTCCACTTCACACACACCTGCATAGCAGTATGCATACACACACACAAAATTTCTGCCACCAACAAACACCCCCCATACACAAAGTGGGGGTTATGTGATATACATGTTTATATCTGTTCATTAAAAGCTAAGAAAATCTGTTCATTTCCAGATGGATGACATTAGCAGAAGTATCATCCATTGACAGAAACAGCATATATTATCAGTTAATGTGGCAACATTTTGAAATAGAATTGAAGATTAGTAAGGATCCAAAGCATTTGTCTTGAGCTTTAAAGACGAATAGAATGCTCATATATGCCAACTTAAGTCTTCAAAATTGAGCATTGGCCAGAGGTAGAATATATGATTTATTTAAGTCAATACTGAAGTGCAGACTCCTCCCATTTTCTTCCACACCAGGTGCCACCACCTTCCTCCTCACACCCCTTGCAGACTTGCAATTATACATCAAGGAGATCCTTAAATAGAAAGAGATAAGAGTTTGTGGGGCTGATCTTTTTTATATAATTGGAAAAGAAATATTCATGAAAGTAAAATAAATTAACAAAGACTGAGGTTCTTACTTGCCATATTCTGTTAGTCGAAGACTTCTTTGTGTGTGTGTGTGTGTGTGTGTGTGTGTGTGATGTAATAGATAGATATGCAAGAAACTTTGTCTTTAAGAAGATAGTGTATGCTTAATGCAAGAGGGGTAGAAAGAGGGAGCGTAATCTGAAGGGAAGATATAGACAGTTTTGTGCATCACCAATGATTGTCACTCAGAGGCCCAGGAGGTTAAAAGGGTAAGACCACAACAATATTCACGTCCTCAGAAGGTATCACTCCTTTGCATTAGAAAGATTCAGACTCTATAATTATATGCACCCTGATAGCACCAAGTTCTTTGTCTAGTTACTGTTTAATAAACTCTTCTGGGTGTTTGAATTTTGAGGATTATATTAGGACGTATTTGGAACCGACTTGGATTTTCTTATTTTGTGGGAGCGTGAGATAAGGACTCAATTTTGTTAGGACTGGGAAGGATATGGGCTGCCTGTTGTCAAGATGAATAGAGCCCGCACTTGGACAGCTCTGCTTTTCATAGTGTGGATTGACAAGAGCTGTTCATTTCCAGACAGATGACAGAAAGACATGACTTTCCCCGCCCATTGATTCTGACATGGTCTGGTCCAACATCTACATCTATACACATACTTCATCTGCTTTCTGTTCTAAGAGGCTCTAAGGGTTCTGTGGATCTCTGGCAATCAGGAGAGAGTTTTATTGTTTGTTGAAATTTAAATGATAGTGTAATGAAAACAGTGGCCAGGACGGCTATGGTGTTTGTGATCTAAGCTGGAGGTTAAGTTTTTAGCTCCTAAAGTATAGAAGACAATGAACCATGGTAACAATGGAGTGGTTCAAATTAAAATATGAGTCCACATTCTCTTCTTTGGTAAATGTAATAATAATGAAGAAGGCCATATGATGTGGAAATCCCACCTGGATGCTGTAAATATTATTGGTTAATAAAGGAACTGCTTTGGGCCATAGCAGACCTATAGAGAAATAGAGCTAGGTGGGGAAAACTAAGCTGAATGTTGGGAGACAGAAGGCAGAGTCAGGGGGATGCCAGATACCCTCACTAGAGACAGATGCCAGAACTTTAGCCGGTAAGCCACAGCTATGTGGCAATACATAGATTAATAGAGTTGGGTTAGCTTAAAATATGAGTTAGCCAGGAATACTCTTAGGTTATTGGCCAAACAGTGTTGCAAATAATATGGTTTCTGTGTGATTATTTCGGGGCTAAGGGGCCGGGAACAACCAAGCAGCCCCCCCCCCGCAACAGCTGTTCTAGACAGTGGCAGAAACAGCAGGGTAATGTTGATATCTTCATTCAGTTTCACAGAGTATCCATAAATAAAAGCATTTGTAAGACGATACAAAATAAGAGAGGAATTCAACAGAAAAAAGCATAATGACTCAACCACATAGGATGTAATAGAAATTTTTAATTTCAGCAAAAGAGTAAAGACAAGGTGAAAAGATAAAAATAAGGGGTAGCTATAGTGGATGATCATATATGATCATACATTGCACAGCTTTATGTTGACCTGAATTTAATTCTGTGTTTTGAATTATGCCCTCCTCCCAAAGGATATCAAGAGGGTAGATATAAGCAGGTATAAAATAAAGATACAGAAGTGCAATTCTTTTTAACATGAGTCTAAAGATCCATTTTGAATGGTCTAGAAATAACATGTTGCATTGTCATGGAAGGTGCAATTGACAGAATGACCATGAGAGGTGACATTTTGAAGGTAGAGAACAAGGGTTCTGAAACCAAAATGCAGTGTAGAACGTCACTCTTTATCAATTAGAGTCTTGATTAAAAAACAAAACAAAAGTCAGCCACCGAACTTTTCCAGAGCTGTCTATACTCTGTATAGACAGAGTATGTATATGTCAGTGTCAAGGCAGTTAGTCCTGGCTTCTCAGGGAAACGTGAAGACAAGAACAGCTCGAAATTAGGATGTTTCTGGAAGCTACTCACTCATATTGTTGCTGTTCGTGTCTGCTTCCACAACAGTTGGGAATTGGTAGATTTCTGATAACGTTAAATTAATTTATGAATATTTAGCAACTTTTACTGCATTTCCAGGTAATAACTAACCTTCCTCAAAGAAGAAATCAAATAAGCCCTAAACAACATGCTTCTGTGATAGACCCCTGTACCATGGTAGATACAATTTGTATACCTGGCTCAAATCCAGACATCTTGGATAGGAGTGTATTGACTCTACAAATAAGGCTTTAAAAATACTTTCTTGATAAGTAAATCTACATAACACATTTCTTAATTTGAAACTTTTTACCTACCTTTATAATAGTTTATAAATCTAGGTTGAATTCAGTAAATATAAAATTATATTAATCATTTTTGCATAGTAGTTTTATAAATGATTCATAAATATAAAAGTTGTTATATCTACATTTGATCTACTGTGACATTACTAAAATTACACCAATTTAATCTTCTGGCTTTGATAAAAATATGAAATGTAAGACCTAATTTTAGTTAAAGGATCGTTGAACTTCATCATGAACATTTTTGTTTCTTTGTTAAGTTTCTTTAAATCATGATTTCTTTATGAAAACCAAACTTCTCTAAGGCAAGGAGAATCTCAGAATATCCACAAAGACTCAAATTCATTTTTGTACATTTTCTTATTCATTTTTAATAATTTCTACTCTTAAAAATGTTTTCATCAGCATGTAACACGGTCCACTTTGCCATTTCTGAAATAAAAATAGTTTTCTTTGTGTTATGTCTCGTCTTATGTATTTTAACTTTTGACTTATTATCTTTGTCATGTCAGGATGAAAAATGGATCTCTCTAGGAACTTCAATTATGTCAGACTGAAAAATCATTTCTCTTGACTGCTTTGGGCAACTGCATGTTCAAAGCCCCTTTGCCTCATTTCTCATGGTTCTCTTTGTGGCTACGCTGCCTTCCTGCTTTTCAGGTCCATTTCCATTGCCAATGACAAATCTTACACTCAGGGTCAGACCCAGTCCATGTGCATGTAACAATCCCCAAGCTCATGGCAAAGATTTATTTAAAAACTTGTCATTACCAGAAGCTATTTATTCCCTGAAATGTCAACTTGTACACATGTGTAGTTATAAAGTACAATGATGATACACACATATTCACATACATACACTTAGAGAGAGGGAGGAAGAGAGCAAGAGAGAGAGACTAAGAGGGAGAGAGAGTAAGAGAGAGAGAGAGAATATGGGTGGTATTATTTTTTAAAATGCAATGACTTTCACTCTAAGGAAGCATTTCATTGTATGAGCTGTGTTTAAGTTTATCTGAACCTTATCAGTTGTTGTTGGATGTCTACAGTGCTTCCCCTAGGAGGTATGAGACGATTCTAAACCTAGAATTCAGTACAAACATCTTTTAGCACAAAGAGAATACTGAATGATGTCACCCTCTGATTCCAGTGATCTTTCTGTCTGTTCTCAACACCTTCTCAACTTTTAAAATTCCCTTACCTAATTCTCTGATAGCTAATGGTAAAAAAGAGAAACAATATAGGAAGCCGTAATGGGAGCTCTCTCTTCTATCTGCTATCCTTTCCCCTTCTCTTCTACCCAAAGCATCATGAGTAAACTATGTTCTTTTGATGGTTTGATATTCTCCTATGACTCTTGATCTTCTTTCCTATATTGTGAGGACTTCCTTGGATATCTCCCTTCCTAAAATCTTGATCTTCCATCAGAGAGGGGAAAAGAAGTTTCTCTCCCTAACCCTGTGAAATTTTTCATGTGGCATTTAGAACATTCCATTTGGGATTATAATTCTTGATTTACAGCTGCTGTTAAAATTTCTAGAGTCTCAGCTCTTTGAGAGTCTGTTCAACATCATACTTCACCCAGCACCCAACTTACAGCTTGGTTGCCACTGTTATTTTTATTCAAAATCGCAGTTCACCGAGTGAGCGTATCAGGGTGAGTCAAGAAAGCAGCGGTAAACTAATGAGACTGTTAAACAGGAAAATGTAATGATCATGTCGAGTGTGATAGAATGCCCATCAAAGTGTAATCATTCATTCTTGAGTTTGAAACAAAGGAAGCATATATGTTTAAAGGGCATTTTAGCTGGTAAAAAAGTCACAGAGGCATTCATTATTATTATAGTGACCCTTATTACCGAAAATTGGCATTTCTATCTAAATGGCACTCTATAAAATTAGATTTTTCAATAACATATTAAGCAAAAACACTGTTCTTGTAGGTTAAGTCTGAGGTTCTTCTGAATAAAGGGAATGAAGCAGAAAATTCTGAACTGAAATATAGTATTGATTTGACATTAAGCTTAATGAGAAACAAGAAATGAATGCTGTGGGCAAGAAAATAATAAAATAATTATATTCCTTTTGAATTCCTCTTATCGAATTAAATTATAATTTTGATGAATCTTGAAGTTTACATAATTGGGAAACCTTATTTTGTGTATAAAAATATTTAAATCATACAGACACTAAGTGGCTTAGATAACAAGAAGCTAGTCAGGAAGACAGGAAGATGTGTGGGAAGGAGACATCATATATCTTGAATAAAGTTCAGAAGGCAGAAACCGCAACAAGCTTCCGTTCTGGTTTTGGCTAAATAAATTGATATTTAGTAATATATGGCTATTATGCCAGTAAGAGAAAATAAGCAACTGAAATAACAAAATAAAATTTGACTTCTAAGTACCTTTTATTTGTACACGCAATTTTTACATTAGGTATGTTGCGAATGCATTTGTGTCAGGATCATAGGGTCAACATGGCAAAAATGGAAAAAAGGATGGAAAGCCTATATTGTAACGTGAGAAACGGGGCCTGGAGAGATGGGCCAGTCTTTTAGAGTACTTGTTGCTCTTGCAGAGAGCTGGGTTCAGTTTCTGGCACCCACACGGCAGCTAACAACTATTCATGGCTCCTGTTCTGGGGATCCAACCCTGGCACCAAGGACACACATAGTGCACATGCATACATGTATGCCAGATGCTCATGCCCATAATAGAAATAAATGCAAAAAGATTTCATTAAAGCAAGAAATGTTGAAGTCCTTAGTTCTATTATGATTAATTTGCTTGTAAATACAAGTGTTTGTTTGTATGTCCGTGTGAGAAGCAGCAGCTTAATTTATTTACAAGACATCCTTAAGTTTTCTCACTCATCCACTTATTCTTTCTTTTAATCCAAATAAAATTTGAGTAGCACTGACAAAGTTAAATAAGATCTTGGTTTCTAGTAGGCTTGTATTCGTTGTGGGCAAAACGTAGGAAAAAGCTGCTGTAAGAATTAATTATGTGTCTCACAAGCGGTCGGTACAACATCATTACATAACATCTACAGCAAAGGAGGGGAAGGCTCTCGGAGAAAAATGATCATGAAAGCCTGACGCGATAAAAGCCCTTACTTTTTATTTACTTATCTTGTTAGGGAAGACATCATCTGGAAAGGAGAAAGAAAACAGAGGAATACAATTCATTGCTGATTGAATATAGTAACTTAAAGAGCAGAGAATATTGAAGTGTGGGGTTCACAGAGGAACCCCCTCACCAACCCTGAACTAATATTTGATGTTTCCGGTGCTGACATGTCATAAAGTAGCAGCTCTTGGACGCGGAGGGCTCGTTAGTACAGTGACATGAGCGTAGTGTCCAGCCTTGTCCTAGTCAATGCTCTCCTCTGTAAGTGTGGTAAACCTGCTCCCCCGGCTACAGAACCACACTGTCGAGAAGGCAAATCTCTTAAAATATTGCTTTCAGAACAGATTTGAAATTGAATCTGAAACAAAGGAACTCACATAAAAAGTGACTTCATGTTTCCATTTCCTCTACACTGAAAAAGAAAAATAAACTCCATCTTTTTATTCCTTCTTCTTCAACTATAACTATCTTATCTTTTCTCTACTGTGACACAGAACTTGTTCTTAATTTTTTTTAACTTAATAAAACCCAGAGACAGGCTTTTATGCATATTCATGTATACTTGATTAATAATTGATGAGAAGGCCTGGGGCAGGTGGTAGAGAGGAAAAAAAATCTTTAGCAGGGAGCAGGATGCAAGAAGATCTCTCACTAACCTCCTTCCCAGGGGGAAGAGAAGCAGAGAGAGTAAAAGGCAATGGGGGTTGGGGGTGCAGGCTCGAGGCAGAATGTCATAGCACAATGCTGGCTCCATGATTTACATATTTAATTGCTTCCTGTCTTTAGCAGTTGGGCTCTGTGCTTCTGATACATTCTCTGAGAAATTCCTCTTGAGACCAAAAAAAGTGCACAGCGTAGGAGGGAAAACCGAGCTGAAGCCTGCAGGATGTCCTAGGGGCTGAGGAAGGGCCATTGCCTTTGTCATGCTCTCTGACTGTCAAGTGGCTCTAAGAACAGCTACGCCCAGGACCAGTCTCCCACAGACAAGACAGCATTGTGATGGTCAGGCCAGGCTGGGCCAGCACCTTGCACCTGAGTTTAATAATTAGCTAAATATACCCTTATTGTACGGTCTCACTGTATATCCTATTTTCCTAAATTCATGGGGCCACGTAGGGTTTTCAAAACATTTTCCCTTAGTTCTTCTGACGTCAGTGGTCTTATTTATGTTTTTTTTTTTTCTCATGAGTGTACTCAAAAATAAAGAACTCACGTGACTTGTCCAAACACTGCTGAAGATGGAAGTCGGTTGAGAAAGCAACCTGTCTGGAGTCTAGAATAGGACAATATATTCTCAGCAGAAGATAACACAGTGTGTGGGGGCAATGCACATAGCAGAGTGTCATGTTCCTACAAAGCCACAGATCACTGATTTTGACTCGATTTTCCAGTGTTATCATGTGACACGTTTATGATACTAGAAGTAGTGTGTCACCTAATTGAGTCACGCAAAATTCAAAATTTGAAGCTGTCATGTGAATATTCACTACGAGCAATATTATTTACAGAATTTCAAAGCCTTTATCAAATTTCATGGAGTCTTTTAGATTAAGCCAGTGGTCTATGGCGAGAGGAGTAATTCGAGTCTCTTGATGCCACATCAATAACAATAAGCCCCAAATTTACGAGGATATTTTGGAACACTGCTTGGTTTTGATGACTATATCTGAGCCGAAGCCAGTGTGGTCGAATTTCTGACTGCAATACTGTAAGTCAAGAGCTGTAAACTGTTGTGGGACAAGAGACTGAGAATGAGCAATACCCAGAAGAAGGTGAGTGACGGCGATCAGAACTTTGGTCTTCCGATCCCCTCAGCACCAAACAGTGTACTGTAGGGCATGTTTTTCTAAGTACAAAAGCTGGTACTGAGCACTTTCCCATGCGGACTGTGCCAGTAGGCCAGGCCAGGGTTCATTTTTCATCATGGTTTTTCCTATGCAGAAGATAATCGTTTATTTATGATCTTGGATAGTAAAAATCAAAGTAATATTTAAAAAACAATGGCAGTTCTGGCCATTCTCATTTTCTGTTGTGAAGGCAATGATAAATAATAAATGAACAGTTGATGCATATTTTAGCAGAAATGAATCATTGTAAAAATATTAACTACTTATTTATTAATACTTAACTACTCTATATAGTACTTACTGACAAGTATGAAAACAAATTATTGTTTCCTTTATTTCCTTGAAATATTCAAGGAACCAAAGAAAAAATATTCCAAATTTATCAGATGTTACTACCAACATTATAGTTTGAACTACCTTTTCATGAGTCCTTATTTGACATTATCATTGGTTGAATATTGATTTTTATTTGAAGGCTTAAATGGATAACAGTGTAGAAAATCATGAGTTTTCCCTTCAATCCCTTACTTTCACAATTAACATTTTAAAAGTAACTTCATTAAAGCTTAGTTTCACATGTGCTTGGGCCCCAGATACTAAGACTTAAGAATATGACAACTCAATATTATTTTTTTGTTGTTTTTGAAATCCTTGTGTCTGTGCTTCTCATCTAACCAATTGGCCAAATAATGGTTCAGTTTTTGCATCATTACTGACTCCCTGTTCCCTCCCCTCCACATGACTAATACCAAAGCAATTGCTTCTCCTATAAGTATATTTGGTCTTGAGGATATTATTATTATTATTATTAGTAGTAGTAGTAGTAGTATGTGTGGTGTATTGTGAATTTCATCATGTAAACAGAGGCTTCTGTTCACTGTTTTGAACTCGGATACTAAAAACAAGTCTCTTTTGGACACCCTTTGTCAGATGCCTGGACTCATTTTAGATTCTAATTGGAAGCAGTACTGCACCATTGCAATGGATTTCCTCCACCCTTTGCTCCTGTGTGGCCTGTGTTTCAGTGGCAGCTGAACCTTCATGCTGCCCCTTCCTTCTCAGTGACTGCTCACCCACTTCTTCCAAATCATAGGACAAAACTAAGATGTTCATTTGAAATTTAAACATCTAAGAGAATCCATTAATTTTTGTAGCATACTCATAATGATGCTGCAAGATGTTACTTTTAGTTTTTTATTTTTAATTTTTTGGAAATATTTATTTTATTGATTATTATTGAGCTCTACATTTTTCTCTGCTCCCCTCCCTGCCTCTCCCCTTCTCCCTTCAACCCTCCCCAAGATCCAAATTTACTCAGGAGATCTTGTCTTTTTTTATTTCCCATGTAGATTAGATCTATGTATGTCTCTCTTAGGGTCCTCATTGTTGTCTGAGTTCTCTGGGATTGTGGTTTGTAAGCTAGGTTTTTTTTTTTTTGCTTTATGTTTAAAAACCACCAACGAGTGAGTACATGTGATAATTGTCTTTCTCTGTCTGGGTTACCTCACTCAAAATAATGTTTTCTAGCTCCACCCATTTTCCTGAAAAATTCAAGATGTCATTATTTTTTTCTGGTGTGTAGCACTCCATTATGTAAATGTACTACATTTTCCTTATCCATTCTTCTGTCGAAGGGCATTTAGGTTGTTTATCTGAGCATTGTGTCTGCCTGTATGCATGTCACAACAATGTGCAGTACCTATGGTAGTCAGAAGGGTGTGACAAAAGCCATATAACTGAGCATACAGGTGTCTATGAGCTGCCTTGTATGTAGGAGCTGGGAACTAAACTCAGGCCTCCATCAAGGAAAGAAAGTGCTCTTAACTGTTGAGATATATTTCCAGTCCTGTAAATTTTTATTTTATGAAAAATATTTTTTTTTCTGTCTGTGACAATACTTTACTTGCAAAACAGTTTTTCCTAGGGAACTTACAGTTTTCCAGAACTTATTCCTTCCCCACTCCATATGGGACACTTTGTGATCATAGCTGTGGGTATTACACAGGCAAATCAGGAAATCAAAAGAGTTCAACGAGCTAGTAGACTAAGTCTGACTGTGAATTACATTCACATTAAATGCTTTTAAAAAGGAAGTTCCCCATGATTTCCTATTTAATTTCCGAGTCAGTGTAACCAAGCATGGAGTCCAAGAATGGATATAATTTGAGAATCCTCTGCCTTTAGAAGAATGAGGACATTTCAGAATCGCTGACTTAAGTGAGTACCTATTATGTGTTTTTACATCCAATCCAATTTTACCTTTGATGCAAGTTTTAGTATTCTTTGACTTAGTTTCTGTACTGGTCGTTGCTTATTGCATTTAAAAACTGATACACAAAATTTTTCATTAACAGATGCCAGCATTATTAGACTCACAAGGAATGCTTATAATTATTGCAAAGGAAGAGAAAATTCTATGATTTAATTTCGTTAAGGAACAGAAACATATCAGAAGCGACAGTGGAACAAAGCAGCCGGCAAAAGATAGTGAAGTTCTGCATTCTCTGTGCTAAGAACCGAATGGCTGGCTGTCGCAGGGGAAGAAAGACAATGCAGAAAAGAGCCAAGGACACAGGTGGGGAAGCACTGCACAATGCTATCTAGAAAACCCTGAATACAAACGCTGAAAACACCATTTAGAGAGTGGAGAGTACGGCCGATTTAGCCAGACAACAATGCATCTTTCCTTCCAACACAGCTTCCTCTCCACTAAGTCTCACTCCCCTTCACTGTCACACAAAATATGGCTCTACACATATTGCAGGTACATATTATTGTGAAGTCAAAGGAAAAAAAAAACTATACACAGTATCAGGCCATTCACGAAAAGGAATGTAGGTTTATGCACCAGAGTGTACCGCTAGAACACCGCTAGAAAGAAATTCTTTTCTAGCCATTATCTAGTCTAGTTTGGAAACACAGGTCAGGGGAAGCTATCCCGGGGAAGCGATATTAAGCTTTCAAAGATAGGAAAATAGTGATGATCCCTCCTGTGTAAAAATATGATGAGGACAAAACAATATTTCAACATAGCTGAATGTGGGAGCTTTCAGATGAAAAAGTATCAAGTATTATGCACGATCAGTAAACAGAGGTAATATTTGTCCACAAGTAAATTTTAGTCTATGCAACAAGTATAACTTTCATTGGACCCCATGTAACAAGTGTAACAAGATAAATGCTATGTACCACCTGCACTAGAGTAGCATGATTCCCGTGTGCTACACACCGTGACAAGGTCTGGAGCACATATTCTTGTGAGTGGCTCTCTGAACATGACTAAATTTGAGATTTCAGAAGAGATCGATGTCAAAATGGAATTCAGCAGTGGATGCTTCCAGATTGAAGTACGTAGAGGGAATCTCGATTCTGCTCTTGTTTGGCCTATGATGTGGATGTATTGTCATGCTCCTGTGTTTCTCTCCATCCTATGTCTTTTCCACTCTACTGTTTCAAGTATTGGATATTTAATAAAATTACTCTTATACAGTAAAATCATATTTTATGCAATCCTTGTTTATATTCTTTAATAAATTAGAACAAATAAATATGAGTGCAGGGGACCTCACAAACAAGGAGATGGTGTCAGATCAGTATAAGCTGAAATTTATGGTTGTTGTCCACCACAAAACATGGCTGTTGGAAAGCAAATTTGGATATTCTGCAAGGGCAGTGGATGTGCTTAATCGCTGAGCCATCTCTCCAGGTCCCAATTGGAACCTTTCTAAGTCAATTGTGTATGATCTCATTGCGGAGTAAGTGTAAATAAGATGTGTTTCCTTCACATTTTCACTTGTTAATCTAGTGGGCAGTACGTGTAATTTTGCCCATACTTTATTACTTAATCCTCTTTGCATTCTCTTAACACATTTATTGATCTCCTCTTTTCAGCTTTTACACTTAATGATCAGAAAGGCATAGCTAATAGCTAGACTTCTGCTGTCAAACACCTGGTTTGGCAAGGACTGCCTGAGGATGGGTTTGTTAATATAAATGTAAACGAGGGTGTTCTCAAAGGAAATATTTCAAAAATGAGGCACACAGGAAAACATTGCATTATAGAAGGAGGGGCAGAGCAGAGGGATTCTGGAGCTTATTCCTTCCCCACAGGGGGGCGGGGTAGATGACTTTCTGTTTTCCCAATGTTGCCAACAGTAGGATCTTAAGCCAAATACAAATTTAGGTTGTCAACATGTCATAATTAACAGTTAAGTGAGCTAACGAAAACAACATCCTTGGCAGCTTGATTCTCTGATGTGACAATGACTTGTTCTTTGAGAGCTCCCTATCTGCATTTGAATTCTGTCTCCAATAAAACCCCTTTATGAATCTTAGCCAAATTACTCTCATTCCCCTGCCTCAGTTTCCTCACAAATAAATTAGAGATAGTGACATGACAAATCTACTTCATTTGGACTCTTTGACGATTTAACTCATGCAGTACCGTCTAGGTATTTTGAATACTGTTTGTTGAGTAATTGTTATTATTCCTCAGGCTATTAACTAGACTTTTTGTTTGTTTGCTGAGGATTAGTATGTTTTACTTCTTCCTAGTCTTCATTCTTAGCAAATGATGAAAAGATGTTGGTATTCAATTACACAGATCATAAAACACTGGATATGCCTTCCTCTTTGGAAATATCCTCTGTTGAAGCATCTCAGCTCCAACACTGCCTAAGAAACTCCTACAAGCTCTATACCCTTTGTCAGCAAAGACTCACAGAAACAATGAAAAACAATCAAGAAACAAGCACTATGTGGTTAGTGAATACAAGTTCTACCACTTTTAAGTAAAGGAAATAATAAATAATTATTGCTTGAAAATATGCTTTATGAAGCTTTCTAAATAGCTATACCTCTCTTATATTGCACCAAATTAAGTACATTAAAAATTTCTCTAATAAGGTATGACAAAAAGTCATGACCTCTTACAGGAAAGAAAAATGATGTGAAATCAGCGTATGTACAAATAAGCATGAATTGCCTGGAAGCTGAAATTACTTATCTGAAAATTATATGGTGGTCCCAGGACCACAAAAACTTTCTCAATGAATTGCCTCCTCTTTGGAGACTAAGTGCTAAGAGATGAATGAATTTTATCTCACCTGAAGGGTCTACACAGGTAACATACAAATATGTAAGAGTTATAAATATATTTGGTATGGATTGTATTTAAGAACATCTGACTTGACACTGTCATTTTTGTTTTAAAAATTACTTGCTGTCTTATTATTTCTGGGTCCAGTAAGTGGTATCTATTGGGTATTCATGTTGTCAGAGCAGCTTGCTAGGAGTCCTAGTGGGCATTCCTTTCCTTGATATATTGTCACTTTGTTCCCTGGATATGTTGTTACTTTTGTCCCACAGGTGGGACCTGTAGGTGTGTATTTGTGTTTGAGTATGTATTTTGCAGTAGAGAAATGTAGTTTGTTACATCCAGTTTTTTAAAAAAAGGAATTTTTACTTCTTAGCAAGAGTGGCTCAGTTGAGGAGGTCGAATTGGATGGCTGCTATAGTCACTGTTCTATTACTGGAAGTGACACCATGACCATGTCCACTCTCATAAAGAAAAGCATGTAACTTTAAGCTTGCTTAAAGTTTCAGAGACGTAGTCCACTATCATCACAGTAGGAAGCATGGTGGCATGCATGGGAGGCAAGATGCTGTAGAAGTATCTGAGAACTACATCCTGTTCCTTAGAAACAGAGAGGTTCTTTCTCTCTCTGCCCTGGTGTGGGCTGTTGAAAGCCTCCCACCAGGAAACCTCAAAGCCCCACTCCCAGTGACACACCTCCTCCAACAAGGCCATGTCTACTCCAACAGGGTTGTGCCTTCTAATTCTTCCAGACAGTTCACCAACTGGGAACTAAACATTTAAATATAGCCTATGGGGCTACTGTCGTTCAAACCACCGCAGACTGGTTATGCACTTGGATGAAAAATCATAAAAGGTTAATAATTTTAGCTTGAGTTTGAAGTTGACACAGAAAAAAAAGTGAGGAAGATAGATATGAAAACCCAAGGAACATTCTAATTGATACAAAATTAATACAGAAAGGAGACAGAGCGGCAGAAGAGATTCAACTAAAATTAGACAGGGGTGAATAGAAGAGAAGAAGGATAGAGAAGGGAGTGAGCACACAGGAAGAAATAGAAACAGAGAGAAGAGAGAGGTACTGCATATGGACAGTTAAGGGATTCACAGGGACAGCATGCTGTTGTTATACTATTTCTGGAAGTTGCAAGCAAATATTCATTATCTGTCTTCTGCAGATTAGGTGTGTATGTGTGTGTGTGTGCATGTGCATGTGAGCACGCACACGTAAATGGCCATATTGCTAGAAACTAGAAAGAGAACAATGGAGAAAGATGATAATGAGATACGAGTGACATACAAGCAAGCAGAACAGGTAACTACAAAAAGGAAATAAGGGGAAGGGCCAGGAAGAAAGAGCATCAAGGTTAGGAGAGGCTAACGAGGGAAATGAGGAAAGATGATGAATGAGAAGAAAGCATAGTGATGCATAACTAAGAAAGTGCAAAATGAAACTCATCACATTGTACATTAACAAAAATTAATGTAAATTGCCATTCTGAGGGGCTAGGGTTGTGCCTAAGTGATACTCGACTAGCATGTCCTATCTTTCTTCTCTAGCATGACAAAACAATAAGTACGTAAAAAGGTATAAATATAAAATAAGAACCCTATTGAGCTGGGTCTGAATGTGCATAAAGGTCAGTGGTGGAGTGGATGCCTACCATATCCAAGACCCAAGGTTCTGTCTCTGATCCAAAGTAAACTAAACAATGAAACAAAAGAAACAATCCGTTGATGACTTGAGAGAGTAACCTATGATGTTTTGTTCCATTTCCTAAGTTGCAACATGATGCTTCATCTCATGGAAACATGTGTGATTTCTCTCACTGCATTAACCATGCAACTATTTGTACTGAAACACTTTTGATCTTGTAATTTTACTCTTCCTGTGGTTTATTTCCAACTTATTGTTGGGTCCCTATTCAATATAAGTACTAATACCAGTTCTTTTACAATTTATGGAGATGTGTGTGAATGTTTGTGTGCGTGTGTGTGTGTGCGTGTGTGTGTGTGTGGTGTGAGAGAGAGAGAAAGGGGAGAGACACACAAACAGAGAGAGAGAGAGAGAGAGAGAAAGAGAGAGAGGGAGGGAGGGAGGGAGGGAGGGGGGGGGGGAGGGGGGGAGGGAGGGAGGGAGGGAGGGAGAGAGAAGACCTATTGGAACATTACAAACATGTTCATATTGAATTTATTGAGTTGTTGTCATTTTAGACATCCTTAGCCTTATTGATTACTAAACTAAGCTATCAGGATTTCAATCACGTGCTAATATACAGAGAAATAGATGAAAACCACTATTTATTAGCTGCCATTAATTGAGAATGGATAGTAAATACTGTTCTCTATGGGATGGTCCTCATCTGAATGTTATCTTTCTCTGTTTCAGTCTCTTGAAAGGCATGGTGCAGATTCCCCAGCTCTGACAATCTCCAGCGAGAGCTGTTACATCATTAGTGGTTGTTTCTAGACTAGTGCTGAACATCTAATTCTCTACTCTGCTCTCCTTGACCAATGAATGCACAGACAATGAGAGCCACTCTTTATTTGAATATCTTAGCAATTAGATTGTTTCCATTTCAGACACCATTGCATATTTATTAGTGAAAACTAATTTGGATTATTATAATTACATCATTTTAAATTGCATTTAAAAACTACTGTAATAATATAGTATAGTAATTCAATCAAAACTCCATAGGATACCTAGAACTTGTATGCCATGTATTCCCTGACAAAACAATTGTTATTCGTATTCATCTTGTTTTTTTTTTTTTTCTTTTCTTATCAGTTCATAGGTATTGCAAGTCATACACTAGGCTTATAGCTAGGCAAAGCTCATAAAATCACGGATTACTAGAGAGTCTTGTAGGGTTTTTTTGTTTTTGTTTTTCAATGTTCCAATATCTTGCAAACCAGATTTTTCTTTTGATTTCTGATTTGAGTTTTCATAAAACCTCAGTGTAACACACAAATTGTATTTCTATGTTTTGCCTGGATTCACTATTAAATCAAAGACAAACTAATTTCTCTTAAATTGGCAGTAAGCTTGCAACGTAGTTTATTTTTTTAAAGTTTTGAGACGTTTGAAAGTAGCAACAAAATTGTTGGTTCTCTCAGTTCTAGTTTTATCTAGGAATTCAGCCCTATTGTGATCCAGCCTGAACCCAGGCAGAGAATACTTTATATATGAGCTAATCTACCCTGTATCATACCAAGACAGAAATAAGACTTGTTAAATAGAATTCTACTGGGAGACGATGCACAATGGCAGAACAGAAGACTGTCATATGCAAGGCTGTGTGGGCTTGATCCTCAGCACCGTGATAGCAAGACAAGGATAGTAAGGGGTCTCTGCTGCTGTTACTATAGACATTTGGATCTTGACTGTCACAGGATAGAACCCAGGAGTAGGATGTGGTATTTTACATCATTTAAGAATAAAAAAAATGGATTTTTAAATTAACTAAATCCATTCATTATTCTAATAATAGTATATATTTTATGATTTCTATGTGTGGTATGCTACTGCAAACAATGTACTTTATGGAAGCTTTCAGTGAAAGAATCAACAGCAATCTTTAGTTATATGTAAAAGTGGAATTATAACCTATATATGAAAGCTGTGGAGTCTTTCTTATCCTTTAAATATATATCTCTAAATGGTTATGATCAATGTATATACTTTGACCAGTGTATGAGTCATAGCTTTCTATCTATCTATCTCTCTATCTATCTATCTATCTATCTATCTATCTATCTATCTATCTATCATCTATCTATCTACAATCTATCTATCTATCATCTATCTATCTATCTATCTATCTATCATCTATCTATCTATCTATCATCTATCATCTATCTATCTACAATCTATCTATTTACAATCTATCTATCTACAATCTATCTATCTATATATCTATCTGTCTAATCTACATATCTATCTGTCTATTTATCTATCACCTGTCATCTGTCTATTATCTATATCTCTGTCTCTCTACCTACCTATTTACTATCTATCATCTGTCTACCCATTAATCATCTATCAACCGATCTACACATATTTGTTTTATGATAAGTGTTAATTTTCTCACCTTTTCAAGTAATTGAATTAAATTTATTGTGACTCTTATCAATATCATTAATCTTTTTTCCCTCTCTGACATTTATTTTTCCTAAAAAGGAGGGAAAGTCTAAAAACTACTTTTGAACTTTCAAAATCTACATTTTTATGGTAATTACTTGCCAGTTTTTGAAATTTACTATTTATTAAATTGAGTAGAAAGGAAGAAAAAAGATAAAACGACATCTGATCTAAGACATTTTCTGGTCCAGTTTAACAGGATATTTCTACTGCCTCTAACTGTGGGTTTATGAACCTCTAGAGGAGACTAGGGACCACCTGAGTTCTAATTGGGCTTTGTTAACCTGATCATTTAAGTGTCTCTTTTACTAACCCATTATTTTCAATAGCTATTATATGTCTTTTTATGGTCAGGAATAAATTGTTCTTTTGTAAAAATCTCTCCGCACCACACCCGCCCCCCCATCTTTGGAATGGACGCCAAATTTCAGCAAGGCACATAAAAGCGAATGTGGTTCTTTGTCCGCAAACTTTAAGCTCAGCAGTGACAAGGCCAGTGCCTGCCTAGTGAATGGATGCTCTGCAAGAGTTCACACGGAAAACTTGCAAAAACCTGCTCCTGTGACAGTGAAGACCAAGGAGGTCTGTTGTGTTTATGGGGGCGGGGTGAGAAGGGTTCTGAAAACCACTAGTCCTGTCTGCCGCAGAAACCCTCTGCCTGTGCTTTGTGCCTTATTTCTATCAGCTTGAAATAACGCCCTAGAAAGCTAGCTGTGACTGAGTAAAAGGAGCCATCCAGTTCAGTGATTCTGCATATTCTTCCCTGTCTTCCACAGTAGTCTCTATATTGCTTTTGAACCTTTTCCATGCATGGTTCTTACTATCTATTGTTTCTTCACCCATTTCTTCCCACTTCTCTCTCTCTCTCTCTCTCTCTCTCTCTCTCTCTCTCTCTCTCTATATATATATATATATATATATATATATATATATATATATATATATATATCGTAATGGTATTAGAAATACCACAAAAAGCAAAAGGGCTTATAAAACAACATTAATAAAATTATCAAAAATCACATCTAGTTACTTATATTTAAATAACGAAAACCATCTTTCATCCAGTGCTGAAGATACATTATGAGACTTCTGTCAGAACGGGCAACTGAATAAACCCAGCACACTTGCTTCATTGGTAAATGTGGTAGTTCATGAAGATCTTATTAAAGTGCTTTTATCTTTATTACTGCCTTTATAACAGAATTGATTATGAAATTTTTTTGAAGGGAAAAAGACATCTATTGTAAAAGATGCTAATTATTGAGAAGCAATTGGTGAGTGTTGGTTCCCCTACTCCAGTTTCAATCACATCAGATGCATTTGGTGATGATGATGATGATTATTATTACTGTTATGTATGGTCCAACTGAAACACATGAAATCAAATCCTACTCTATAGTAGTACTAGCATAGCCTCAACACAACTGCAGTCAGTACAGGAAGGATGAGCTTGCTCTTGTTTCATGTGGTTTTGTTTAAATGTCGTCTTCACAATAGAGAGTCCTCAGACAACAGAGTGCCTTCATGAAAATAGGTAGATCAGGGTGGCCAAGAGCACATGAAGACTATAGATACTTTGAGTATTACAGAATACACTGTGGCTTAAGTAAGAGAGAAGCCAATATTAAATAAGCCAGATAAAACAGAGACTGGCAAATTAATCTGAACTTCCCATAAATAATAAACATAACAAGTATGACCAAAACAGTGGAATACACACACACACACACACATGCATGCAAACACATGTTCACATGCACACATACGTATACACTCACACCATCTAACATAATTAGAAAATCTAATTTAACTGTATTCTTATATCCTAACTTGCTGATTCTTGGAAGCCTAAGCAGGATCCTAAGATACAACAAAGCAGAGTTTACACAGTCTCAGACTTGGAGACAAATGGAAAGAACAAGAACAGAATCAGCGTGGGTGGTCGATAAACCTGGAAAACAGAAAACTAAACACAATTGTCTTTCTTCTCTCTACAAACTAAAAGCCCATGTTTTTTTCCATATGTAAAAAGAAAAGTAATTGCTATTTGTATTATAATTTCAGGTGTATGCTTAATGCAATGGAAGAAAATTTGACTTATGATGTTTTTTTAAAACATTCTGAAAGAAAAATTTCTAGGAAAATCATGGGTTCACTAGCTTTTGAACCAAGAAATATCTACATGGGGAGTTGTTTTTGTTCCTATCCATACTCATAATTCTAGTTAGTTCTGTGGACTCCGTTAATGCTGATTTACAAATGGGCTTCAACAGGTAGCAAAGAATCGCCTCTCAGAGACTATTCCCTACCAAACAGAACAGGAATCTGTCATATTACTCTAGTTGGCAGAATATTTGGTGATCAAGAATTGATATTGAACTTTTTCTTGAAAGAAATTGTCTAGAGATGTATGCTTTTATTTTATCTTTCCTGTGGAAAACATTGAACATTTCTTAACTCTTGTTTATAAATAAGTTAACTGTTTTAATTTTCTCTGATAGCTTCTGGTGATTTCCAGTCAAGTAGATCATTTGAAAGAAATTCATAATGTCAATCACTAATATTTTTAAGCAAAATTCTTTAATATTGTTCATACCAAAAGAATTCTGGTAAGGCTGGGAATAATTCTGAACCTTTTCAAGGAAATGATCCTCTGTCCCTTTTAGGCAACCTATTATAGTGTTTCCCCCACTAAATTAATTGTTTGACCAAAAGCCAAAAGATATACACTAAAGGTATTGCAAGATTTGGGTATTTTATTCTCTGTATTGGAAATGAGATGGTAGACTTGGAAGTTCGAAATATATTGAAAAATAGCAACTCTCCTTATTCACACATCCAGATACACATCACACATATGCATGTGTGTGTGTGTGTGTGTGTGTGTGTGTGTGTGTGTGTGTGTGTACTAAATTGAATCTTTCTCAGTGGGCAATATGGGACAGATAAATAGAAGGAAAGATGGCTATTAATCACAAGCACACTAGGGCAAGTAAAGCTAAGAGGATAAGATGAAGCTAGCACCCTGGGTGAGTGAGTACAGGCAACCCCTTATCTGTGAAATGAGAAGACATTCTGACTCAATGATGGGATGGCAGGAATGATGAGTGGCAGGGTTATATGGATATTCTTAAAAAATGATGAGGCACGCCCAGAATGTAGTGCAATTATATTGCTTTGTTTGAAACCAAGGAAGGCAAACAAGAAAATAAAAGCATCCATACACGCTAACAGGGTTGAAAAAGACATGTGAGGATTTTCCTTTTGTCTGTAATCAAACTATACAGGTAGCCAGATGTCAAACTGCTAATGAGAAGTAAGCAACTGAGTTATAGTTTTGCTCGTTAAACGGAGAAAGAAATATAGAAGCCAGAAGGGTCAAGGACACCACAAGAAAACTCACAGAACCAACTAACTTGGGATCACAGGGGCTAACTGAAATTAACAGAAAAAAGAAAGCCTGTATGGGAGTGATCTGTGCACTCTGCATGTTACAGTTGTACAGCTTGGGCCTTTTGTGGAACTCCTAACAGTGTGAATGGGGCTGTCACTGACTCTTACTAACTTTTGGGACCCTACTCCTCATACTGGGCTACCTTGCCCAGCCTGCACACAAGGGGAGGTGCTTGGTCATACTGCAACTTTTTTTTTGTTGATACTCATGTGAGCCATGTCCTTTTCTGGATGAAGATGGAAGAGGAGGAGAGTGGGAAGGGAGGGGGCAGGAGTGGTAAGGTAGGAGATAGGAATTGGAAGGGGAAGATAGGAAAGGCTGTGGCTGGGATATAAAATAAACAGAATTTAAAGAAAGAAAAGAAAAGAATAACCATTAATTATTAAAACTGACACTAAAGTAACACATCTTTTTGCTGTTATAGTATTTTTATTTATTTTAAAATTATATTTAATTATTTGTGTGTGTGTGTGTGTGTGTGTGTGTGTGTGTCTGTGTCTGTGTTTATGTCTGTGTTTATGTCTGTGTTGAAAAGTGCATGGAGGCCTGTAGTCAACACATGGTATCTTCCTCTATCGCTTCTATATCTTATTTCTTTAGACAGCCTCATTTACTGAACCTGGAGCTAGCCAGCTGATAGGTTTTACTGGTGGTCAGCAAGCCCAGGGATCTCCCTGTCTCCACATCCCTAACACCGGAACCAAAGCTATGCCATGCTGAAATGAGTTTTTCCATGGGTGCTGGTAACTCAACTCAGGTCTTTGTGGTTGGGGGAAAAAGTTTCTTGTCAAAGTGTTCAGTCCAGAAATCTTCGCAACCACAGAGAAATATGTATGGATTAAAGGCATCAGTTCCATCGCACTACTGGTATTTTCTTTATTTTGGCAACTTTTTTATTCTGTACACATATATAAACATAAATATACTATTTTTAGTTAATATTTATTTGTAACTATTGTTTTTTATGTATTTTATGTTTCTTTATGAAAATTTTATAGTCTGGATTTTATTTCACATGACCAGAATTTTATTTCTAAGAATAGACATTTAAGAAATGTTTCTGTTACTTGGATGAATTCCTCAGTCGGGACTTGATAATGGTTTTTATTTGTTTTCTAAAGAGCCTTGTTAATTTCTTGATACATGAGAAAAACTAATTTTAAATTTGTTGTGAAATTGTTTCATGATTAAAAATGTCAGTATACAGAGTTTGATAAATATTTACCCAGAAATCCTTATTGAATGGACCCATATGGGGTTTATATGTGGGGTATTCCTTTTCCCACTCCAGCTCTTAAGAGGAGGTAATAGACGCACTCTTTTAATATATTTTTTAAATCTAAGGATCCTTATCTGAGGTATCGTGGATGTTAAGATGAGTTGTATATGGGGTGCTCTGGCTTGCCAGTATATCTCTAAAACCCAAGATCAGAATAGATCATCAACACTAAGTATAAAGTTTTAGGTTCCTGCATTAATTCTTTGGACAATTCATTATAAGTAACTCCCTGAGAAAGGTCCTTTGAAATAGTGAGTGAGGGAGCTATTCACAAGAGGGCTCCGATTTGGTGATCAGTGGAAAATGTTTATATGTAATTGTTAGTCTAATTTCTGCTGTTAATAATAAAAGCATACATCAAATCAGTTACAAAAGATTGATTTTACTCAAGCTTATAGTTCTGCGGCTGTGTTCCAGTAACACAGCTAGCAATGGTCTTATGCCTAGACTCCCAGACGATGTGGAGGATTACATAGAAGGTGACAGGAGCAAGGGCCACGTGCATCTGTCCGGGCTGGGGATAGTTTGGGCTGGCTATATTTTATGGAGTTATTTGTTGTATGAAACTCCATGAAATGAGTTGTACACACTAGGGATTTGAGGGAAAGTGACATCCTTTATTTGATGGACATTAGAAAAATACTTTTTCTGCATCAATGTACATGTATGACATATATGGTGATATGACATGTATATTCAAAATATTGTCTGAATGTAATGGTATTTCATTCGATGGGATGATTTAGTTCTTTCTGCTTGTTTTAACAATAGAAGCAGATAATAAAAGGCATATGAGAACCTAAAGATTAACAAAAACAACAACAACAAAATTTTCTCATTTAATGGGATCAACGAGAAAGACTCAGAAGTGAGGAAAGTGATAGAAAAAAAATGATCAAAGTGTGCTATATTCATGAAAAATTATGCTAAAATGAAGTCATTTATTCTATATAATTAATTTTAACTAAATAACATCACATGCTTGATTGTAAAAACTAATTCTTAGATTAAACTGAAGTGGACATAAGCAAATCAAAGAGTAATTGTCAGTTAGTACAATTTACGTGGGTGTGTAAATATCCCTAAGTATAAATGATATATCTATTCTCAAGTACCTATAATATGAGCCCAAAGGCAAATTTTAAAGTAAAACCTGTGTTTTATTGTAACTGGCATTTCAGCTATTCCAAGTGACAACCTTCTCTAAATTTTGATTATTGAAACTGAGCCAATGTAGGATCTGGACTCAAAGACAGAAAGTAAAAGAAATTAGCAATTCAGAGCATTTAAGAGGAGCTATATATAAAGTCAATTTAAATTTGAATTATTTTGTTACATGCATATGCACACACACATGCAACAACCTTGTTTATTATTTTTATTTCAAAAATTAATAGTGATATTAATATCACAGGAAGAGTGAAGAATATAATTTGATCTACTAGAGAGATAAAATAAGAAAGCAAAGTAAATCCATCCATTCAATAATAACCACTATCGAGGCTTTTGCATCCTAAGACAATGCTAATGGCCCTTTCTGAAAACAGGCTGTCAAAGGCAGTTCTTTCATGAAGTGTGGCAGAGAAGTGACAGATGAAAGAAAAACAAAACCAAGTCTTAAGCTGAATAAATAATGTTTTTTCATTTGTAGTGTGTGTGTATATATATATATATATGTGTGTGTGTGTGTATGTATACACACATATGTATACACACATACACATTATGAACATAGAATTCTTTGTTTCTAAGAGTTTTCTATTTCCTTACACAGTTAAAAACATGACCTCTAAGACAACAGGGACCTTCAGACTGAGCTGGGTAGAGATGATGTTCTTAATAGTGCATTGGTGAGATCATGTTTCCAGGCTCTACAGGGGACACTTGGAATTAGGATGTGTGGCTAGATCCTATAGAGCATACTGGGGCTGAGACCCAAAGAATTTATTGCTAAACTGGATATTTCAGGGTATAAAAATAGGTACTTTTACAAATATCCAAACTGAAATGAGCCAATGGCACTGAGGCAGGCAAGATTAGTTTTAATAAGAGTGTGGGTACCACTTTGGAATAGAATTGGGGTTTCATTTTAGAATTTTTTAAAGACACAATCTCAGCATGTTGTTCACTCTACCTTAGAATGCAGAAAATACCTCACATCAGCCTTGAATTCAAGACCTTCTTTAGCCTCTTGTGTACTAGGCTGCTCAGCCCTTTTTGCACACTGCTTGAATACATCTGTGAGTCAAGCTGATGAAGTGACAGAAAATGCGATTCTATGAGTTTCCCTAGAGTACCAAGTTAAAAGACTTGAACTTATACTTTACTTCTACAAGTACCATTAAGCACCTGCACAAAGAATCATAATCCATCCACAACCTTAAGGAGCTTAGCAACAAAGAAACAGCAGACTAATGGAAATCAGAAGATAAAGTTGATGGGTTTGCTATTCCAGGATCCTGGACTGGGTTTTAGAGGGGGGCTTTGTAGATAAGTAAAAGATACATATGTCTTCTCTGTACTATTAAACCATTAAAAATGTGTTGTTAAAAAAAATCTAGTTTTCTACTTCCACATACTTGAGGCAGTGTGAGAGAAAAGGAAATGTCCCAAGTATTTTACCACGAGGATTTGCTGGGTGAAATATATCTGTTCTCCTATAAAGGTAATCCTGCTCTTGTTCTTCTCTCGACCTTCCCTCTGACTCTGATTCTTCTGTTTAATGAAGTACACTCTTAACTACTCCCAGTTATTATAGGGTGGGTGATGATGAGGGCGGATGAGGACTCTGAGTAGGAGTCAAACCACTGACCTTTCTGTTCCTCTCTTGGTCTCTTCACAGAGGAAGCCCTGTTGAGTGGAGGGGGTATGCAGAACTAATGGACCATGGTGCTCTCTGGGTGGGGGATGTTTCTGGAGGTGGTTGATGACTCCTAGTCTTACTCTGCTTCTTTGAACCAGAGATGGAGAGTTAATCAAACGACAATGTAACAACTTCTGACTGGCCAATGCTAGTGTACTTTCATGTGGGGAATAATTAACTTATGAAAATCACTGGTGCTGGACAATATTAGGTAATTTAGGAAGACTATAACAGTGGATTGGACATTTATATGAATATAATTAACAGAGGCAGGTTTAGAATCTAATGTATCAGGCTATAGAACCACATGTCTTGATTTAGGAAAAGAGCTACTTAACCCTCGGTGATGAGACACTTATATAAACCTAGATTACTAAGTAATCTTGACTATGAAAGGCTGGAGAGACTGGAAATGTCTTAATGATATAACACTAGCTGTTTTCCCAGAGGACCCAGGTTTGATTTTCACAATCACATAGTTCAAAATCATCTGTACCTTCGATTCTAGGCCATCTGATTCTCTCGTCTGACATCTGAGGACACTGGGCATGCAACCGTTGCACAGACATACATACAGCTTGAACACTCATGCACATAAGATAACATGAATAAAATATTTTAAGAAGGGTTGGAGATGTGATGTTCGAGTTATAAAGATATTCTTGTTAGCCAGTGAGTAGATTTTATCACTTGTTTACTAATTACTCTTCTGAAATATTGTTTGAAATTGTGTGTGTGTGTGTGTGTGTGTGTGTGTGCATGTGCACGTGCACATGCAGAGGCATTGGCATAGTGCTTGTGAAGGGCAGAGGACAAATTGCAGAACTTAGTTATCTGCTTTCACCGTCTGAGTCTCTGGAGTTGAACTCAGATTGCTGAGGTTGTCAGCAAGCACCTTTAACCACTGACCCATCTGGACTCTGTCCTAAAGCCAGAATCATGTAAAATTTTAAATTAATATCCATGTTATAATCATTTATCATTTTCTAGTAGACAGGGGAAAAAGAATAAATATGGAGATAACACAATTCTATATCAAGATTATTATAACTCTATCACACCCCACTTTTGATCACTAACTATAGTGGATTCAATTCTGAATACATTTGTGTGTGTGTGTGTGTGTGTGTGTGTGTGTGTGTACAAAGACAGCTTGGAAGGCATCTCTGAAAGAAGCTAAAACATTAGCAAAGGAATATCTTAACAGGTATAGATATTACTTAACAAAGAAAAGATTTAAGAATTATTACATTTATTGAGAGCACATTTCCAAGAAGACACTTTCTTTTCAGGGACATAATACAAAGCTGCATTCACTCTGTCTGGCCATCTTTAAACTGAATCATTAAAGACAACTATTGCTTTATCCAGCTGTTTTGAGACAATTAGCCATGTGACAGTCAGATGGGACAGGAAGATGGCAACAACCATTTTGGCACAGACATATGACTCTTCTTGGTTAGAAACAAGGGAGGAAAAGAAGGCGAAATGAAGAATACCGGTAGAACATACTAAACCAGCTCCCTTCAGCGTGATTCACCAACTTGGCTTAAGTCTGAATCATCTTCCATCATAGATGAGAGAGTGACAAGCCTTGACTATTTTAATATTGTTTAAAGACTGATTAATTGAGTAGCCTAGGTAATTTGAATTTAAATGTAGCAAAAGTAATGATCCCTAATTTAAAAGTTCTTGATGAATCACAAATTCCCATTAGCTTTAAAATTAGGGCTGAAGGTTAAAGTCTTTTAAAAGCTGCTAAATAAATATGATTTGGCCGTGTTACCCCATCAAAGTTGAATAGAAAGGCATCATTCACTCATTAATTTGATTGAAAATACCAGACAATCACATACATATTTTTATCTTCCTTCTATTGTTGGATAAAATTTCAAATTCAAGTCTCGAAAGAGCAAGAGTGTGAAGGGCTCCCTTCCCCTTAGCAGTAGTCTGTCCCAGATTGGACTAATATTACGGATTTTGTTGGTGGACTATTTACTGAGCATACCCAGTGTTCTAGTGTCCATCCCCAGGCCTGACACAACCCAAAGCTATAGAATTTTCTTATGGGCCATCCAAGCCCTGGAGGTTTCTGTGGCATCCACACAGGTGCTTTTTAACACACCTACAAAGGTAGCAGCTCACCTCACTGGACAGTGACACGGGACTAAATAAATTTTTTCCTGGCTCTCTGCCAAAGTTGCCATCATTCTGAAGTTTCCACTGTCCTGGCCAAGAGAAGTCATGCTGAGCATCCGTCTCTGACTCCAGCTTATTCTGCAGGGAGGGTAAATAAGGCAGACTCAGGAGGGAAGAGAGCAACTTCCAGGATGGAAAATCACTACTGAAAGGTGTGGAAGAAGTGGAAAAGAAACCAAAGATTTCTAAACTAGAGCACTATTTCAGAAGCTGCATTCCCCACAAAATACTGTTCTTCAATTCCCATGGGATCTGTGCACTTCATCCTGTTTAGTACATGTTTATAATAGATGTTCAGTTTGCCTTTTCACTTCTCCTAGCTCTAGTGTTTCTTATAGAACACACCTCAAGCCTTCTGGGAGAGTTTCATTTCCCCTTTCTTAATCTGTTGTACCCCATGCTTATGTGTAAAGATACAGAGGAATATTTGTTTCCTGGATCTGGAAGAAATGGGCTTGTAAAATATCTGTGCCAAGGGTTGAAGTGAATAGCATTTTTATTCTTTGTTCAAATCAGCCTCAGTGATAGTGCAATATTGGTTATGGCCGTAACACCCTTAATGCTTGGAGTCATTGCATGCGTGAAAGGCTTCTCCTGCCTCAGCCAGCACCAGGCTTTATAGAAGATGGATATAGATCATCAAATGAGACTTTTACTGCACACTAAACCATGAGCCTAATTGCAACCAGAGTCAAACAACTGTAGCAGGAAGGTAGTTTCAGGCAAGAAATAAAAATACTAAATTGTGTACATCCACGTGAATCACCATGAGGCCATTACGACCTGGGAGCCCCAGGGCACTGCAGTTGTAGAGAAACTTTCAGATGATGCCCAAGGGGATTTAATTACATTATTCTAATTTGAGTTATTAATGACAGTATTAAAGTGTAGGCAGGCAGTTTGGTGGAAGATTTGGAAAAATCAAAAACTGCATAAATATTCATTTTTCTTCATCTCTTCAGTCTGAAAGAAAAAGAAAACATACAGCAAGCCATTCACGTAGACACAGGTCCAAAACCAAATCATCATTAAACACTGAGAGAGCAACATGCCCTCAGGAACAGCATTCAATAGATGTTTGCATTTTGGCAATGCCCTGTGCTCCCCTGCAGAACAGTGATTCTGCCAAGTGGAGACTATTGTCCCTGATGTTTGGTATCTCATGAAATGGTGTGTATGCGTGTAATCTAAGTGAAGGAACTCGGGAGACAGGTACATCTGCTTTTCACTAAGGTTTTCTCTTTGCTCAAGGAGCAAATCAATATTTTCTAGAGTGAATGAATGATACATTGAGAAAACATACAGGCGAACTCTGAAATCCTTTGTTATGGGGACTGTAAGAATAATATTAACTCATAGGAGAAAAAAAATATTGCCAATTATGGTATGTTTACAAAAATGTAGAACTCAGACATCCTGTTTTTCCTTTCCAACCAAAACGATGAAGTTGACTAGTGACCATCCAACCAAAGACCCTGACAAATACTAACACACACAAAAAAAATCTGCTTCCAGAAGACTCAAATCTTTTTTGGAAATATGTTTTTGATATGAAGAAAGTATAATGATTAGTGTTAAATCAACTAATCAAATTTTATACCTTGTCCCAAAAACTGACATTTCTTACAAAATTGTAACCAGGGTAGAAAAAGAGGGAGGGGACAGCGTGCGAGTGAGGAAAAAGGTCCTCATCTCGCTGGTTGCTTTTCACGAGAAGCTGTCATACAACTGGAACACAAAGATGCAAACCTCAAACTCAGCTGTGCTTCAAGAGGGAATAGTTCATATTCCCTAATAATCCAGACACTGAGCTAAGTGTTTATTTAAAAGAAGAAGCCATTGCGACCAGATTTGAAGGATATTGCTCATTAATTTAGTTTGTCTGTACTTGAAAAAAAATACTTGTCTAAATGTCAGAAATGGTCAACAGGAAGAATGTCACAGAGTTCAGACAAGAGTGCAGAGATGAGAGCAGCACCCAGAGGAAGCATGAGGCGTGGATGAAGGGCTCATCAGAGCGCGAGCACAGCACTTCTGTCTAACGCAGGAAGGCTGTGCAAAGAGCAATGGAGAGAAGATAAAGACCAGCTTGCTATAGGAATTTTAAGGCAAGTGAAGATGGGTGTGGAAAGGAATGAGCAGAGAATGTGCCTAGGCAGACAAAAGGAGGAAAATAACAAGGAAATAATAACCATAAAGCACACTGAAGGCCAGCACCTAGTCTCAGGCCTTTCTCCAAGTTATTCAGTTAGTATACAAAACAGGTCTTTTATGATGGTAACAAGGGCTCTGATTGCCCAGATATTACAGGTTAGGAAAACAACACAAAGTTTACCAGTTTGCCAAGATCACGTGTGAGAGGAAAATACATGGTATAAGTTCGGAGAATGTAGTTTCAGCATCCATATGGTCCTATACATCCCCTCACTTAACGTGAGTACCCAAAGGGATAGAAACAAGGGCAGACCAAGGAAAGTACAAGGACTTTATGAAGCTGGATGTTTGGTTTCGGGGGGGGGGGGGGGGGAACGTGTTTCTAGGCTTAAAATGTCTTCCGTCAGCCCTCAGCTGCCTTGCGGCCCAGAGCTGAGGCTGGGTCTGTTAGCAGCAGTGAGGGAAATGGATAAATAATTGATTAGGCACAGCATGCTCTGCGAGTGCAGATCTGTAGGGAGGAGAGGGGTCCAAGAGGCAGAGGCAGATGGCGAGCTGTAATGTGCCTATATTAATAGATGTCTTCATTAGATGATATATTCACAGGAGTCCGGGTGAGCGCCTTTCAGCCCTTGCCAGGAACAGACAAGGTCTAAGATGAAGGTGACACATACCTGGAGGACAGTGGAAATGGCAGGTCAGATACAAAGCAAATGGAGATGTAACGATGTCCCACTTGCAGGAGAAAAAAAAAATAAACAAGTCGTCTATGCCAGAGCTAGTTCCTCCTCTGCTGGTGTGTCTGGCTCTGAGTCTCTGGAATAAGGAAGCTCTCCTAGCCCTGTCTACCTCTTTTCTCTGCGCCTTGGACAACCCTCTCTGTTCATTGGATGTCTGTTTCCACATAGTTTTCTCCTTATATTTAGTCCCAGTTCCCTTCCTCTCTATCATCCCTTGCTTTTCATTATCTGCCCCCGTCATCCACTCTCCTGTCATTGACTCCCTGGCCACAGTCTCCGGTACTTTCCACGCTCTTAATATCATTTCATTCAGTCACACCTGCAAGCCGAGTGCTCTTGTATCAATGGATATTTGTTGATCAATTTAACATGATTGAGTAAACCTTGAGGCTGAAACTTTTATATTTCGTAAGATTTAATACTGACGACAGTAATCTTAAGTACAAAGCGGCGGTTGAGCAGATGTTAAACATTTCAGTCACTTTGTCTCCCTGTACTTTTTATATGCAGAGATGCATACACACATATTACCCCTCTGGGATTAAATATTTTGACATAATTGGAAGTCTATGTAGGCCAAACAAGAGGAAAGTTCCAGCAGAATAATATTTGATTTGTACAGCAATTACCAGTGACAAATAATGATGTCCTCAATTATTGCTCTAGATTTCCCCTGTTCCTCAAGGAAAAAAAAAAGTCACCACTCAGAACACTGTTAGACTTTCAAATGTGCACAATGGAGTGTCATTTAATGAGTGCTGAATACTACTGAGGATGGATGGTGCTGGTACTGGGTAGCATGGAGCTGGGCGCCATGGAATGTAGAAAACTATGTTAAGGAATTGAAGTTACTCAAACCAAATGAAAGATACTTAAGATAGGCAACCCAATTCTAAGTTGACTAAAGGTCATATTGTACCACACAACTAGGCTTAAATATTTCCACTCTTTCTTAAACCTCAGTGAAGTTTTAAAGCTCTTCCCAGCTCAGCAAGTTTCTAATATTCAGATCACCATTGTATTCAGAGCCAGTCATCCAGAGGTAGTGTTAGCGTATGAAGAAGCAGCTTAGAGCATCTTCAGGCAAGAATCTAAGACTAGTTTTGGACCGTGGTAACATCAGCATTTTCTTGATCACTGTTACCAGGCCAGACTCAACAAATCTCTGGGCCTAGAAGAAAATGTTAACCCTACCAAGGCAACTTTTGGGATTGTTTCAATTCCATTTTGTTTGATTTCTTCTCATTCTCCAGAATGAATTTTCATGAAATCCTTTGTCTTTCTCATACTAATGCTCAAAATTTTTAGCGTGTTTGACCTAAGAAGAAGCAACTGGAAGACAGTAATATCAAAGTTGTGTACCTTGTCACTATTAAAGTTCTATTTTAATTGTCATTTGAAGTGATTTATAAAATAGAGCTTGTCTTAAGTTTTTTTCTGTTTTTTTCCTTGTTTTTATTAAGCCATACATTATCTCCAGAGAGCATGGATCTGCATAGGAAAGTGAAAAAGACAAGATCTCCTGAGTAAATTGGGAGCATGGGGGTCACGAGGGAGGGGAGTGTCTTAGGGTTTTTATTGCTGTAAACAGACACCATTATCATGACAACTACTATAAAGAAAACATTTAATTGAGTTGCCTTACTGTTCAGAGGTTCAGTCTATTGTCATCATGGCAGCGTGCAGGCAAACATACTACTGGCTACATCTTAGCTTGTAGGCACAAGAAGTCGGCTAAGAAGCTCAGTAGTACACCGACCACAGGAAACCTCAAAGCCTGCTCCCACAGTGACACACTTCCTCCAACAAGGCCCTACCCACTCCAACAAAGCCACACCTCCTAATAGTGCCACTCCCTATGAGATCATGGGGGTCAACGGCATTCAAACTACCACAGAACCATGCACTTCGTTTCTTGGCAGACACCATTGATTTTCTAAATTAAGAATGACTTGACTCTGCTTTCCTTTTATAGCTTGAGTCATTGTTCTGCGACATATCATTTTTAAATTGACACATGTCCTCTCAATTGTAGCTTTTGACTCAGCTCTTTACATACACCAGATGGTGGTATCTGCTAGGCTCTCTGACTCCTTTCTTCCACTGAGGCTATTTTCTCCAGGATGGGGATACTTTCCTCTTATCTGGCCTCAACAGAATATGCTCCTTGAGAGCTAAGAAAATCGCCAGGCTTTAGCTTCATCCATTCAGAATGAATGCTTTATGGTTTTGATCAGGTTCATTGTTCTAATTCTTCCCTGCATTTTCTTCAACTGTTAGATCCATATATTGCTCTGATAGGAAGAATCACTGCTTCCAAAGGCTAGGTTTAAAGTTAAGGGTACCTGCTAAAACTTCACCTCTGGCACATTTAAATCATAGCACTCAACTATATAGACCAATATTTTCTTGCCAGAAAAGGGGGGGGGTGTTATGGTTTTGGTCCCTGTCCCTTTAAGAGACAAGCCACGCCCATTCCCTCCCCATCCGCTGAGGCAGGCTGATCTTCAGCTTCCGGCCTGAGCTCACTCTCTTTTCCATCTTCCTCTCGGAGAGGCAGCTTCGCTTCTGCCTCTCTCCCCACTTCTCTGCTTCCCCTTCTCTGTCTCTCTCTGTCTCTCTCTCTGTCTCTCTCCCCCTTCCCCGTTCATAACTCCCCTGAATAAATATTCAACCTCACCATGTCTCTGTCTTCTGCCCGCCTGCCATGTGTCTCCCTGCCTGGGACCAGCCACTGCTCGGGACAGGCAGCCATCTCTGCCTGGGACTGGCTGCTCCCAGAGCCCACTGCCTGCCACCACATGGGCCACCACCACTGCTCAGGCCACCACTCTAAGACCGGCAGCTTTCTCTGCCTGGGACTGGCTGCTCACAGGGCCCGCTGTCTGCCGCCACATGGCCTGCTACCACCATTTGGGACTTTATAGCATTTGCTGCTTGCCTACAGCTGCTACCTGGGACTCTGTAGCATTTTTAAAAGAACACAACAGGGGGGACATTGTTACCTTCTCTTAGAATCATTGTGAGGTTAGATGGCTAAATACATGCAGAGTTCAATAAGCTGCCCACCACATAGAGAATGTTATATAACCATAATTTCCCTACCGTCTTTTCCTCCTATTATAAGAACTCTCACACGCCATTGTCTTTGCAGCAAATGTGTCTTATGTACCCACTACATAATGACTCTATAACAAGCTCTATACTAGATTCCTACCTAATTTAGGCACCATTCTTAACTTAAAACAATTTAAAAACTTTAAAACAATATTTATGTTTTTCTTTTTATAAAAAAAAGTGTGCAATTATTTTTTTTTTCTTTCACCTGTATAATGATTCAGAAATCTTTAAAATGTGCCTGGATCATTTATTTGGAAATTTATTCTAAGATACGCCTATTCAAGGTCATTAGCCTGGTAGTTTACAAAAGAAGCTATTTTGACCAAAAGCTGGTTCCTTCCCTCCTGTTTGTTAAAATGAGGAAGTGTCAAACAAAGGGCTAATCACCGAATACTGAAGCACCTTTAACTCACAGCATTGAGCCCAACCCTGTAATTATGTTAAGTGAATAAGAAACCATTTCGGCAAACACACTAATTGGCTAAAATATTTGGGTCAATGCAAATCCACAAAAAAGTTGTTGAACTATGAAATCATTGTCAGGCAAATATTTTGATGGTGTATAAAAATTTGTGTTGGTAAATATTCTATCCACATGTTGTGGTCTGTGTATGACAAAATTATATACAAATATTTTCCTGTCAAAATACCTGACAAGCACATATTAACATGCTTGAATAAGTTAGAACTGGCAAAATAAAACCCTGAAAGAATAAGAAAGGAAACAACTGCACAAGCAACAGCTTTTAAACATGCCTTGAAAAACGGCTTTTAAAAATATTTAAAGAAAATTGGTGGGAAATGTTTATGGGGCCACAGTATAAACAACATAATAAGGCATTTGTAAACTACTAGGAAAAAGCTTAAAATTGGAATCTCACAGAGAGGAAAGGAAAGTAGCAAAATAAATCCAGAATACCAGAGAAAAAGAAGCATGATGCCAATTATTGTTATCTAGTGAATAAATACTTATCGGATAGATTTCATTATAAAGAACAGCTCACAAGGTCAAGTATAAATTTGTTATGCATGTGATGAAGATTTGCACAGCAAAAAGAACAAAAAATAACCAAATTCATCAGACCCTTCTGAAAAAGACATCCTGAATAATTTCCTTAGAATAAAATTCTAAGAGAACTAGATACAGGAAATATTATGTCTCTCACTTTAGTATTAAATGGGCTCTGTCACAAGGGTTCTAATTTTTAAATTAATTCCTGCTCATTTAAGTATTAGCATGGGATTAGACACCAATTAAGATGAAATGGACACCATTTGAGAGGAGGAGGGCCTGGCAGCGTGACTCGGGGTTAGCTGGCAGGTCGTTTTGATAATTTATGTGTGGATGATTTATGTGGGCAGGATAGGTAGTGTGAGACAGCACAGTCTCTGATTTACAGGTTTTCAATCTAGGTTAGGGAAAACCTCAGCATAAAATTTATCAGCTGGAAGGATATCAATCCAAAATGCAAAATTCTTCAGCACATGTACCCTGCATAAGACAGAGGAAAAGAAGCTGGGGCAGTGAGTTAAAGGAACCAGGTAGCAAGGTGAAGGACAAATGGACAGAAGCAACTGCAGGAGCTAAACAGAACCAGCCGCTCACCCAAGAAACACCTCTCAACCTGGTGGTCAACTTCCCTGGCTCTAGAAAGAAGATGCAGGAAAACTCTCACTCGGTAAACATGATCAACAAGGCCCTGAAAAGCTTGAATGTGCATTTTGCTTACCATGGTGGATGATAGGAGTTGTGAATAAACTTTATTAGGACAACAGTGAATGAAGATTCACTTCCCTTTCATGGCTGCCTTTCTGATCATAGCAAATCAAACTGAAATAATCTTTAGAAAGTGTCAGTGCAGTACACAGTACTCACAACTGCTCTTTCCAGAGCAGGTGACATGCGACCCTCAGTGAGCAAAGTGAAGTATCATACCTTCCATGATTAGAACGGGGTCCTTGGATGGAGACGCTGCTGTTACTATTTTTATTCATGGAGAAACTAAGACTTCCACCTTAGAATTTTCGGTTTTGTTTTTGAGCTATGTATGAATTTTGACTATCTCAAGGCAAAATTTAATAAACATCTTGTTATGAGACATGACCTAAGTAGGAATCTAGCCCCACTTCTTCAATGTGTGTGTGTGTGTGTGTGTGTGTGTGTGTGTGTGTGGTGTTCAATATAGTTAATTGCACTGTGGAGATTTATTAGGTATGCATTGAACTGAAAAGTTTAAGAAAATTACTTACCAAACTTAAGCAATGAGGATATAAATAAATAGATGTGTGCATGGGAGTTCTCAAAAATCCTTCCAGGAAATTTTGTGATATTATTATATTATACAAAATGAATCAGTATTTGAAACTTAAAAGGACAATTTAGGAAAGTTTATGAATAACCCTGGAAATGATATGTTCTTAATCATCTTTGATCTGATGAACATGTATCCCAGAAACATTGAGGACACGCTGAGACAGAAGAGAATTGAAATGAGGAAAGACGACACATTTTTAGTATGACATGGCACCCAAAGTCTAATGTTATTTTTGGGTACAATCTATTTAGAGCATTTTTCATGCAATAGAGGGTGACAGTTCTATTCTCAATGACATTCATGAGACCTATTCTGGAATGCTATCTCTGTTTGGTTAGTCTGACTACCAAAAATAAGTAGACAGGTTGAAAGAAATCCAGAGAGAAACTTCACAATTGATTAGTAGAGAGATGTTGACTTACTGGGAAAGGTTGAAAGAATTATGTCCATACTGCCTGGCTAAGGAAGATGTGTGTACGTGTTTCAAAGCCATAAGCACCTAATAGAGGCAGAAATAATTTACTCAAATGAAACAGATTTAAATTGAACTTTACAGTGAAATGGGCTTCAGAAGGAGAATTTTGCTTCTTTCTTATGTGGAAATTGGTTTGTCGTAACTGACATCTTGGTGACATCGTCTTGGTTGTGGTGGGTGCCCTGAAATGAAATACCAAAACATACTTTACTAGGACATTCAAAAGAAGGATGAGAGGTAAATATAGAAGGGGAAATGACTTGGTTCATTTTAGATTCTTTCAATAGCCAATATCTAATATCCCCCCATTGAAGTCCTGGGCAGCTAAGCATGTAGCACATTTAATTTAAATTTAAGATATTTTAATTAAAGCTGGGCTACACCTGTCCCTTTTCTTCTTTTTGCTACTTTCCCATAATAAACTAATGTGACTTTAACACCGTGTCTATGATAGAGCAATTCAGGAATTCTACCTAGGAAGAGCTGCCATTCATAAAATGATTCTGAATACAAGTCAACTATGGAAGGAATTTGAAGTAGACCTGTCTAAGAGGTTATGAATGTTAAGACATTATGACTATGTTTGACATAAATCTACTCACTGACTATACTGTATAGAAGCAATTCAAAGAACCTTGGCATTTATTTCTTAATCATGAGCTTGGATAATCCACCCCTTTTGCTACACCATCCCCTCCAGCTGTGTGTGTCACTTTTACTTCACAGTTCTGAGGCATGTAAAACAGCTAAATTCAGCAAGATGGTAATGGTAAAAGACAAAAATGAAACTATGAACAAATAATAGTAAGGTGAGTCAGAAATTGGATTAAGTAATGAAGTTCACAACTCCTATGGCTCTTACATATGTAAGACACTGACATCGTTGTTAACTTTATATACTGCTTTATGTCACTTATATATACACAATCAGATTATATACAATAACATTTGCCATACTGTAAACTTCCTTTATGTTTTTCTTTAAACTACCCATCTCACAAATCCCAGTCTTATCACAGAATTGACAGAATAAAAGTATTTCATTGCTTTGTTTCCTGGGCCTGTAATCAAACTGTTATTTTTATAGCCCTCCTCTGAAATATACTTTCTATAGTTCATGGATATTCTTAATCTCCACATGGAAATTAAGAAGCTCCACCCCCCAAAAATAGAGTTCTACCAGAAAAACATCACAGAGTTCATATTGAGTAAGAAGAAACCATAGAAAAAAAAGAGCATCCATTTTAGTTATAGATCTGGGTTGGAATGGCTATTGTCTAAAGAAAAATATAACTAAATAAAGCTATGTGTGACCCAGAAATGACTATTATCTGAGCGTGAATTCTAGGTAAAGGTGAATGTATATTGTATGTTGAACATGTAATAATTTCCAAAGAATTCTATTTTTACTCACATATGTTCACACATGCACACATTCTTCCAAGGAGTCATCATGGTACCAAACCCCTGCTTCTCTCTCTCTACCTAGAAGATGTAATAATTGAAAAAAAGGTTTGAGGGAAAAATAGAAGTTATAAGCAAAAAATGCACTGTTAAAGGTCAGTAGATGTGGCCACATTTCTTGGGCGAGTTCTTTGAGAAAAAGTAGTCCAGTAGTGTTGTTTATGATGCAAGGGTATAAGCGAGAAGATTTCATGAAAATACATGGAAAATCTGAGTGATGAGAGGAATCATGAGTAGCCAAAGCATTTTTAATATCTACAGACTGAACTCCGCTATTCTCTAGATACCCCTAGTGTTCTTTTTCTCAGAACAGATATTTGTATACACCCCACTTCTTTTTTCTCGCATTGAAACAGTATATTCATAAATATTGGCAAAACTCGGTGTTATTGAAACAAATACCTTGGTCTCCTTTGAGAAATGTCTCGATTTAATAAAGTCCGATTACAACCTCCAAAGTGCAAAATCCTCTAATAAGTAGATGTCAGAAGCACCCAGTAGGTGGAGTAGAGCATGGGCATTTTATTTCTAACTCATGTGCTCCCTCTCAATCAGTAGCAATAGCTCCATATATGAACATGAATGAAGGTACACACATGTTATGTGGCCACTTAACCGCCTTTCGAATTTTCCTTTTCAAACCGACTGGAGGTTTTTGAGTAGTGGGATAATTCTTGCACAAAGCAAAATTCACTGTAATTACAAGGAAGTCCATGGGCTTAAGGGTTTTTTCCTTTCCTTTTTTTGTTTTAAGCAGGTATATTATTGATTAAGAAGGGGTGAGTAAACATCTCATTTTATACATATGCAGCTGTTTCCGTCACGTATTGTTCTACCCCGTTGAAGTATTCTGGGTGATGCCCTGACTGTCCTATCAAGACTTCTCTGAAGGATCTGGACTGGACACAGAGTATCTCATTTCCATTGTGGGTATTACAGAAGTGTCCACTAGTACACTGTTTTGCACACAAGAGTTGTTCAAAATTGCAAGCAAGTTGAAATAAATACCTCTTCTAAACTCTCCCACGCAACAACAATTCAAGTGAAATAAGTCTTGGCTTATTACACTACCTCTAATGTTATTACAGATTTGACTCTTCTCAGTCCTTCCGCCAGCTTCTTATGTTTCCTTCATGTACCACCTTCGAAGCAGCTTGTTCCTGGGCATAGCTAAAATTACCTTGAGACTTTAATATTGTTATGGTAAATATTTCATTTTCTTCTAGTTTGCATTCTTTTGGACAAAGAAAGATTTCCTTTCCTTGATTCAGAATTTCACTGTGGATTCAGCAAACATTTATATATTCTCTTTTTCATCTCTTCACGTATGTGCAATAAAAGACAGATTTATCCTAGCTACCAGGCGTCCAGGTGACTGCGGATCAGCTTTATACAATATAAAGTTCACTAGGATTAAAACTGATGCTTTTCCTCTTTCTTTCTTTATAAACATTTCTTATACATATCTCCAGGATATTAGGTTAAACATTTTCTATCCCCCACAAAAGACAGTAATACTCTTGAAACTTGGTATAAGAAGGCATAATGTGTATTCTGAACACTTGACTATACAGTCTCAACAGTTCTTTGAGTAGAACACACAACCCTTAACATACAGGTCTCTTATTAAATTATTAAATATATTTTCAAGACCTGGGCCCATTCTACTCTGTTGAAAAAGGTACCAGCACCTAAGTCATACTTACAGAAGCTAGAGAGTTGCTCAGTCATTTCCAGACCTATAGCTAACAACCTCAGAACTAAAGAATTACTTCATTTGCTCATTGCAACATATAGGCATTCTCTTTGAACTTCAACACTCTTTTGAATTTAAAAGGAATCTCTCTCAGTGAACTGAAGAATATTTGAAAATTTTTATGTATTCTAGAAAAGTATATATACATACACACATATATTTTTATATATATACACAAATACTGGTTTATATCTATGTACATATCAATGTAAGAAAATAGCTTGGAATGAGAATAAAATATTTATATGCTTGGAGAAAATGAATATAATTTCAATGACACTGTCCTCTTTTCCATTGTTCACTGCATGTCTGGACTGACAGATCAAACAGTCTTTGTGCCAGCTTGAAGTGTAGCCTCGTCTCTGAAACATTCCCTTCACAGTGAAATCTCCGGCAGGTCGCTTCAGCTGTCTAGTAGGAGGAAAGATTACAGAGACACGGAGACCTCCTATCCATTTGCCTCTTAACTTTCTTTTGTTTTAATTTTCTTTGGTTCTCTTAGGTAGTGCTTATACCCCCCCCCCCCTTCTAGCAATAGATTATATAGCTTATGCAAAGCAGTGAATATTAGGCCACAATACATTTATGCATTATATATCAGTTAAAAGAGAGTACGACAGTGTGGAAGACTTTTTCTTTTGTGTAAATAATGCCTTAGTAGTAAATGAAACTTATTTGAGGCATTTGTCTTCATTTTTAGGTCATAAACTGTTTTCCTAAAACATGAGGTTTGGAAAAGAATTTTAGCCAATTTCTCTGCACATTATTTAACCAAATGTTGCTTCACATTTTTTTTTTTTTTACCTAAGGTGCACTTACAGATGGGAAGGTCATTAAGTGAGGGAACAGCAAAAGGGCAGACAATAAAACTGAAATATGCACGGCTGTACAATATTTTTGCTAATAGTCTAGGTTTTGGGTCTGAGTTTGATGAAAGCAAAATAAAGTCATTGGGAAGAGCATGGAATTCCCATGTCCTTTTAAAGAAATTTGGGGTTATATGTATTTTTAAAATTCTGCCAGGACCAGGAAATCCTGGCCTCTTAAAATCTGAATGTATGTTTAACTACCATTTAGGGCAAGTTATCTACATTTCAATTAAAAAAATTGGCATTGATTTTTAATCAGGATGAGCTAAGTACTTTAATTATAAATACCTAGCTAGAAATAAATGGGGGAATTTACTAATTTTCCTGAACTGATCCAACAGGCTTCACTTGACAGACACCCCAGCTGCACAGCTGTGCGGGTGACTTTCTCACTGCTGTGGGGGTCTTCAAAAGTGTAGTATTCCAAATGGCTACATACGCTTTTCTGGTGGGGAAAATGCTATGGGTAGAAAAAAAAGGTTGCTGCTTTCCTAGAATGTCATTAACTGATACTGGCAAATAACAGAATGGCAAGGCAAATTGTACCCGGTGAACTTACATCTGATTCTAGGAAGCTCCATGGACTTTTGATTCCTCTGTCGTCTCTGCAGTACACATCCCATAGTTTGCTCCTGAGCAAGGCTGGCCAGGCCCGTTTGCCTGTACTCCCCACCTGCCTTTCTGATCCTTTGTATAAGAACTACTAAATGTACACAGAAAGTGAGAACATAGCCCTGACTTTATTTCATTAATCTTCTTAACTAAACAAAACCAATTTGCCATCTTCCTGCACCTTTATCCTTCAATTAAGAGCCTGTCTTCCTACCTTCACCTTTCCTGTCACATTAACTATCATTGCTCCTTCTTTCTGCTGCCACTGGTTCCCTCGACCAACCCAGTCTCTAAAGCACACAATATTACCTTTCACCTATACTTTCAAATAAAACCTTTTGTTCTTCATTTTAAAAATGTCGACCTTAGAAACAACATCAGTTTTTGTTATGGTCCTCATATTGATCTTTATTTTAAAATATCAGCATTACCTCGTTCTCCTCTTGAAGTTCAGCTCACCAAGTAGGATGGTGAAAGCCCCTTCAAGCTTTGGTTACCTCCATCCAATGTCTGACCATAGAAAAAGCATCATGGAAGCATCAGAAGCCTGAAAGGCATGTGTTTCAGGAAAGTATTTAAAAAAAAAAAAAAAAAAAAGAAGAAAGAAAGAAAGAAAGAAAGAAAGAAAGAAAGAAAGAAAAGAAAAAAAGCAGTCATTCCCAGTCACTTCCCAATGCAAATAATGGAAACACCATGCAGTAGGAAAAAAAGGCAAGATGGCATTTCTTGATGATTGTTCGTACTCTGTACTCATAGTAATTTTAATAGAATTTTCATGTCCTCTCCATCTTCCTCTTGACCTCCCATTTCACTCAAAACCTTTGTTCCTTTCGTCAGGTGTCTAAGTTCTTCACAACATGAACAGTAATGATTTCATTTTATTGCTCAGGATCAGTCACTCAGTATGATAGCACAGCAAGCCCTCTACGCAGATTCTCCTACCTTTCTTACTCAGCATACGGTCTGTCCTTCGTACCGATGAAAATATTTTTAGATCTTTTGTTGTGGCTGGGATGTGAAATGCCCTCCCACAGGTTCCTGTTTCTGAGCATGTTATCCCATGTGATGTTTTAGGAGGCTGAGCAAAGTTTTGGACATGAAACCTCGCTGGTAAATGGAGATCCCGTAGAGACATGAGAGTTTTGTATTATAGCTGATCCTCTTCCCAGTTCCAAGGTCTGTTTCCTAAACCTCCAAGATCTGAGCAAGTTGTCTCATGCTGCTGCTGTCATAACCTCCACCAAGCCCTTTCCACTATGATGAGAAACTCTAGAAACTGTGAGCGAAAATAATCACTTTGTATCTTGAGCATATCCTACTCGAGCACTTTACCACTGGGAATGAAGCACCTCACTTCTGGAGCTGCTTCTTGTTGGGTGTTTAGTCACATGACCAAGAAAAGTAAGCAATACTGTTTTGTGAAATTATCTATTTTTCTATTATCTATTAAACTATCTATTATCTATCTGTCTTTCTTAGTAGAACACATGGTATCTAAGTGCAGGTAATTTAAACTATCACTTTTTCCCCCTGCTGATCAGAACCAACAGTACCCAACACACTCTTCATAGTGGATGGATGAATGGGCCCAACCATTGTTTAATTATTCTTCAGGTGGTGGGATCTTCCTAGTCAAAGAAACATAGAAAGTGTTGCACTGTGGAACTCTATGATTTTGGTAATTGAGGGGTTTTGGCATAGTTGGAATTTGAGTGAGTCTTATTTACTCACATACATTCAGATGACAGGTACGTGGACTTTTAATCAGGTCACTGTTTTCTAATCCTCACGCCCTTCTTCGCTTTTCTCTCTCATGTATTTGCAACTGGGCATATATTTGCCACTATAAATGACATGTCGATAGCAGTTCAGAATCCTGTGACTTAGTTCTACTTTGCCTTGATTGCTGCATATGTTTCAGCACTCAATCTCATAAAAAAAAAAGTTTATCTGATTCCATTATCTTTCTCTGCAAAACAGTATTTGAAAGATGCTACACAGGATGAATTAAATTTAAACCTTTGATCAAAATGCTCCATGACTCTGTGCACATAATTCCCCTATCTACAATGCTGTAAAGACATTCATTTGAAGTAGCATTTCCTTTGCCTTCAACTTAATAAAATGTTCTTTAAGCTTTTTATATATTAAAAATCAAGTCTGTTTAAGATTGCAAATGTTATCTTAATGTGAGCTGGCTTTCAAGCAGTAAATAATTGCTTGCAAAGCAAAGTCTAGTGGTCTGTATCATTTGACTGAAGCAGTTCACCTCAATTTAGCAGTGTCCTTGAGGTGTGCACAGACCTACCTCTTGTTCTCTGCATCCTGACCTTAGCTAATCATGTTCTACATCTGCGTCTGTTATTGACAATGGCCATTGGTGTGGGTCTCCTTTCCCCAGCCATTGCTCTTTCAGAAACATTCATTGACACGTTACCGTAGAGAATGACCTAGTATTGCATGCAAATGTGATTTTTAGAAAGCAAAGTGATTTTTAGAAGCATTCTACTGGTCAATGACTACTGTTCTTGTCAATCAAATTTCTCACCTGAATTAAAAGAAGAATTCAGGGTTTCCTTTCCTTTCTTTTTGGTGGGGGCAGAAAATCAGGCTATATAAAGATCATGAGTGGCAATGAAATTGGGGTGGTAGGTAGATTATTGAAGAAATAAGCTATTGAGACACTATAATAGAGGTTTCCAATTTAAGATAATAGCAAGCATACATTGTTTTTAAAATATTAAGTTATACAGCTTTGTTTTTTGAACTCATGTGTGTTATTAAGCTGCCTATAGGGAATTTACACTTGTGAGTGGATGTAATGATAACATTGAATGTTTGCTAAGTATAGGTTATTGGCATTTCATTTGAAAGTCACCCTGACTTCTCTCTGTATAAGTGCTTTTCTACGGCTGCCACTGCTATCCCCTGCTACATAGGTGGAATAAGAAGTCCTGGCTGCAGTGAAAGCCCAGGTCATTCACAGCCCCCACACCGCTACTCCACACTCCTCCACTCGTGGAGTAAGGAGAACTCATTGTCATTAAGTTCGTAATAAGTTGTTCATCTTCTGCACATACAGGATTCTTAAAACACATGAAGAAAAGATAGTTCTCATGGCCTCTAAATTTCTTCCCTGTTTCTTAAATTCTAGCTTCGAAACAAAATGAGGTCATGTAGGAGTAACCTAAATGCATGTTTCCAGGAATTTGCTTCAGTAATCACTTTCTCTCCATATTTCTAAAAATGACTGTGGCTTCTTTAGCATTCTATGAACCAGATATATCTATTAACTAGTTGAGAGTGTAAGAAATTGCATATTTTGAACTCTGTTGGAAAAGAAAGTTTTGAATAAAAATGCTAATGTTAGACAATACTGAGAGTTTGTTTTAAACTCCCAGGTCTGAAAAACAGATCCAACTCCTTTTTTTAATAAGTATTGCAATACAACAAAGTGCTAAAAAAGAATTCTTAAAGAATAGGTTTAAGACACCTGCGGTTTCACATTAATGATAAACATATTAAACTCTGTCTTATTGTCATATTTTTAGAGTAAAGACAATGTCAGTTATGAACTCTGCATAGTCTAGGAAAAACTCTATTTTGAGTCTTAAGACTAAAACCTGGGTCTATAACCATGACACTAGGAGAAGACCTCTCAGGTTTGAAATGTTCCTCATGGGAACTGGGCTATTGTTTTGTTTCTGCCTTCTGTGCTCAACTAGATGCAGTATAGGTGATGTGCCATATGATTCTGTAGCTATAATTCTAAGTGGCACTCCCTCTACCCTTAAAGTGGAAGTCCAAACACCTACTTTACAAGAGATTGTGATATCTAAGTCTAAAACATATGTATGTAAATGAACAAGTTGTTAAGAACCATTGAAAAATTTAATGAGCTATTATTTCTAAATAATTCATAATATTTGGCCCTAGTTAGTAAAGCAATGAGAGTGTGAATTATATCACTAAATTCCCTCTTCACCAAAAATTATAAAATGAATGTACCAACAACCCTTTTTGTCATCTGTATTGAGAATAAGTTTTTTGTAGTATTGTGAAAGTAAAGATAAAATTTATCGGAAAGAGTGTGTTCTCCTATTCAGTGATGTTTTCTTAGCAGACCATAGGGCTCGGGCAAGAAGAACGCTTTGCTCATTACTTTGTGCCCATTGTTCTGAACAGCGCAAAGGTATGCAACAAAACCCTGCTCATACAGAATCTGTGAGAAGAGTGAACCAGAGACAAAGGGAATTCAGAACATTTAGCACCTAGTCAGCACGATTCTGTTTTATTCCCTGCTAGGACTGGCCAATCAGACAAATAATCTTTTTTAACAGCTGTGTTTTCCACTTATTTCCCTTAGGTCTCGTGGCTATTCCGTCTTAAAGCCAGTGTTTCTTCTGTCCTAGGATTTCTATTCTATCTTGGCATATGTAGCTGATGAATGCCCCTTATTAAAAACAATGCTTAGGTCAAATTAACAACAGATAAACTATAATCATATGCTTCAAGTCATACTTTTAAAATAAAGATGTAGTCAAGATTTAAAGGCCTCAATGACTTATTCAAATTAGAAATATTGTTCTCAAGAAAAAAAATGCTCATTATTCAATAATTGGCACTTATTATTCTAAGTCAAGCCCTATACAAAATCTTTTATGTGTGCATTATATTATAATAATTCCTTGATGTACATGTATTTACTGCCATAGAGTAGAGGAGTTGGACAGCTCTAACAAGGTCACAAAGTTAGCAAGATAAATATCCAAAATTTAAACTAAGTTCATAACCCAAATCCAAGTTAACTATGCTCTGTGCTACCTTATTCAGAATGCTGTTTTTGTACTATGGCAGTAGAAATTCTGGAATAGTGATTGTCTCATGGTCCTAATATTCTACATCCTTAGTAAAACCCTGAATGTTTATCATACAAGATGATGACTTACCTTCCATTGTCTGCCTCTTACTATATGTAAATTTTCCCATGTTGGGAGAAATTTTACTTACATAATATCTTTGTGTCATATCAAATTTAATTTTTGTGTAATGAACTTTCACATAAACCTAATTTTGTTAATTAGTTAGATGATTGTTTACTGTTCAATGAGATTATTAGATAGAAAACATTGTAGATACATTGCAAAGACTAAGATAAGAATCTTATTCTAATGAATTTGAAATAGTGCTATGTAGAACGAGATTATAGCAAAGGGTAATTAAGAGTAAAGAAGGAGAATTTGGATTCTTTAGACATCTCTGATATTGAGCTAAACAGGATGTAAAGAACACTGTGTGAAAGCTATTAAGCAGAGCTGCGGAGATGAAAGAGACTGAACAGATTCTTTGACTATTTGATATTAGAGAAGAAAAAGGAAAGGGAAGGGGAGCAGAGGGGAGGGAAAGGAAGGGAAGGGAGTTCCAAAATAGATGGTTGGCATGACCATGCATGGAAACGTCAGTCATCATAGCTCTTACATGGAGCATGAAAAATGGCTCAGTTACCCAAAGAAAGTCTTCCATACACAGTTGTTGATGGAGGCAAGATAGAAGAAACAAGACATGGAATTGTTTACCTTAGCACTGCATATTTTGACTTTATGAAGAGAGTACAGGCATTATCTTTGTAGGGGATACAAACTTCTAATATAAATATTTTTTTTAAAAAAGTGGCAAAGGAATAATTAAAAAGCTGATATGACTAGGGATGATGAAACACACCTTTAATCTAAATACTTGGGTAGGGGAAGAGGCAAAAATATCTTTGTGAGTTCAAAGCCATCCTGGCAACATAGCAAGCTCCAGGACAGCCAGGGCACCACAGAAATCTTGTCTCAAAATAACTTTTTTAAAGGTCAGGAAAGGTTTTGGGATTGCCTAAAGAAAAACACCAAAGAGCCTGCTGTGCTGGAGACAAGGAAACAGAAGGACAAAAGGGAAACTTGTAAGAAAGAACATTATAGGTATGGTCTAATTGTGGAATTTTCACATCATGGACCCAATAAAGACACAATGAAGGTCTTTCCATGTTTCTCTTTCATTGATCACCCATTCCCACTAAACCTTCCACCTCCCTCACCAGCAGCAGCCAGGAGGTAGCTGGCTTACAAATGACAAAACGAACATGCATAGCATCAGGTCATCAGCTGGTAGTTACAGTGGTGACAATCAATGTCTCTCTCTAAGGAAGGGTTTGTACCGGAAGAGGTTACAATATTATTTCTGGATAGAGAGGTGTTTTCTTCTTGAGGGTAGAATATTTGCATTGTTTGTGTTGTCATGTCGTGAGTGTACGTTTGATTCAACATGTCAAAAAAGAGGCATAAGGCAGTTGACTTGTGATCGCGTGGGTTTGTTCTTACTATGGTAAAAGAACGCTTAAAGCCATACTGAGTGAGCAAATGTTTCCTTGGAAGACTTATTGCACCACATACCCCCAGGTGCTGCTATTCACAGATGTCTGTGTGCTACCATACTGTCAGAGCTCCTCTTCTTGAGCCTCACAGAAACACACTCAGCTCAAGCAGTTGTCTCTGCTCTTCTTGTTCAAGTATCCATCTGTCTGTTTTCTTCTCTCTCTACTACATGCCCAAATAAACCATGCAATCATTCACTTTGCAAAAAGTTTCTATATAAGTATAAAAATTATTATATACAATTACATACTTAATATATGTGTGTATACACTATATATATATATATATATATATATATATATATATATATATATATATATATATCCCATGTTAGTCTAGGCATTAGGCCTAAAGTGATCTGTTTTAGGGAATGCTACCTTTACCTTCCTTCCCAATGCCATCAAAGTGCTTTGTCTTGTACAATTTCAAACAATGGGCTCAATGAACAGAATGGATTCAAATAGCTAGCTTTTACAAGAAAGAGGCAGCAGCATACAATGTTTGAGCAGAGGAATGAAGGAAAACAAAGAATGGTCATGTTTAAGAATATGTGTGTTCTAAAGACTCCAATTACAAAAAAGTACATCATTCCAGAACAGCTGGCTAACACTATCAGTTTGCCCTCTAGGATTTAGCTTCACAATTACGAATAATGACCCAAGATAAGGAAAAACATAAAACAAACAAAAAAATGCAATAATATATTTTATGGTTAACAAGCAAAATGATTTTATGTATTTTTTTTTCTTCCTCTGATCCTCCTTTGCTTATTCCAAGACCAGCAAGATAAATAACCACAGCTTTAATGCTATTGACAGAAGCCTTTGTGCTATGTAAATCTGTGTTTTCTACAAATGCATCATGGCTGTAGGGGACAGCAAGAGCAAGACGGAAGATTCATTAATAGATCCCCATAAGCAAAGAACAAATGAATCTCAGGCCTGTCTCCCAGAACACTCAGAATGCCTCACTCAGCCAGCTGTCTAGAGGTCTTCTGGCTGGAAATATGAGAATTATAATTGAATAATCTCATTTTAAAAAATGAAGAGAAATACAAATCTACCGCGTGTTTTAAAGTGGCCTGCCTTGTATCTAATTGCGAATATATTGGAATGGTTTCCAATGGGCTGGCATCGCTAGGCAACTAGGCATCCATTGTGTGGAGAAAGAAGTATTGTCGTTTATTTTCAGTATGAATTTTTTGGTTATGAAAGTCGCAGAAGATTTTGATAGGACCTGACACTTCTATTGGGCCTTTGTTTTTTAATGCGTTACTGGTGGACGATGGCAGTTTCAGAAATGCGTTTTGTTCTTTCCTCAGCTACTTGCAGTTAGACAAAACCCCCACCCACTTCATGCTTCATCTCTCTTTCAGGAAGGAAAATATTCCATTTGAAAGGACATAAGAACCGCCATCTGGTCCTGGAGATTTTTTCACGTCTCGTTTATCTATTAGGTGTCGAACATCTTGCACATTAACCACCACTTGATGTAATAATTCTCATCTGTTTGTCTTGCTTGTTCCCGAAGACTTTTAGCAAATGAGAGCTCCCCAATGTCTTTTTTAAAACTGGGAAAACAAAATCCACTTAGTGTCTCAGCAGACCATCTTCCTTCATGAAGACCAGCCAAGGAATGGATGCCTTAGCTTCCCTTTCTAATGGCAGCTCACCTTCTGTCCGTTGCCTGTAGCCTGGACCCATAACACTGCTCTCTTGCTCTGCCTGCTTTTGTCTTGCCTCATGTTGCCAGTGATAAACTAACATAGTTTTTGTGATGATGAAATTATGTTTTATTAAAGGCACACCAAAAAAACTGTATAGAAGAATACACAATGAAATTGGCAATACACTTTTATTGATTTTTCTAATTTTCTAAAATTATTATGCCATTCTTGTACCCATGTGAAGTATTCTGAAGGATGATTATGAGTATGGGAAAAGAATATAACATTTTGCTGAGAGGAGCAAGAACTAACCTAAAGACATTTTTTTTTCATTTTGAAAAGACTGCATATTTAGAAAATGATAATTTTGCTATAAACAATTTGTTCTGTGCCTCTTAGTTTCAGCATTATAAGATTCTTTTTTCTCATTAAGGTTCAGATTCTGATTAAGAATAAAGGCCAAAAGGGAAAAAACTAGAAGACTCCCAATTTTGTTGTTTGTCTGGTACCCTCACTTGTGAGTCTATTTGAGATCCCCGAGTGCTTCCATTTGGATGTAGACTATATAATCAGTTGATAGGTAAAGAGAAGAGAATGTTCCATCATAAAGACTCAGAGTTTACAGTCCCCATGGCAGAAGGTTTATTGCGTTTCTGGAACATGAAAAGAGGCACAGTGGCTGGAAGTGAGAGGATAAATGGAATAACGTGCCTCAGCATTTGGGAGCGGGAACTACCGTGGTGGCCTTTGAAGACCTTGGTAAATACTTCGGCATTCCTATTTTGATATAAATTAATTAGCTTATGTTTAACGTTCATGCCTCTTTACAAAGCATCTTGGTTATATCTCTCCTATTTGTTGCCTCCAGCCCCCATGCTACCTCCCACGTTCAGGTGTCACCCCTTCCCATCACTCCTCATCCTTCATTCTTTCTTTCTGCTCCTTCTTCCCCAGTGTGACCTGAGCCTTGGGTGACAGCTCATTGGTATGGTTGTTCTGTCTACACCTCAGCACTCCCATTTGCTTGCGCTCAGCACTTTGGAAAGTTACGTGTCTCTGTGTTAACCACTGCCTACGGCATAAGTATTTAGAAGGAAGTTCGAAACTTGACCATTTTGCAAAATATTTTCTTTTTTTAAATTGATTTATTGAGTTATATATTTTTGTCTGTTCACCTTCCTTCCACTTCCCTCCAATTCTACCCTCTCCCATGGCCCCCATGCTCCCAATTAGGAAATCTTGTCTTTTTCTACTTCCCATGTAGATTAGATCCATGTATGTTTCTCTTAGAGTCTTCTTTAACGTCTAGGTTCTCTGAAACTGTGAATGTTATGCTGGCTGTCTTTGCTATATGTCTAAGAGCCACTTATGAGTGAGTACATATGATATTTGTCTTTCTGGGTCTGGGTTACACCTCACTAAATATTATGTTCTTAGCAAAATGTTTTGAACAGGTTTTCTCCTAGTACCTGTAGGTTCCCTAGACATGGAGGTTAACCATGTTTACAGTATTGTGCATAAATTTCCTCCTGTGAATCAGAGCTCAAATCCACCCTAGAAAGCAGTATATTATCTGAAAAACTGCCTCCCTGCTAATGTACCAGTGGACACATCTTACCCTGACAGGCCATTATTGTGATCTTAGGAGTTTTAATAAAAATATCATATTCATTATTATTATGCATGTGAGTGAGTGGGAACACGTCTCATGTACACAGATGTTAAGATCACAGCATAACTTTACTTTGCTTTGTTCTTCTATCTTTTATTGAGTTCCAGAGATTGAACTCAGGTAATGAGGGCTGCAAACACCTTTACTCTAGGAGCAATTTGCTGGCTCCATGGCACTTGTAAGTTTTTTTTTTTTTGTTTTGTTTTGTTTTCTTTTTTTTGTTTTGCTTCATTTTGTTTTGTTTTAACTCAGTTGTTGTCATGCGAATCAGGACACTGAAGTTGCCTACAGTTCATTTTAGGGTTAGTCTCAAATATAGTGATCCGAGACAAAATCTGAAACACATACTTTTGTATTTTGGAATAGTCTGCAGAAGTTAGAAAAGGTGCCGGACTATAGGAGGAATCTGTGTTCTTGATTGTGGGTCTTTGAGTACCCGAGGAGAGGAGCATTATATAAGTATTATATACTTATATTATATAAGTATATAAGCAGTATTATAAGGCACGGGATTAGATCAAGACCTACCCCATGCTGGTAGCTTTTGAGCTTCTGTGGTCTTCTTGGGCCTCATACAGATTCATAAGCATATGATATGGTGAGTGAGTCCTAGGAGTCTACTCATTACACTTCAGCTTCAGAAAGCTACGGCTGCTTCATTGACATGAAAAGAGCCTGCGGCTGCAGGCTTGTGATTGGTCAAGATTGATTGCATTAAGCTCAAGGCCTTAAACTCAAACTCATAGTCAATTTCCATGGAGCTTTGCAAAAGGCCCTGGGATCTCTCTTGGGAAAATTAACTTTTACCCCACAGCAATGACATGCTTCATGTTGGGCATTAAGAGATGAATCAGGCTGCAGGTGGAAGCCAGGCTGAAGATGGCAAATGTGAACAGGCAATGCACGACCGTAGGAATAATCAGAAGTTGTAGAAATTGGAATTAGTGGTGAGCAGAGGCATATGCATGGCCTTGGGAAACTGATTGAGGAGTGAAACTGGCCAGATGTTACAATGACCTGGTTGGAACAGATGAGTTAGGAAGAGGGAAGTGACGAAGCTGTTTCTGAAATGTCCAGCGGGTACTGGGTGTGGGCTGCTTTCTTTCCATGTTGCTCCCTGCTATGGGGGAATGTTTGGGAAGTCCAAAATTTGAAAAGCAAGATTAGGGCATCGTGTCTGAGTTTGTTGATGAAGCAGCCAATGCAAGGGATAAAACCCAGGAGAGATTTCTCGTGTTTAGAGCAGACAGCATATGGAAAGGGAGCTGAAAGACATGGACAAACAGCTTTGCACTTTCGTTACCTGATGTCAGGCTAACACAGAGACTAGACTGTAAGCAACGGGATTCTGATTTTGTTCAAGGGACCATCATCACTGGTTTCACTGCTTCCCTTTGACCTCTAAAGATTGTTTTAAGTAATTACCTTTAGGATTCACATTTGCCCTGTCTGTGAGAGTGTCAACATAGAAACAATCTCAGAATATGACAGTGTCTGTCCTTTTGTTCTGTAAGTGTGGATTTAGAGCAAGAACGTGTGTCGCAGGTGAGTAACCTCACCGAAGATGTTGCCGTTTTACTTATGCTACTGGCTAGACTCCTTTGGACACCAGCAGAAGTCCACTGGTTTATGAGCTGCAAAAGCACTAAAATCAGCTGTATGCCTCCACATGCTCTTTCTTCCTGCTCTGCCCATCTCATCTTTTTTCCACTTAGCCCCAGTTAGCAAGTTAATGCTTTCTCACCTAGGGAATCAGTGAACACATATCTTATGTCCCCCGAAAGAGTCTCATGTGTGGTACTGTTTTATAGATGTGATATAGTTTCTAGATGAACTATGGCATGTGTATATGTATGCATGTGTAGCTTTTGAAATATAAATGAATATTTATATATAGAGAGAGTGAATAAGTATGAATAGACTTTGTTATGTAAATGGATGAATAATTCTGCTGTAATGAAATTTTTAAAATTTTAATATATTGTTTCCTGCTTTGATGATAACCATATCTAAGGCTCATATGCTGTAAGTGCTCTTGAATAGACAATTTGAGAGACTTACTTTCCCTGTTCAGGCTGAAGGACTTGATTGATTGTGGTAAAGATGTATCTGAGGAGTATATTTTAGTAAACTCCCTGGTAGATTTCAAAACACTTATGCATGAGTATAATGTTCAGATGTTGCCTAGATTTTAAAAATTAAACATTTGAGCAAACAACCCTTTATGCTACATGAACTATTAAATAAAAACTTATTCTTTGAAAAGTGTGAAAGTAATGCTTATTAAAGTAGAGATTGAATGAGTGAACTACCATAAATAGATTGTTGTGATTTATGGTAACTTTATGGAAAAAGATGGTATCAAATCAAAAGTTAGATGGAACTTTATGTGACTCTAATACATGGCACTCCCTTAGGGTTGGAGGGGTAGGAGAGGGGACTGGGAGGAGTGGAGGGAGTGGGAATTTGGATTGGTATTTTTTTAAGTATTAAAAAAAAGAAAAAAAAACAAAGGCTGTAGCAAAGAAAACAAATATATTTCCCTACTTTCTAGATTTTTTTCCTTGTGAAACAAATTACAGTTCCATAAGTTGCCAGTGCACTGTGTTCTTCCATTGACCTTAACTACTGCACACAAGAAGGAAAGAATGGGAAGAAGTTTGCTTCTTACATGACATGGAACCACTTTCTTGATAAGATGAATGGGATTTAATTAAAGAATCTTCCTAAGGATCTTTTGTAAGGATGTTCCTACTTCTCTGAAAATTCAGCAGGAAAAATTTGAACTTCA